>NW_026294402.1:57903063-58058063 GCF_007827085.1 Peromyscus californicus insignis | reverse complement strand
TCTCTTGGAAGCAAGTGCAAAACAAGCTCTTAAAGTGAACTGGAAATGAATGTGAAACCATCAAATGTGGCCTGCTTAAAAATGGCCAGTAGTGGGGCTGGGGAGTTGGTCTGACTGTGTCCCTCTGGCTGTGTGCAGACTTCCGTCCTTCCCTCTGGACTGCCTGGGTACTTAATTCTCTAGTCAGTGTATAGCTGGCTCCCAGTTCAGAGATGCCTGCTACCTGTGAATGTGGAGAAAGAATTTCCTACCCTAAAATTGGTTTCCTCACTTCCTCACAGAGTTGATGTTTCATTTGCCAAGATTAGAGCCAGGGAAAACATCACCTCTTTTTGACTGATGAATAGGGGCTACCCAGGATGGTTGTTCTACCCGATCAGGTTTTCTGTGCACAGATTTATTTTTTGAAAAACAAACAAACAAACAAACAACAAAAACAACAAAAACAAACAAACAAAAAAAAACAAAGAAAGGAAGAGGAAAAAGAAGCACCAAGATGATTATGCAAATTGGCACTGCAGCAAACGCTCCTGAAGAATTGCCTTTCCAAGGAAGTTGCAGACTCCACTCTGCTAAGTGCCCTGCTTTGGAAGGACCGTGGGCTCCCTGCTGAGAAACACTGCCAGCCGCCACTGCCTTTGTCAGCTGGCTGCCTGGTGCTAGTTCTGGCACAGCTTTGGCATGGGAGGGCCATTGCAGCAGAGCTTCTGGAGAGAAATGAGGTCTACAAGGCTTTTGCAATGGGATTGGACATGATGGAGGGCCTCTCTTCCCAGACTTAGGTGTTCTGTGCCTCTTCGATTTAGCTGCCCCTGCAGACTAATTTTTTTAGTATTTTCAACTTTTAGAAACTCATTTACATATTAATAACAGATTATATACACCTTCCAGGGCTCCTTCCCCCCTAAATTAACTTGTATCCCAGCAACATTGAGTATGTTTCCATTGCTTAGGAGTAAAGGTTGATGAGAATTCTTATTACCCTTGACTGCATAGCGTCATAGAACTTGTTTGCTAAAACTACCGCTATGAGAGCAAGGCACCGTGTGGTCTTCAGAGATCAGGGAGCACATTGATTGTCTACAAGGTACCATGTGTCAAGCTCATGTTTAGTACATTATTTAGTTCTCACATTACCCTTTTGGTGTCATTGGATCCATTTTGGAAATAATCAGAATGAGGGTCAGGGTGGTTAAGTAAAAATATTTCCCAGGTTGTACATTTAATAGTAAGGACCGAAACCTAAGGTGGTCTAACTATTAAGCCTCTTTCTCCCCTGCCTCTGTGAGTGTGTGTGTGTGCGTGTGTGTGTGTGTGTGTGTGTGTGTGTGTGTGTGTGTGTGTGTGTGATAGTGTGATAATGTAGTGCTGTGCATTGTTGAATTGAGAGTAAAAGATTGTCTTTAATACAATATGAAGAGTTTCTAACCCTTTTCTCCTTGGAATAGAGATTTAAACTTTCTGGGTAAGTGTGATTATAAGCTCATGTTTCTGTAGTTTATGCTAGCATTTCAAAAATCCTTCCCAGGTTTCCCTGTTTTCTCCTGGACTTGCCACATGTTGGCAATAAAGAAGATGACTAATTGTGCTTCTTTCTTCTTTCTTTGTTTAGGATGTGATAGGCCAGGTTCTGCCTGAAGCAACAACGACAGCCTTTGAATGTGAGTCTGGCTTGTGCACGCTCCTCATCCTTTCTTCTGCAGTGATATTTCACATGCTTTATGGGTTGCATTATTTTCAAAACTGACAAAAACAGATTATTTATGATCATCATATGGTACATTTAAATATTTATAAATTAATGCAAGTTTAATGATGATACTGAACCGAGTAATATTTTCTTATTTAATCATATCTTGGGTGTGCATATCTCTACAATATAGCTTTAATTACCAACATGACCTTTATCTGCTCTTCTCGTTGTTATAATAGTGCAGGGCAAAATGAAACGTGTAAAGTACCTGTAGACCGATGATTGTTGATTAAGAGGTTTTAATTCTTTAGTGCTTTAGGACATAGCAGAGTAAAGCTCCCGAGCAGTGTGTAGAATGATTCTGGTTCAGTGGGGTTCGGCCTCCCTCTAGATGATGGCAGGGGCCACTTTGTCCTGAATCCTCCTGCTCTCCATTGAGCTGGTTTTATGGACAGGGCTGGGATGTGCTAGATAACTGGTTTTGATACAGTCCAGGTCACTGCAGAGGAAGTCCTGACGCTAGTTTAGAAGTAGTGTAGGGCCTCAGGTGCTGAGAAGGGTAAAGTTGGGGTTGGAACTGTGGTCTTGCCCTCCTTTGAAAATGGGGCCATGGGCTGAGGAGATGGCTCAGTGGATAAAACACTTGTTGTGCCATTGTGAGAACCTGAGTTCAAATCCCCAGAACCCGTGTAAAAGCTGAACACAGTCGCGCACATTTGTAACCCCAGTGCTCCTGGGGCAAGAGAGGAGATAGAGACAGCAGATCCAGATGCTGTGGGGCCAGCTGGCCTGGCGTAGCCAGCAAACAACAAAAAAGAGACCTGGTCTTAAACAAGAAGGAAGGTGAAGACCAATAGTTAAGACTGGGGTCTGACCTCCACACATGTGCTGTGGTATGTGCTTGTTCACTCTTACACATAGGAACATGCCCGTATATACCCATACGCACACATACACATCATATACATGTGCACACATGAAAATGTGGGCCACTTTCCAACATGGAAATAATTGCGATTTTTTCCCCTACATGACAGTGTGCTTTTGTTCCTGTTTTAGAGGTGATCACTGGTAGAGTGTACAGTAAGTAAGGACGGTGTAGTCCATGTCCTTGTTAGAGGACAATTCAGCCATACTTAGTAACAGGTGAGCTCTGTAGCGCTTTTGACTCAGCAGATCTCTCTTGGAAGCTATCCAACAGAAACAGTGAATGCCCTTGTTGAAACAAGGATTATTTTTTGATAGTAAAAAACAAAATGTAAGCAAAATGCCTCTGTAAAGTGGACCAATAAATGATAACGTGTCTATGTGTTGATAGGGAAAGAGACTGGGATTGATTGTTGAATGAACAAATGATGTGTATGATACAATCCCATCTCATCAAAATGCTAGCCCTCCTTACCCACCTCACATGTCTGCTGGGGGACAGTATATACAGAGGCCCAATTCAGTGCTTTCTCCCCTGGAAGGTGGACGTGGGCCCTGGGGGATTAGAGATGAGTAAGTGCACTTTTCACTCTATGTCTGTCCCTATTGCTGGAATAGTGTTCAGTAACCAGAACTTGCTTTTCAAAACTACAGCCAGTAGGACTATTAATTACTGTTTATTAATGGTACTAGGCCCTTCATGCTATTGAGGAATATATATGTACACACACACACACACACACACACACACACACGAAAACTGTATTTAGACTTCTTTTAGTAGCTAAAGGGGGCCGGGGCCAGGAACAGCGAGTGTTTGGTGTTTATACTGCCGCCAGATGAGTTAGCCCATTTCCTTTAGCCTTCACGAGAGTCCTACGAGGTTCGTTGAAGGACTGTTGTTGCTGTCTCAGCCCAAGCAAGGGCATCTCTAAGAACTGAACAACTTGCTCAGATATGTGTAAGTGCATTCTAGAGCCTGTTTCCTCAACAACTGTGCTGGACTTCTAAGAGTCACCACAGCTGTAGTGTATTCTCGCTGGCAAACACGGCAAAGAGTTTATTTTTACTCTATTTTAATCTGTGTGTGTGTGTGTGTGTGTGTGTGTGTGTGTGTGTGTGTGTGTGTGTGTACTTATGTGCCCCTCCCCAACCCCTGCTCAGGCACTTGTGCAAGTCAGCGGACAACTTTCTGGAGTCACTTCTCTCCTTCCACAGTGGGTTCCAGGGATTAAACTCAGGTCGTCAGGCTTGCACATGTAAGCCTAACTTTGCGCTCTCCACTCATGGACCCCAGCCTGCTCCACTAGCTTCCAGGTTTAGCATTCAGAAGAATAGTGTTAATTGTTCTCACTTACGGATGGCTTTCTCTGAGCCAGCCAATGTACTAGATTCTTTCTGTAGATTGTTGCTGCACCTTAATAATCTTTGCAGCGACTCTACAAAGGAGGAAAATTAGACCTGTGAGGAAACTGGAACTCACAGATGTGAAGTAATTGCTCGGAAGTCACAGAGCGCAGACTTGAAAACACATAGTCATGTAAGCACATGGAAATCTCTGAGGCATAAATAGAGAAAAATGTTCACACTTTGAGCTTTCTAGTCTTTTGTTTTGTTTTTTTTGAGACAGGACTTCTCTGTGTATTAATCCTGGCTGTCCTGGAACTCACTCTCTAGACCCGGCTGGCCTTGAACTCCCAGAGATCCACTTGCCTCAGCCTCCCGAGTGCTGGGACTAAAGGCGTGCGCCACCACCGCCCGGCTTGTTTCCATTCTCTGATGTCATGCTCTTCTGTATCCTCCAGCAAGGATAGCGATTCTGTATCTGTCTGTCTGCAGATTAGCTTGGCTCATCTGTAGGTTAAGCTTCTCTGCCCGCTCTTCCCTCCCTCTCCTGTCCCTCCTCCTTTCCCCACCCCCTCTTCCTGCCAAATGCTAGGACTGTGGGCATTTGCCCCAACAGCTAACTCTATACCGCTATAAGGTGGACAACAAGCAAACAAAACCAATATAAACACACAGAGAAAAATAACGACAGCCTTTGGTTGTTTTTGGTTGGATTATCATAACCCTAGGCTGGCTTTTCTCATGACTGTTTTTGAGTAGCTTGATTGACCCAAAATTCTGAACCACTAAGTAGAACCAATATGCAAGAAATAGTTAAGGTTTGGTTTGTAGGCGAATTTGCTGGGAAGTCTGAGGCATTTGGTGGTTTGTGGATGAGTAACCCTCAAATAAATAAAACTCTGTGAAAGGACCATTTAACACTGCAGCGTGTACCCAACCCTAACTGACTCCTCACTTTGGAGAGATGGTGTGATAATTACGGAGCAGCAAGAGACAGCACAGAGCTCAAAGCTACCAGTTTTCATAAAGGTAGGGAAAGAGTTGAGAGACTGGGAAACGGTAAATGTTGCTGTTGCCTGGTGCCAGCTCTTATGGGGCTGTCTCTCTACACTGTTCTCAGAGTGGATGGACCAGCTGCCTCCAGTTGCCTTCCCCTCCCTCACAGCATCAGTCACTTCCTTTATTCTTCTTTGCACTAACTCTGGAGCTTTGGGGGACATGCTTGTCGAGCAGAATCAATGTCCTTTGTGTCTATATTCAAACAAAATTGTGAAATGCACATGAGCTATATAGCTAAGTGGATACTGTCCTGTGCTTTGGGATTATCTGTGCTGTTGTCTGGACCTTAGATGTATTTTGATATGGTGGACAAGTTGGGCTCCAATTCAAATTCCCAGCTGTATTGTCCTGAGGGGGCAAAGGTTCTACAGTGGCTGTGTTTTGTCTGGTTTTGCTCCCTAGCCTGCGTGGGACAGGAGGGAGGCCCCTTTGGGCCACATTCACTACTGGGGCTGGTGGTCCTAAGCCTTTTTTTTTCTTGTTACCCCTGTAGCTCCTTCTCCCACATAACTAGAGCACAAATGAGCATGATTGAGTTAATTTACTTTTTTCACATGTATTTTGTGTGTGTGTGTGTGTGTGTGTGTGTGTGTGTGTGTGTGTGTATTTATGCCATGTCACACACATGGAGGTAGAAACAGCTTGCAGGGCTCAGTGCTCTCCTTCCATCATGGGAGTCAGGGGTCAAAGTCAGCGCTTAGGCTCAGTGACAAGTGCCTTAGCCCACAGAGCCAACTTGCTAACCCAAAAGTACGCAATACCTAGTGGGTTGTTTGTTCTGTTTTTATATAATGGTATATTGTTACAAATTTGAAGTAGCTCAGAAACAAAACAAAAAGTCCTCACTTTCTCATTGATTGTTAGTCCTTTCTGGCTCCCTGGCGTGCTGTGCGGCCGCCATCCCCCTGCCCTCACCTGCTGGCGTGCAGTAGACCTCTTGCCAGCATCAGTGTGCACACGTCAACCTCAGCCTTGGCTGGGACTTACATGACTGAATCCACTAGATGGACATCCAAGTTTTCACCAGCTTTGTAGAACCAGAGAAAATGCGGGAATCAACAGTAGTGGCTTAGATCTTTCCACACTGAGGAAGCTGGTGTGCAGGGTGGATTCCCTGGCATTGGGAATCACTGTGATAAAGAAAACCCTCTGCTCTGGACTTCCGTGACCATGTTTGCTTTCCAAAAAGGGACTCATTCACAACCCACCAGCATGTCAGAAAGCCCTCCCTCCACCCTCGCCAACTGCCTCGGTCCTAGCGTATTTCTTCTCCATGTTGATTTGATAGGTAGAAAAGTTATTGCCTTTCTTTTTATCTTTCTTTATAATGAGTGTTAGTATTTTTCATGTGTATTTAATGTCAATTTCCACCACCTTTGCCCATGCTTCTTTTAGGTTGCCTTTTTCTCCTTGATCTGAGAGCTTGCTAAAGAACAAACCTTGGTCCTTTGTCTTTCCAAAGTGTTTTTATCCAGTTTGTTGTTCTTCTCAGCTTGTTTTGTGCTTTTTATTCTCTCTCTGGTTTTTCCATAGAGAAGGTTAACGTTTCATGTGGGCACACTTACCCTGTTTTTCCTTCTTAGTTCTGGATTTGTCATGCTTAAAAAAGGTCTTCCGTGTTCCGGGCGCTGTAAACATTTCCTTGCAGTGTTTTTTCTTTCTACTTTAGTGGGGTTCTGTATTACATGTTATTTGGTAAATATGTGTATTTGTGTGTATCATCAGTTTTTTTAATAAAAAGCATGAGTTTTTTTTATTACCAAGATTGGAAAGATTTTATTTTTACTATTGTACTATTTCCAGTATATTTTGGTGAAAACGTCAGATGGGGTCCAGTTTTATTTTTCACACAGATAGATAGTTGACTCCATGCCAATTATTGAATACTTTGTCTTTTCCCAGATGTGAGAACATTTCTGAGATGAGACTAAATTCCATAACCATAAAAATTCCTGTATGTTGCATGTGTGGGCCTAACGGATGCTGAGGGAGCCTGGCACTTATGAAGGCCCGGAGCCCCTGCTGAGTCTCTCAGTTTCATTAGTAGATTAATGAGCGCTCCAGCACACCAGGTGATAAACATCAGCCTTGCCTGCAGATGTATTTGCTGTGCGTGTCTGTGACGTTACACATCATGCCCTGTATTTTTCTTGAGACCAGTGACTATTAGACTGATGTTGTGGGACAGGGGAGTCTCCTGGGCAATGTGAAGGATGAGCTTGAAGTTCATCCAGAGAAATGCTGCCTTGCGCTCAGACACAACATGGCTTTTCACTTTTCCATGAGACCAGTTTCACATATTCAGGCCTGTGTCTTTATCCTTGTCAAATTCTGTATCAGAATGTGACTCAGAAAACATGGTTAGAAGATAAAGGTTTGTGTCTTTCTTCAGGTCCAACTATTTATTTTTAATTTTTGAAAATTTATATTTATGTGTGTATGCATTTGAGTGTAGTACCTATGGAGGACATCAAATCCGTGGGAGCTTGAGTTATGGACAGTTGTGAGCAGCCCATTGTAGATGCTAGGAACTGAACTTGGGTCCCCCGGTAGAGTTGCAAGTGTTCTTAACCACTGAGTCATCTCTCTATCATCCTAAGTCTGAAGGTTTTTTTTTTCAATTTTTTTTTTTTTTTTTTTTTTTTTTGGTTTTTCGAGACAGGGTTTCTCTGTGTAGCTTTGCGCCTTTCCTGGAACTCGCTTTGGAGACCAGGCTGGCCTCGAACTCACAGAGATCCGCCTGGCTCTGCCTCCCGAGTGCTGGTCATTTTTTTTTTCTCAAAACAAGGTTTCCCCGTGTAACAACTCTGGCTCTCCTGGAAGTAGCTATGTAGACCAGGCTAGCCTTGAACTCAGAGAGATCTGCCTGCCTCTGCCTTCTGAGTGCTGGGATTAAAGGCTTGTACCACCACTGCCCAGCTGTGTTCACTTCTTATTGAATGAATGTTCTCAGTTGTTCTATGAATTTGGGGAAGTTTATTTTGTGATTTAGATGGGATTCTTTTTTTTTTTTAAATTCTCCTGCATATATGTATGTATATCACATGCATGCCTGGTACCCAGGGAGATCAGAAGGCGGCATCAGATGCCCTGAAACTGGCATTACAGATGGTTGATAGCCTCCATGTGGGTGCTGTGTCCTGAACCTAGGTCCTCTGGAAGAGTAGCAAGTCCTCTAAACTGCTGAGCCATTTCTTCAGCCCCCTTACCTAAGAACCTTTAAATAAACATGTCATGTCTTGTTTTAAATTGGGCATACCATGAGTTTTTGAAGGAAAACTACAGTTATGGAAGTTGTAAGATTTCAGAGTGTAGAAAACAACTGTATTGAGTGTTGGAGTGGTGTGTGTAGGAGGTGCCGCGTGTCTAAGCAGCGCAGTCGAGGGAGAACGGTTGGGTGGCAGCCACTTTTTGCATCATGGAAAAGTTCAAGTTTAAAGATATTTGGAAGAAATGAAGTTTCATTTTCTTAAATTGTTGTATATAGAAAAAGGTCATTATTTATGCAAACTAGATAGATTAATGAGAAAATTATAATTCACAATGAATGTACATTGAGTCTGAAAAATATTGAACATATAAAAGTTAATTATGCAAATTTGAGGAAATTCAAAGAGAGCTTTAATTTGTAGAAATTTGGCTTTAACAAGCCTAGACTTCCTTATGTATAATACTGTTAATTTGCATGTGTTTAAAGAAGTTCTTTAAGCAAGTAGTGGACCAGTTGTTCCTGAAGATCAGTGGACAGAACTGCTTGCTTTTGAATCTCTGGAGACCCTGCACATAGTAGGCTTGCGGTGGTTCTTCTGGAATGCACGAGTGCTTGAAGAAATGGAATACCTAAAACAAGTTTGTTTACCCCATGTCAACCCATTGAACCTGTCTTCACATGGAGCCAGCATGTGGTCTGTTCTCAAAACCTCATTTTGGCTAGGTGTAGTGGGACACCCTCTGTCCCAGCAATGCAACAGGCTGAGGTCGGAGGATTGCTTAAGCCATGAGTTGTTCCAGCTTGGGCTGCACAGTGAAATTCTAGCTCTTGGGAGGCGGGGTTGGGGGTGAGGGAGGGCACAAAACTCAGTAGAACATCTGTAGCTTGTTAGGTCATCATCTCCCTCATCTGGAGTAGGACAGTAGCCTTCTTGGTCCCTGTCCCAACGTTCCTCTTGTCAGCCAGGGTGATCCTCCTAGAAGATGAGCTCTTCAGCATCAGAAAGCTCCTGTAGCTTTTCTTCTTACTCAAGAGTGAAGGGTAACGCCTTCAAATGCTTAAGTCCCCATGTTACACGTTGGCCCTGACCCAGCCTCACCGTCACTTCTCTGGACACTTTCTTTTTCTTGTTTGCATTCTGTTCTAGCCAGTCTCACTTCCTTTGTTTCTGGAACATGCTGGGAATTCTTCCTCTGTGTTAGTTGTTCTTTCTGCCCCCAGTGTTCTTCCCCAAATGTCATCTGTGTCTCTATGACCACACGTCACTTCACCACCTCTGTGCCCGGGTATCACACCTGCCACATAGTAGGCACTTTCTTTGGCAAGAAGAAGAAGGAAGCAAAGCAACAAGGAAGCACTGGAGCATTGAGGGGAGGGGAGGAGCTAAGTGATAGCTCATGGATATGAAGGTGTGACCACAGAAACGATGGCCCATTATCCTGCCTAGATCAGTGGACTCCATCCCTGAGAACTGCGCTGAACTTGACATCTTTTCTGGTAATTTCCTACTGATGTCTTTCTAACATTTACAAGCATGTTTCCATTTCTTTCCTGCCATTACTGTAGTTCTCTTTGACTTCTACCTGGTCCAGAAGGAGCATGACAAATGACACATAATATATTGCCTCCACTTTCTGTCTCTCCTTGTGGAAAGCCCCCCTGAGCCCCTGTCACTGTGGTGGGTGCTGCAGGTTCCCCAGTTTCTGCTCTTTACTCGCTGGGCCATTCTGAGCACCCCTACCTGAGGTACTGCTCTCCTCTGGGGCCTTTATACGCCTCCTCTAGTTCGTCTTTCAGATTGCATGTCGCTTCGGATAAAAATTGTGAACAACATATGGCCTGTTATGATTCTCTTTTCCCAAACTCTGCCATTTTGTATATTTGTGACACACTGCAGATTTTGTAAAGATTGCTTCATAATATTTGTTTGCCATCTGCCGTACTCTATTTGGTATCTTGCTAGGATTTTTGCCTCCATTTTAAGTGACATTAACAAAATCCAGCCAGTGCATAGACTTTCCGGTTCTCCTTTTGCTTCCCTAATGTGCTGGAAAATCATATTACTATGCTCCAGGCAACTAGAGGAGTCTGGGATTGTCATTGTGAACCAGTGTGTCAGATCCCTGAGCGCACCCCCCCTCCCCGGTTATATCCAGTAATGTTATTTTGGTCAGATGGCAAAGAACCTTCCCGTATAGGACAGAAAAGAGCTCAGGTTATATTTTTCTGCTTTCTGCTCAGTGCCACTTCCTTCCGGAGCTCTGTACCAGCCGTTTGTACCTTTCAAACTCTGGGTTCCCTTTTAGTAAGTTCTCAGGATTTATTACTCTAGTGAGTGTAGTTTTTAAATAGCCGATGCAGTTTGAAAGGCAGATAGGCAGGGTGTTCGCTGGAGCTGTTTGAGCAGGTCTAACTTTTGGTTTAAAGGTGTTTCAGGTGACTGTCTGCCAAGCTGCTTGGTGGCATGTCTGCTGTCCTCTCTCCCTTGCTTGCCAGGCCTCTCATTTAACTGCTTTTGCAAAGAGACGCATCCTCTCTTTAAATGCTGAGGTGAGTGGTTTGTTCCCGAGGCTGCCATCATGGGGTCGGGGACAGGTTCCATTTCACTTTTTGGCCAGCCTCACCTGTATTCTCAGGAGTGTGGTTATTTTTCCAGCCCAGCTTCCACTTTGACAAGAACAGAGTCTTCATTAAAGCAGCTAAGCACGGAAATTAGAGGGTAAAGCAGTCCCCTGAGAAACCAAGACATCCATCCTGTTAGGCCAGAAGAGCTATTAGTCACCGTGTCACATAAGCCTGATTTTATCACCAGGCTTAATTGGAATGCTCCTTTCAACTGGTCTGAGCTCTCCCTCTTGGAGTCAGACCCCATGCTGTGGCTAGTGTCAGCACTTCTCCTCCAAACCTGTCTGCTTAAGTACCTTGGCAGTGGGGCCTGCCCGTCATCCGTGGAGTGCCCTGGGAGGAACTGCTCTGCTGGCTGACTTCCTGGCAAAAGTCCCCAAACTTATATAGAAACCAGAATTCCAGAACACTTCGTTGTAAGTAGTCTTAAGTATGTAAGTCTGGGTTTGAGAGTTTAGAGAGTCCCACCTCATTCCATCTCCCACCCCACCCCCTACTTCCTCTCTCCCTCAATACTTCCTAATCTTAATTTGGAGAGATAATTATGTAAATGGTACTTATGGAGTTTATGGTTTCTCATCAGAAGTCATAAAAGGCTCCTCACCTGTTTTACTAAACTTAGTGCTTTCCTGTTCTCTTCAAGGAGGTCACCTCTGTTTGTGTGTGTGTGTGTGTGTGTGTGTGTGTGTGTGTGTGTGTGTGTGTGTGTCTGTCTGTCTGTCTGTCTGTCCGTCTGTCTGTTGGTCTGTTGAAATTTGAATATGACCTGTCCCTTTGTTTCCATCATCTGCATAGCTAACTCTGATGCAGAAATGAGACTGGCCAGAAGCTCTTTTATGTTGGGCAGAATTTGGCCCGGATTGACTGTGTGTGTCTTCATTCATGCGTGTGTGCAGGAGCACATGTGTTTGTGTGAGTGTGTCTGTGGCAGTCACAGGTTGACTTCAGATGTCTTTTTAGTCTCCATTTTATTCTTTAAGACAGATTCTCTTAGTAAATCTGGAGCTTGGCTAGACTGGATGGCCAGCAAGGCCCCGGGACCCTCCTGTCTCTTTGTCCCTCGCACAGGAGTTCTATCTGCTTGGCAAAGCACTTGCCCAGCTGAGCTGTCTTCCCAGCCCTCTGTGACCTGGCGTTAAAGCAAAATATGAAGTGCCTTCGTGTGGGTGGTTCATAGCCGTCTACGCTTTTACACTACTTTTTTCTTCATCCTTATCTCCTGGATTTCAAAGGAAACTTCCAACTTAGCCTGAGTATGTTAGTTTCTAAGACCTGTGTAGAAACACCTTTCTTGTTTCTGCTAGGATGCTGTTTCTCCCCAGTTTGTCCTTAGAAAGTCTGTATGGAGAACCAAACACAGACAGAAAAAGCAACTCTTTATGTGCAGAAATCTCCCAGACGTGCAGGGATGCATGCGTAAATGTGTCTTTTTGCATGCTAGTGTGGAGGTCCTTACTCTTGGCAGTAGAGTTTTCAGTAGGGGTTCTTTTTTTTTTTTTTTTCCTTTTTTTTTTTCCCTCTGTGTAGCTTTGGTGCCTGTCCTGGATCTCGTTCTGAAGACCAGGCTGGCCTCAAACTCACAGAGATCCACCTGCCTCTGCCTCCCAAGTGCTGAGATTAAATGGGATTAAAGGTGTGTGGGGTTTTTGACAGCTCCCAGCTGTTTGGACAGTGATGTGGAGATAACTGATTCAGTAGACTTGGGGAATTCTGCAGCATGAGGCTTTGGAAAGAAGACCCTGGAGAACTGTTGGCTCAAGTCACTGAGGGTAACCAAGGGAAATGCTTCCTCTCCTGGTACTGTCAGTTTGCTGCTGGCCACTGAGAACAAAAAGGAACCACTAGTATTTTGCTTAGTAATAGGCTAATTGGGAAAAGCACAGACTCCTTCCCATGGCCCTCATGGCCTTGTCATCAAACCGGAGGACGTCTTCAGAATGTCTTCCTCTGGACAGGAGGGTTTGCCTGTTGGTGTGTGGTGGTTGTGTATTGAACCAAATCCCTTTGTTCCTTCAGAGCTGTGCAAACGTGTTCTCTGAGGATGCGGTGTCCAATGCGCCAGGTTTGGAACGGGCCCATCTAATCAGCAGTTATATGCCCACGAGTGAACAGACATAGAATGCTGACTGTCTAGCAAGTACTTAGATTCTGAGCATCCTGCCAAGGGCCTGCCCCTTCTAGGTTGTTACCTGGGCAGGCTCTGTACATTGCTCAAATGTTTGGGCATTTTTCTTTAACTATGTATTTAGAGCTTCCACATCAGCTGCCAAATGCTCCTGCTCTTGTTAGAATTTTGTTATTACATTTCTTTCTTTCTTTCATCCATCCATTCATTCAGTGTGTACGCTTGTATGCCCGTGGGCACACACATGCTGCAGCATATGTGCAGAGGCCAGAGGACAACTTCTGGGAGTTGAATCTCTCTCCTTCAACAGTGTGGTTCCAGGGATTGAACTCAGGTTGGCAGGCTTGAAAGCAAGTGCTTTATCCACGAGCCCTCTTGGTCACCCATGTGTCCCTCCTCTCGACAGGTGTGTTCCTATTCTCTAGAAGGGTGAAGTTTCAAAATATTTAGAAATAACCGACGTCATTCGAGTCCAGCCTGGGAAGAGATGTGGGTGATGATTAGGCCAACAATTCTATTTTAGGTTGGAATTGAGGTCTGATCTTCTCAAGAGGTCTAGCTTTAGGTTCTTAAAAACAGCTTTTAAAACTAAGAGAATTACCGACATGAGCACATTGTTTCTAGATGTGGCCGCTTTGCTATTTATTCAAATGTGCACATTCTGGTTATAGGTTTTGTAAAGACTTAATATTCCTGAGTCTTGAGACTATTACTTTATTTCAAAATAGCATGAATCACCATTTGAGTGTTGCAGGACTGGGACAAACAAAATTCTCGGAGAGAGCTTTGCAGACTAGGATGAAGGATGGAAGCCTGCTGTTGGAGTCACTTGACTTTTAACCTGTGGGAGGCCCCAGGCTTGTCTTCTGTAAGCAGAAATAATCCTGCCGTCCACATTGCAGGACTGTAGTGTGCTTCTTAAGGCAGTACTACATATGAAGCACAAGTCAGAGCCCCTCTGTGCAGCAGTGTTTAGCAGACGTGAGACATTTTCACCCTGCTTCAGCGATGTGGTGGGTTTCGGGGAGAGAGGAGGAAGAGAACGGGAACACGGTGCCACAGGAGACCTAAAGCACTGAAAGTGGATTGGGAGGCCTCTCTTCCTTCAAAAGCCAGTCTTGTCATACTCCAGTCAAATTTGCTTGACCTAGATATGTGTCTAGAGTAACTAGAGAACTATTTTAATATTTTACCTTCCTTTTTAAAGGAAATTTGAGTTCTTTCTAGAGCAGGGGATCCAACTCCTTTTCTGGCCTTTGTGAGCACTGCACCCATGTGCACATATTCCCTTACATACACAATGAAATGATGAAATAAATCTTCAAAAAACAGAATGCACGTCTTACCCCTTTCATCATATTCATTTTTAAACAGATGAAGATGAAGATGGAGATAGGATTACAGTGAGAAGTGATGAAGAAATGAAGGCGATGCTGTCATACGTAAGTGCACTGCGTATGAGGGCTGTTGGAGGTTCTTAAAACCGTGTGTGTGCGCGTGTGTGTGCGCGTGTGCGTGCGTGCGTGCGTGTGTGTGTGTGTGTGTGTGTGTGTGTGTGTGTGCATGTGTGTGTGTGTGTGTGTGTGCGTGCGTGTGTGTGTGGACAACCTGCGGGAGTCGGTTCTCTCCTTCCACCGTGTGAGTTCTGGGGATCCAGCTCAGGTTGTCAGGCCTGGTGGCAAGTGTTCTCTCCCGCTGAGCCATCTCATCAGCCTAGCAAACAAGGACTATTTTTAAAGAATGGTAATGTAATTGAGGATGCTGTTTCTTGGGCACAGTGAAGATATGTAAGTAAATCACAGTTGCCATAGCATTTTTCAGTATAATAGATAAGGTTTTCAAGATTTCCATATGTGAAAGTTAAGGGCATTATTTTCAAAAGACACTTACTGATCATATCATGAACATTAAGAATAATGCATCTTAATGACTTTTGCATTAGGTATGGTGCAGACTAAATGGACTATCAATTTCCTGTATTTTTTATGCAGTACTTAAAGTAACGGCTCATTAAAAATGAACCCCTGGGCTCTAAAAAATTTTTCAAAATCTACTTTTGACTGGAGATCTCTTTCACCCTTCCAGACTTCAGCTATGATATAGCTGCCGGCTTTTATGGACGCAGGATTTAAAGATGTACTCCTGGGTATTTTATGCACTGCCCATCCTCCTGCTCATACTCTGAAATGAACAGTGGGGCCGCTCACTGATCCAAAGTGATCTGAATGTACACTAGGTGGACTTTCCTTTGGTATCTTGACTTTTGTCTGAGACTAAAATCGGTAGCAGAAAGGGTACTCTTCTAAAGCTTCAGCACCAGTCACGGAAAATTTATAAACAACGAGAGACTTACAGCTGCCTGAGCCCGGGGTTAGCTTTCCTCCCTAGTTTTCCTTTACCTGAGTCTGTAATCTGTCTGGCAAACCTTTCCTGTGGTCTGCTGGAGGACACTGCACTAGGAGGGAACCACAGCTCTGCTTTGGGTTCCTGGCCTGAGGCGGATCACTTAACCTTTCAGCACCACAGTTGCCTCATCTGTCAGTGGTGGGTAATAACACACATCCTTTCTGCTGCACAGGGTGATGGTAATGATCGAATAGATAATAGATGTGAAAGCGCTCTCCAGATGCAAAGTGATATTCCGGTGAACATGATGGACAAGACCTGACATTTGCTTTTCTCCGAGACTTTAATTGTAGCCAACAGTTAGGATGTATGTTTTTGATAGCCCTCAACTTCCACCAGGACATTGTTTCATCGTAATGAAAACTGTAAACCCGTCTGCGTGGGTTTCCGCCAATAGTTTTAATTTAGGGTAGGAGGAAAGAGAACAAGAAGGATGGCATGATTAACAGAGCATTGCATTCCTACCAGCCCAGAGTAGGAAAAGTCAATTTCCCATTGACTTCCCATTAACTTATGTGGGAGTCTTTGTGTATTGAGAATTTAGAGCTGAGATCATCGGTACGTGGAAGGCAGAGTGGGATTGTCTTTTCCAAGGCGGCACTGCTCCTGATGGATTGGCTAACTCTCCAGAGAGCATGGCTCCTTTGTTTTGAGAAAACGCATGCACACAGATGGGTTCTGGTTTTCTAACGTAGGTCTCGGGCAGAGAGCTGACGGCAGTGTACTCTTACAGGCATTCAGCACACTCACATGTAAGCAGTGTGGACTTTTCAGAAGACCTTGCAAAGTGTGCCTTGTGAAAGAGTACCAAGTGTGATCCTCATGATGCTACCAATCCTGTCCATTTCTGAGTGCCCAGTGTGTAAACTCAGAGCTTGAAATGTTTTCTGTTTTTTTTTAATTGATTTTTTTTTTAACCTACTTGTGTCTGTATGTGTAGGGGGTGGTAAGTAACTAAGGTGGTAATGTAGGTGTGTGTAAACATCTTGTGTGTGAGTGTGGGTGTATGCATGCCATGGCATGTACGTGGAGGTCAGAGGACAGGCCACTGCATATGCCAGACCAGCTGGTCTTCAAGCTTCTGTGGAGTCTCCTATATTCCAGTCATCATGCTGTAGCTCTGGGGTCACAGGCACTTGCCACCGCTTTACTTGGATTCTGGTGAAGTCCTCATGCTCTTGAGGCAGCACTTTCCCCACCGGGCCATCTCCTCAGCCCTTAAAAAGGGAGAATAATCAAATCCTTTGTGGTGGCTATTAGCCCTGGTTCCTTTTTGTCGTTGTTGACCCAGAGCCCCTTATTTCCCAAGCATGCACCCCATTGCTGAGCTGCCCTTCCAGCCCTTCATCTCCATTTTGTAAGTGTTGGAGAGACATGCCCAGGTCTTAAAGCTGTAGCGAAAGTGCCGAGCTTGCGGCTGGAGAGATGGGTGGCCGAGTGGTAAGGAGCAGGCTCCGCCCTTGCTGAGGACCGGGATTTGCTTCCCAGCACCTACACTGAGTGGCTCACAACTGCCTGGAACTCCAGTTCCAGGACATTTGACGCCTCCTCTGGTCTTTGTGGGCACCCACATGCACATGGACAAGCCCACACACAGACATACACACATACACATAACTAAAAGTCAATTTTTAAAAGGAAGAAATACAGCTTTTCATTTAGCCTTTCCAGACCCCACAGCCATTCATTCTTTCACATAGTGTCGTCTTGGTCTACCACCTGGAAAATGCTCCTGGAAACCTGTGTCAAGGCCGTTATAGAATTCGAGTGATTTGTTTGTACAATTAGTTGTGCTGTCTGCACCATACGTTCCTTATACCTTATGCTTATTTTTGCAGCATTTAATTATTTTTTTGTTGTAGACATGTCCTTAGACTTAGTAGTCCCTGAGATTTTGACAGGTATTTTTTGGTCTGAAAACAACACAGTCGAATAGGTTGGTTATCCTTTTAGTCTGTTCAGTTCTTATGGTTGGAAATTCCTCTGGGGACCAGCTTTGCCATAGAGAACCATGCAAACCCAGCTTCATAGTAGGTTTCATTGGTAGTCCTCAGGACCCCCAGCCTGATATTAGAAGTTTGTATTGGTATTTATTTATTTAAATTTTATTTCATTTGCTTGCTTTGTTTTCAGTACATCTCTCCCTCCACACCCCCCCAATCCTCTTTCCTCTCCTCTCCCCTTGGCCCACTCCTCCTTCGTTTCCCTTCAAAAAAGAGCATGCCTCCCAGGGCTGTCAGCTGAACACGGTATAACAAGACACAATAAATAGACCTTGAGACCTTGTTTGGACCGGTCCTCCTCTATTGGGGGAGGTCGTCCTCTTAACGAGCATGCAACTTCTGAAGAGGTGCACATCTGAAGAGGTGCACATGGAGCTGTGAGGGAGGAAGGGGACACCCGCCTAGTCAGACAGATCAGCTGAATCAACCCTGGTGATCAATGTGGTGACAGATGTTGCAGCCAGATTGTCTTCCCAGAGACCAAACATGACTGGAGAAAAAAAAAATGTCAATGTAATGATGCCTAATGATATTCTGCTATACTCATAGATTGGTGCCTAGTCCAGTTGACATCAGAGAGGCTTCATCCAGCAACTGATGGAAACAGATGCAGACATTAGGCTGAGCTCAGGGAATCCTGCTGAAGAGAGGTAGGAAGGATTGTAGGAGCCAGAGGGGTCAAGAACATCACAAGAAAACTCACAGAATCAACTAACCTGGACTCATGGGAGCTCAGAGACTGAACCAACAACTAGGGAGCCTGCATGGGACTCACTTAGGCCCTCTGCATATATGTGACAGTTGTATAGCTTGGTCTTCTTGTGGGACTTGTAAAGTGGGAACGAGGGCTGGTTTTGACTCTTTTGTTGACTTTTGGGACCCTATTCCTCATATTGGGTTGGGTCGCCTTGCCCAGCCTTAATACAAGGGGAGGTGCTTAGTCTTACTGCAGTTTCATATGCCATGTTTTGTTGATATCCACGGAGGGCCTGCCCTTTTCTAAATAGAAATGGAGGAAAGGATGGGGCGGGGCAGGGAGAGGTGGCAGGGGAGGGACTGGGAGAAGAGGAGGGAGGGAAAGCTGCAATCAGGATGTAAAATAAATAAATAGAAAACAAAACCAAAACAAGATACAATAAGACTAGGCACAAACCCTTATATATCAAGGCTGGGCAAGGCAACTCAGTAGGAGGAAAAGGGTCCCAAGAGCAGGTGACAGAGTCAGAGACACCCCCACTCCCACTACTAGGTGTTCCACAAAAACGTTAAGCTGTAATAACCATGATATATGACCCATGCAGGCTCAGTGATTGATGCTTCAGTCTCTGTGAGCCCCTATGAGCCTTGGTTATTTGATTCTGTGGGCCATGTGGTCCTGGTTTTTTCAACCCCTCTGGCTTCTACAATTCTTCCTTCTCTTCTTCTGTGGGGTTCCCAAGCTCCAAGCGGAGGGGCCTGATGGAGATCATAGCACTAAGTGCTTACATAAAAAAATCTCATACTAGCAACTTACAGCACACCTGAAAGCTCTAGAACAAAAAGAAAGAAGCATACCCAAAAGGAGTAGAGGGCAGAAATAATCAAACTGAGGGCAGAAATCAATAAAATAGAAACAGAGAACAATACAAAGAATCAATGAAACAAGGAGTTGGTTCTTTGAGAAAATCAACAAGATAAACAAACCCTTATCCAAACTAAAACACGAGGAGAAAGAGTATCCAAATCAGAAACGAAAATGGAGACATAACAACAGATACCAAGGAAATCCAAAGACTCATTAGGTCATACTTTAAAACACGTACTCCACAAAATTGGAAAATCTAAAAGAAGTGGATAGTTTTCTCAGTGTTTATTTTATAAATTCAAATTGGTGTGCTGGGTGTGGTAGGTATCTCACTCCTTTAATCCCAGCACTTGGGAGGCAGAAGCAGGCCGATTCCTGTGAGTTTGAGGCCATCCTGGTCTACATAGTGAGTTCTAGGCTAGCCAGAGCTACACAGTGAGGCCTGTTCTTAGAAAATAAATAAATAATAAAATAAATAGATGTCTTAGTTAGGGTTTCTATTGCTGCAACAAAACACCATGACCAAAAGCAAGTTGGGGAGGAAAGAGTTTATTTGGCTGTTCATCACTGAAGGAAATCAGGACAGGAACTCAAACAGGGCAGGATCCCAGAGGCAGAAGCTGATGCAAAGGCCATGAAGGGGAGCTGCTTACTGTCTTGCTTCCCCTGGCTTGCTCAACCTGCTTTCTTACAGAACCCAGGACCATGGTCGGGACCCTCCCTCATTGATCACTAAATGAGAAAATGCCTTAGAGCTGGCTCTCATGGAGGTATTTCCTCAGCTGAGGCTCCTTCCTCTCTGATGACTCGAGCTTGTGTCAAATTGATACACAAAACCAGCCAGTACAACAGATAAATCCAATGTGGCTCTGAGAAAGGATTTGCGTGGAGTATAGAGGCATGGGAAGATCCCACCAGAGAACTGCATTTTTATTGTCAGCACAAGCTACAACAGTTTAGGCTTTCATATGGAGTTTAATAAAATTGTGGTCACTTTGAAGCCCATCTGGGGAAGCAGAAGTAGAGATGTTTCACCACTGTTCTTTAATCACAAAATTGGAGAGAGTGGACAGCCTAGATCTGCGTAAGAGTAAAAAAAATGCAACATCTGAATCAAAGCTTGCTGAATCACACCCCCACCCCCAATTGGAGGAAGGGATTTTCTGGCTTTGGGCCAACCCAAGTATAAGTTTTTATCAGTAATTTAAATAGATTTTTGTATTAGACCTGAAAATGTTGGCTTTTTAATTGAAAACTTATCAATTATTTAAATCACTAGCAGCCCGAGGCTGTTAATTTTATGAGTGCTGTAATAATGGCATACGGTAGTTTCTGATACATGTGAGGCGGGCGGGGTCCGTCGAGTGCCAGTGAGGGCATGTCCTGGCAGCAGGTTGTGCGATGTTAAATAATAGCCAGCAGACAAGCTGAAGGCTGTCGTCTCACATCAGGACCATTTTGGATAAGTTATTTAGAAGTTGTATTCTTTTCTTCATTCGATATATTTTTAAGAGATAATGAGAAGAAAACAAAGCTATAATAAATTGTCTTTTAAGAAAATGTAAAGTAATTTGGTCTCCAAGGAGATATTTAATGTATTGAGAGACTTCAGCAGCCAAGTGTTATTACAGCAGCATGGTGATAGCTCTCTGCATTTTGTTATGAGTTTGTGTTAATCAACAATCTGTTTTTATAGCATAGTTTCTTGTAAGTTATACTGCTAGAATATTCCACTTCTGGGATCATGGCTTCTCCTCTGACACTATTGTATCTTTTTAATTCCTCCATAAAGTATTTTTTAATTAGAATTTGAAATGCTTTATTAGAAAAACATACAACCTACATATTCTGAAAACTAAATACCTGATCATTGCGAATTATTTAAAGGACCCTGTTAAATATTCCCTTAATGTAGTTTAAATTTTGTTGTTGTTCTTATTTTCCCCTCTCATTTTTTAGAAAGATTAGAAACAGGCGCTGCTGTTCTCCTTTTGTGGTGTTGTGTGGCAGTACTGTGGGGCTGTTGACTGAAGGGCTTGCTGTAATACTACCCTCTTCTTTTGGTGGCTTTTCCCTGAGGACCACAGCAATGCAGGGGCAGCTATGAAGGGATTCCTGGTGGTTTCTGCTGGGTCCTGTGTCTAGCAAAGGACTTTTTTCTCGCAAGGTTCTCTTGCTCCTCCTAGGCTTGTGTGAATGGAGCAGAGTATTGGCAAGAATAATTCTCCTCATTTTGCCCACACACTCTCTCTCTTATTTCCAGAAGAGTACAGGATGAGTTTTACTATAATGCCTCTCATTATAGCAGAGACCTTGTGTTTCCGTGCAGTGTAAGTATTCCCTTTGGTACACTTGACCACTGTGTACCTTGTTAGACAGTGGCTGACGTCAGGGAGAGGCACTCTTTGACCTTTGGAGCACCCTGTAAATTGGGCTGTAATTATCTTTACCCTGGTCTGCATAGCGTGGCGATTGCCTCTAAAATCATGGTTAACTTGAGTAGAGCTGGAGGGCACCTCAGAGGGCTCCTGTGTGCCTTCGTTTCACAGGTGAACACTGGAGCCCTTGACATCAGCCTCAGAAATGTGTTGGGGTTACAGGTCTGGACCAAGGAGGCCTGGACAGAGACTCCAGTGGACCCCCACCTGTTTCAAGTGTGTTTTTCGTTCTGGTAGCTAGTAAGTTTTACTGACAAAGTTTTGTACATACTACTTTTTTTCTTGATTATTAAAAATAATGTTTTTTACTGCTGTCTCAACAGGACCGTGGAAGGCAAGTATGTGTGTGTTGGGAGGAGGGAGTGCAATCGGAGCCCTCTCCTCCTCCCAACACACACATACTTGCCTTCCACGGTCCTGTTGAGACAGCAGCAGAGAGAAACCCCAGATCAGGACAATACAAACTGACCCTCACCAGGCAGGATGACAAGTGATAAGCACTGAAACAGGGTGCCCTGTGAGCATAGAAGAGAGCCTGATCCATCTTTGAGGAGGCTTCCTGAAGAAGGTGGTGTCCTGGTGGAGTAGTCGGGCCCACGGGACTGGGAGGGGTGTTCTGGGCAGAGAAACAGTGAGCGTATGTAAAGGTTTGGAGGCAGAGACTGCCTGGGGAATTCAGGAGAAGCTGCCTGTGATTCAGCTTGTGTGGGTAACAGAAGAAGGAGGGTGTGTGATGGGCTGTGGAGAATGCTGGGCTGTAGCATGGCGGGCCTTAGCTTCAAAATATAGGGGAGTAATATGGCCCAGCTTATTTCTCTGGAGTGTGGCTTGCAGGACAAGAGTTCTAAAACACAGAAGTGAAGCAGTGAAATATGGGCTATTTCAGGTCAAAGACAGTGGTGGCTGCAGGCCTGTGAGGGGTCAGTAGGTTTGGAAAGAGGTCAAGTGAATGAATCCATGTGGCCAGTATGGGAAGAGAGGTGGCCAGGATCAAGTCAAGACATCTGTTTGGGTACCTGTACTTAATGACTTGGTAAACCTAGGTGGCAGTCAACCTGTCTGGGGTCTGAGGGAGGGTAGAGAGGCAGGGAATTCAGTTTTGGATTTTAGCATTGGAGGAGGCTCTTGTCAGCCAACTGGATATGCTCCAAATCTTTGGAGAGACAGGCTGGAAATAAAGATTTGTGACTCGGCAGGTCCTAATTAGTCTCCATGACTCCTCTGGTGATGGAAACCTGGGAAATGGTAAAAGGAGAAGATGTAGTGAGAAGGGGAGACTGCTCAGGAGCTACGGGGACCTCCCCCACTCCAAGGAGGACACTCCCAGGAACTAGAATGGGGGTACCTGGAGACAGGGGCCAGGGCTGCTGGGTAGGGCCATGTCTGAGCAGAGGTCCCCAAGGGCAGCCAGTGCAGAGGGAGCATGGGAGCAGTGAGTGAAGAAGCCGGAGCTCTCTACTAGCTCAGCAGTCTACTCAGTACAGTAACCCTGTGTTCAGTTCAGTGTTGGAGGAGTGGGGCCCACCTGCTTTTCAATTCCTAAATAGTAAGCATGTGTTTCGTGCTAAAATGAAACATTTCTCTCTGTTACTAATAACCTATGGTCATTGGTAAGTCATTTGTCTCATCTGTTGAACAGAGATGAATGGGGTAGAGGTGTGGGAAATTAGATAAATGTATGAGATATGCAGTGCTGAGCCTGACATGTATAGGTGTTTTGGGGGAGTGAGGGTTGTCTCCCTGCTAATAGAGAATCTAAGCCTTGTAATATTAAACTGTGTTGTTTTGAACTCGGTTTTTTTTAATGTGGTATATTTCCATGAAAAAAATTAATTATTGATTGAATTGTGCTGTTATAACTAGAATTGGGTTCATAACAAATAGGAACACTACTTGATAAACTTGCAAACAAACAAAGCCAAAGATTGTACTTGTTACCCCTTGTTGGAGATTAATTTTATTATAGGATAACTACACTAAACTCGGCCACATCCTTATTAAAACTGTTTAAGGGTTTTAGAGACCATCTCAGAGAGACTCTGAAACCAATCCGAGCTGGTCCTGGAGATTCCATTAGCTATCGTAAAACTGATTAATCTTTTACCCCCTTAGCATATTGATTATTGCTGCAATTACTGCCTGTAATGGATTATGCGAAGGACACTGAAGCAAATAGACTTTGTAACTGCTGCCGCCGGCTTTAGTTTGGCGCCTGCCCTGTACTTTCTGTACATAATCTTTGCGTTTTAAATGCTGGAATGCTTCTAAGGTAGGAAGTGTCGGGCTAAGTGCTGCTTCAGTGTTGGGAGACAGACTTTCTGGGTTTGAGCTTACAAAGTCCCTTCACTAGTGCAATTGCTGCAGTTTAATTTCGGAGTCCACAGGCACCCTGGGTGATGAGGTGAACAGAGAAGGTTAGGTGACTTCCTGAAGGCTGTGCACAGTAGGGACTGGTAGAATGACAGTCCAGTCCCATTTCAATCGATGCATCCTTATCAAACACCCACCACGTGTAGAGCATGTGTTGAAGTGATAAAAGCCAAGACATGATAGGTGGTCACAGTGTGGCTTTTCTGTTCAACTCACGTTGGCTTTCTTGGTGTCTGAGGTACAGGCCTTCACTGTTACTACTTGTTTTTCTTTTGTTTTGTCAAGCCAGAGTCTTGCCTTTGCCATCACTGATGATTTTATGACTGTTTAGAGCCAAAGGGGAGAGAACGAAGGAGAGGTTCTGCAGAGATGCAGGGCCTCAGCCCTAACTCCAGCTGGCAGTGCAGTGGTTAATTGTGGTCTTTGCTCTTTTCTTCTGTGAGGCTCACTGGTCCCCATCTTACAGCCCAGCAGTGTGAGACACAGCAGGGCATGGCAGCATTGCTTCATTGGTGCCATGTGTCAGGAGACAGCCAATGGTGAGGCTCCCAGGAATGAGCCCTCCAACTCTTGAGTGCCTTGTTCACTTACCTGGGCAGCAGCAGGACTAGCAGCCTGGTGGCCTAGAGGCCTGATGGGAGTGCTCTGTGTGTACTACACATGGCCCAGGGTTTCTCCTTGCCTGTAGAGTGTTGGCTGTGCGGCAGCCAGAGCTCAGGCTGGGGCCTGTGGCCTCTCAGCAGCCCTGCTACTCAGAAGTCACTTGTGCGCAATGTGCTCACGCCATGGGTTTGGTTACTACCCGACTCTCTGTGTGTGTGTGTGTTTCCAGCTCTATCCTAGGATAGCAGCAGGAGAAAAGACATTGGGATTTGGGAGAGATGTAGAAAAGGAAAAGCAAATCCTAATTAATTGTTTGAGAAAGTCTTAATCAGCACAGTGTGTATCATTGCAGTGAGATTCCGTTAATCATGGTACAGAGAGCTGGGTATAGATTGCCTACATTTTTCACATTGGTTACAAACATATATGTAGTTTTCCAGTTGATTTGGCACAGTGCTAAGATGAAAGGGAAACGTTTTTTTATTTATTTTGTGAGGTAAATAAATAAAGCTGGAAAACAGGTCAATTTCATGCATGCAGGGTTTTATAGTAGGGA
The DNA here is from genome assembly GCF_007827085.1 of Peromyscus californicus insignis. Lineage (NCBI taxonomy): Eukaryota > Metazoa > Chordata > Mammalia > Rodentia > Cricetidae > Peromyscus > Peromyscus californicus. The sequence goes on along the minus strand of NW_026294402.1, from coordinate 58,033,136 downwards.
GAAAGGCATTGCACCTGTTCTGACCCTTCGCACTAAGGTTATTTGTTTTCAAACTTGACCCCAAGCACCAGTTTCAGAAAATTCTGTAATTAGTTTGTTAGATAAAGCATAAGGATATTTTTTTTTCTGTTTTCTAGGACCATGGCGAAGTAGAAACCTACTGTACATAGCAGTTAATTAGAGAAAAGCATTAACTATAGGCACCACCATGGCCCTGTCTTGTATCAGTATAAAAAGGCAGGAATTTTTTTGACAGCCACTGATTGGAAAGTTGCTTGCAGCCTTCCAGAAGCACGGTACATGCTGTGGATCAATAACCGGCAAATTTCCCATTAAAAAGAATACCTGAGCAATGTTCCAAATAGCCACTGGCATCTTAATTTTCCACGGAAACCTCAAATACTTGTGTGCCAAGGACAAGTCATTTTCGGACAATTTTTCCAGACTACTTGTTAACAGTTATTGCTGTCCCAAAAGGTTGACAGCCGACATGATTGATATTTCACTTACCTGTCGTCACCATGTGAGTAATGGTGTGCGCGCTGTATTTCTGGCTTTTCAGGAGCAGCCTCGTGTTGCCTTCGTATATTCCAGAGTGATTTGCACGTATTTATGTTGTGCATGTTTAAGTTTTTAGGTCCATAGAAAGAGAGAATTGCCTTCCTTTACAGTCTGAAAGCCGTTGCTGGGGAGGCCACGCCCATCTCAATCATAGCGAAGAGTCCCTCCTGAGCCCTCCCATCACGTCTGCCTTCACCATCCTTGTTTGCAGTGAAGAAAGCCTTGGATTTCTCAGCTTCTGATCCTCACAGTGATGGAGAATTTGGGGGCCTCTGCATATTTCTAAGGAAAAAGATTGATTCTAAAATAACTTTGATCTATATAAAGCTAATAGAAAGACATTTTTTAAAATTAATTTATTTTATTTTATGTGTGTTGATGTTTTGTCAGGTCTCCTGGAACTGACAGTTAGGAATTATCATGTGGTTGCTGGGAATTGAACTGGAGTCTTCTGGAAGAGCAGCCAGTGCTCTTAACGACAAAGTCATTTCTTCAGCCCCAAGATACAAGGCTTTTTTTTTTTTTTTTTTAGCACGTTAGTGAACATGATAATCAGTTTTCAGGAATTTCCTGAAAATGTGATAGTTAAGTGATATATGTATCTTTAAGTATAAAAGCAGCTAAGATGAGAGAGGGAGAGAGTTCTGCTTTTGATAGGCCCTTAAAACACAAAAGTCAGAGTGGAGAGAGGGCTCAGCAGTTAAGAGCACCACTGCTCTTCCAGGGAACTGGGGTTTGATTCCCAGCACCACACGGTGGCTCACAACCATCTGTGATTCCAGGCCTTTTTCTGTTCTCTGCAGGCACCAGACATGCTAGTAGTACACAGACATATATGTGGGCAAAACACTTAGACACATAAACATTTTTAAAAACTATTTTGGGCCAGTCAGTGGTTTTCCTTGTAGGTATTTTTTTTCACGAACATCATTTTCTTGTTTGTTCAGTTTAAAAGAAATATAAGAAGTACAGAAGGCATCTCCAGGTATAGGTGAACAAGTGATGCAGGCAGTGTTCCAGGAAAAACGGATGGGACCTCGGTTCAGTCTTCTTTGAACTTTGGAATTCTTTTAGGAAGGGCAGTGAGCTATTGTTTTACTCAGGATCATAGGTTTTGTGTGCCTAGAATTTTACAATGAGTTTTGATCCATCTTAAACTGTGCCTAAGGCTAAATTATACATCAGAAGTAGATTTTCTAGAAGGGGACTATCTTTTTACGTGGGGATTCTGCTGTCCGTGGTTGAATAATATGTTGTTCATTGGTCCCACAGTCTCTGCAGCTTCTGTCTTCATTATCTGTGTTTTTTTATACACAAATGTGCATGTTTGATTAACTGACATGTGGATTCAAGCCAAATATTGAGCCTATTCATTTTGCTTTACAAAATTCAGAAGAAAAGGACAAGAGGCAATTTGAATAATTTCTATCAAAATGGTTTTTGTGTCATTTAAAATATATATCATTCTAAAGTATGATAAATACTAACATGGGAGCTTAGTTAATACTGTTAGTCTAGAGATAAATGGTGGTATGGATGATAACCCTGTACTGGACCTCCAAATCCTGACTATATTCACTGTAGTAATTTTTTTGTGCAAATATAAGGAACGTGTTCTCAAGACTGATATGTACATACCAGCCATTTACAAAAGTGCAATGAATTTAACAGCCCTCAAGTGTCTGTCCTAGTGTCCGTTACATTACTGAGTAATTTCTTTCTATTATCTCTTTGCAGTATTATTCCACAGTAATGGAACAGCAAGTAAATGGCCAGCTAATAGAGCCACTGCAGATATTTCCAAGAGGTAATGTTGAACAAATTCTAATCAACAATGATTATTTCAGCAAACTGTTTCATCAACAGTTATGTTTTCCAAAGGTTTAAATGCACATAACATGATGTTTAGCTCTTAATTTGAAAAAAACAAAAGAAGTATTCATTATCATGGGGGATTGCAAGCTATATTATAGTTATAGCAGATAAAATATCTAATCTGCTAGAGTAAATTAAACTAACTAGATTGTTTTTTTGTTTTTGAAGTACATACTCACATTCACTTAAAGAACTCTTTGGGAGTCCACATGATTCTAAACCAAGGCAAATGGATGGCTTTAGTTCTGGATTTACAAGTCGTGACTCATGGTGATGGTCAAAGCTGCCATTGAGACGGGAGCTAGGGTGGAGGCTCTGAAAAGTGGGAATTCTAGGACAGAGCTTTGGGAAGTTGATGTTTGTCCTGAGCTAGGGAGGTGTTTTCTAATTAGTGGGGCATCTTCTTCAATGGCAGTTGGTTAAGTCTCCAAATACCTGAGTGGACGAGGGTGAGTCTCAGTGGGAATCTCTCTCAGGTTGGGTCATACCAACCTTGTGTCAGCTATGATTTTTTCTATTATGCAAAGACCTCTAAAAATTTGAATAACAATGCAAAGAGTGACTTAGTTATATAAACCAGTCCATTTTTAACTGTTATTTTTGTCCCACTTGAAATCCATGTTTTCTAACTAATGGAACAGACCAGGAAACCCTCTAAGTAACTCTTCTAGAAATAGCTTAATTGAAATAATTAAAAGTTAAACTCACCTTCTTTAACTGTACAGATAATCATGGTATGAGTTTTCCAATTAAACATTCTAGACTTTCATTACCTGTAACTCAGAAGTTTGAATGGCTCAATTAACCAGTGGGCTCTGTTTGCAGAGATGGTCTCCAAAGGCAGCTGGCTTGGCCAGCCAGGAAGGAGATCGGGTTCAAGTGCAATATTCCTCTTTGGGCGTTTGTGTGGGCAGTGGAACCAGGGGGCTTATTTCATTATTAGTAAGAACTTAATGAAGGGCTAAGTGAGGGGATAAAACTGTGCTTCTTAAGCTCAGTGGTCATCCAAAAGAAAAGTATGATGAATCCGGATTCTGTGGTGCTTGACTGAACAGGCAAACGGGGAGACTGCTGTTTCTTTGTAGATGGCCCCTGATGACGACACAGATTATTTCCTGGTTTTCTCAGTGACTACAGAATTAGGGCAGATTTAAAAATTATTTCCTCCAAAGAATAGTGTTTTACAGGCTGGCAGTCTTGTTCATTTGCTCCTGAGCTCTGTTATGGCAAAGCCAGGTACAGATCCCTGAGAATCTAGTCACCAGGCTGGAGGGCTTTTCTTTTCAATAAACTGTTTCCTTCTCTCCATGGGAAACCTTTTAGTTGAATTCCCTCTCACCGTATGGGCAGCCTCGTGGTGTTACCGTTCCTATGCAGAGCCCCCTTGGTGACGGTCATTCTGAGATCTCTGTTCTCCCTTCTGCTCTCCCAGCAGTTTTACAGTTAGGGTCTACTGCTTCCGTTGTGTGGACTGTTGAGGTTCAGAGAGGTGAAGTAACCAGAGAGCCACACAGCTCCTAAGTGTTTAGTGGACTCTTGAGTGAGGGTTGGCTTAGATTACGGTTTGGTTCTGGGGAAAGGCATCTAACTTCAGGTACCAGTGAGGTGTGTGAGGGGAGTTTGGAGGGTTTAGTGTTAGAGTGGAGAGAAGAGGATGGTGTAAAGACAAAACTGTGAGATGCTGCTGTCTCCAGAAGCCCCTTGAGGCTTAATGCATATTAAACGTAGTCTCACCAAGCCACGCTGAGAATTCCAAAATGTGACGTCATCCTCTTTCTGGGGTTCTTTTCTGTGCTGTAATTTGGGTCTTTGGTTCTTTTTGTTGTCTTGTGTTTTGCTACTTAACTACCTCACTGCTGATGAGTGGGGTGATGAAATGTATATTTGTTCTGGTTACATTTTGTCAACTTGACACAAACTAGAGATCCCTGGGAAGAGGGGACCTGAATTGAAGAATTATCTCCATCAGACTGGCATGTCTGTGGGCATTTTCTTGATTTCTAATCGTTGAAGGAACCTAGACCACTCACTGTCTGTAGTGCCAGCCCTGGGTGGACTGTCCTGGGTCTTAGAAGAAAGGTCTCTGCAGACATGTGAGTCTGGAAGCGAGTCAGTTAACAGGGCTTCTGACTTCTGCTTCAGCTCCTCCGGGTCTCTGCCTTGGCCTCTTCTGATGATGGACCGTAACCTGTATGCTCAACAGACTGTTTCCTCCCCCAGTTGCTTTTGCTCGTGGTGTCTATCACAGCAGCAGAGGTGCAGGCTAGGACAATGTACACTTAGAATGTGGCCATGGCAGGAGTTCCCTTGACCTTCCTGGTTGGTCAGAGGGTCTCAAGCCCTACAGGCTCTGTGCCTAGGCCCCATGTGAAGAAGAATCTTCAGACTGAGCAGGTTGGTGGGACAGGAGATAATGATCTGACTCTAACCACACATTCTCCTCATTCCAAGTAGCACTGGTATCTTGAATAGTATTCCACTCCTAGCTCATGGCCAAGTCTTCCCTGTGGCTCAGAGCTGTGTTAAATATTAATAAGTATGAAAATTGGCTAGCATTATAGGAACTGCCTTTTTAACTTCAGGATATATGAGGTTGCTAGGCTTTTGAGTGCAACATGGCTGTTTAGATTTCTAATCACAAAGGTTTGAAGAGGCAGTTGAGAAGCAAGCAGGCTTACGGTTAGAGAAGATGGCTGGGGTCTCGCTTAGTCCTTGGCTCACCACCCTTTTTCCTGCAGAGGCAACAGTCTGAGGGAATACTGAGGGTCCTCCAAGAGCTGGGGAGCAGATGTGTGCAGCTGTTGTTTTGTTCAAAGAGTTATTTTGCATTTTAAAGAGAGATTTGGAGTCTTAATGAATTAAATATCTTATGTACTTAGAGAAAAAATAAAAACATTTATTCGTGTTGAGGTATTTTTGGGATAATACTTTGGAATAACTTGATAAATTCATTTTAGAACTATATTTATTTATTTATTTAATGTGTATTTGTGTGCCTGACCATGTGTGTGTGGGAACTGGAGAAGGTCAGAATAGGTGTTGGATGCCTTGGAACCTCTGGGGTTAGAAATGGTTGTGAACCACCATGTGGGTGCTGGGAATCAAACCTGGGTCCTCTGGAAGAGCAGCCAGTACTCTTAACCACTGAACCATCTCTCCAGTCCTAATAAAATAATCAATTCAAATTTACTCAAATCCCCGAGTAAAACTAACCCACACCTTGTAATTATCATGCATGTCTTCTTAAGCAGCTCGATTTCTATTGTCAGAAACAGAGAAAGAAAAAAAAAAATCAAATCCACCCTTTCCTAAGCAATCAGTCAGAATTGACAGCCCCTTACCACCCTGTTGTAAGGCACTCTGGTATTTGAACGGAATCGGTCTATAACATGGCTAGAACGCTTTGTGTTTTAAACGTGATGAAGAAGCATCTGCGGGGTTAGAAGTGTCTCACTTGTCACCCAGGGTGGTCCTGGGAAATCCCTGTCATTTTCCCTGGCCCTACATTATCCTCAGCGCTAAATAGGAGCAGATATCAAGAAACCTCATTAAGTTGTATATCTGTGTTTTTAGTGAATCTGATTGCTTATGGCTACATAAAATTTGAACATACCCAGACTTGCATATTCCATCTTGGAATCTATAGCAATCTTTTTGGCATTCAATGACCCTTTCCCCACCCTCCCCAACACCTTCAGAGCAGCAAAAGCAGAGACCGCTGTTTTGCACATCCTTTGACTGCACATCCTCAGGCAGTTCAGGGGAGTGAGGGAAGACTGCAGAAATCTGAGCCACGGGAGGAGTCCCGTCATTTTAGCTCAGCTAACGTGATTTTGGTATGTTTTAAGCAGAAATTGGAATTCCTATGAAGTGGTGTCAGAAAGTTCTCTGCATTTAGAAACGCTCACTCCTGCCAGTTAGGAACGCGGTTCGTAATTCCCACCTTGGGTCTTGGGGGCCACTTTTCAATCATTTCTCTCTGCTAATTTTGGTGTCACCCTCATTTCTTTTTAAACGATTCATTTTGAGCAAATTTGTAAATGGCCCTGATGTGTTCTACAATTTAGTCAATTACTGTTTCAGCCTGCAAGCCTCCTGGGGAACGGAACATACATGGCCTGAAGGTACGAATTTCAATAATTGTTTCAGTAAAGTTAGATGGATTTGTAATGCTGTGTTCCACTTATTGAAATGTCAAATAAAACTGCACTTTCTCAAGCTCTGACAAGCAATCTTTTTTTCTCTGTTTTGAGTGGTGGGGTGGAAGGGCGACATCTGTATTTGCTTACGCTGTGTATGTACTTGGATCCTGGGCCTTTGGTGCTGTATTTTTTCAGTCATTTGGAATTGTTTTGTTGGTCAGTTTCTCCAGGATGATCCTGGGGTCTGTTCTCTACAAAGATTCATTTGAGTGAGAACATGGACTTCATTTTGGTGATTAATTAAGCACATAAACATATTGCACACAGGGTGCCCTCCCTCTTCTCTCGACATATTTATGTTTGAAACACATATCTAGTTAATGCCTTTTCATTGTTCTGCGTGTTTTAAATTCTGGATTTCTGCTCAAGGCTTCACATATGAAAGAAAAGCTGGCTATTTTATTAGGCTCAAGTGTTTTATAATTAATTACTTGGACCTCATTTTCTAGTGAATGAGAAGCAGTTGTAGAGCTGGAAGGGGGTGGCATCCTGAGGTTTGCTACTAACCCCCAGACACACGCTTAATGCGCTTTCATGGGCATCCCGCATTTCTATTGTTCTAGATAGTGAGCTGAGGTTTTCGCCCCTCGGTTTCTCTTTCTTACAGCACTATTTAAGTATTTGAATAATGCCAGGGAGAGGGGATTATGTAATATATGGATTGTACAGTTCTGTAACCTATATACTGAATACACTCCAACTGTGGGTCTGTCTAGCAACAAGCTAATTAACCTTCATAGTGAGATGAGACATTGTGTGGTGAATTATAGGTTAATTAGAACTGTGTCCTCAGAACACAAGGCTGATCAAACTTCTCTCTTTACTTATAGGTGAATACGCGGGCTGGACCATCTCAACATACCAGCCCTGTGGTCTCAGACTCACTTCCAAGCAATAGGTGAGGACAGACACGGGAATTGTACCCTGATGCTATCCTCTCTCCGGGGTTGGGGGAGGGGTGGGAAGGGGCTTGGTCAACACGTGTCTGTTCTGTAAGGTAAAGAAGTGCAGGTGGCTGTAAAGAGAGTGGGCTAGCCAGATAGCCCTCTGCATATTGGCTGATGAGAAAAAAGACAGCGTAGAAAGCTGAAGTTAGAGGTAGATGAGGTGGCCCGTGGCCAGAAGATAAAGTGCCTGCCAGGCAAGCGTGAGGGCCTGAGTTTGGATCCCCAGCCCCCATGTAAAATCCAGATGTGGCAGCACACATCTGAGTCTCCAGTTCTGGGGAGGTGTAGCCAGGTAGCTCTCAGGAGCTCACCGGCCAGCCACCCTAGCTGAGTCCATGAGCCGCAGGTTCAATAAGAGACCCTATCATAAAACATAAGACTGTGAGCCATTGAGGAAGATATGATATATGAACCTCTGGCTTCCGCATGTGCACAAATATGTATACACACCCACACAAACATACACCTTTACCACACACACCCATACACAATGAATGAATGAGTGAGTGAATGAATGAAGATACAACAGGTGGAATTGACATGTTACACCATTCATTTTGTTCTAGAGTAGTTTTGCCCGAGTCTCCGAATTGTGTAGACTGTTCTGTGCCTGTCTCAAGTCTTGGTGCAGTTACAGGCTGTGTAATACTTACCAAGTCTGTTTTGCTTGTCCATCTTTTGACAGTGTTATTATCTGCTGGCCTCTTCACTAGACAGAGTCAGGGAAAGAGTCAAATGGTGACATTTAACTTGACCGCAGTGCTGCTCATTAATGGCATCTTTGGTTGTCCAGGAGATTAAAGCTACTGTAACAGGAAGATCATTTTTGTTAATTCATGCTGGCATCACCCCACACTGGAGCAGATCTTAAGCCTTTCAAAGTCTTCTTATGTGCCTGAACTTAACTGCCACACTATGGCGGTACTCCGGTCAAAGGGGTGACTTGGGACATTTTGTCTGTGCGTCCAGTTAATCTGCTAGTAAACATCATATTCCTCACTGTGGGGCGCAGAGTCACAACGGTGACTGAAAAGCTGACAGAACCAGAAAACCCTTCTTCCATCCTGCACTGAAGGTCCCTGGCCTCTGGGCTCTAGTCAGTGTGTGCACAGCCTTTTACGGGCTGAGATGCAGTCGAGGCCTCTGCTTTCCTCTCGTGCCTTTCTGTCCTCCTTTACACACAGCCTTGGGTCTGTGGCTGTGGGTTCTGGTTTGACTCTGGCTCACCGTTTTGGAGGCTGTAAGTCCAGCTGGCCTGGCACAGGCTGTGTGAGGGCTCCTTGTCGGCTATTCTCCTCATGGTGGGCCCATCTGTAGGGGTGCTTGCATCTTAATAACGGAAGCCACAGAGAGACCCCTGCTCCTGTGATCCTGCCCACTCTTTTATTTTCTCTTAAAAATGTAAACATTTTCTTTTATATGCATGAGTGTGTGTATGTATGAAACTGCAACACATGTGTGTCCAGTGCCCACTGAGGCCAGAAGAGGTGGTTGGAGGCCCTAGAACTGGAGTTACAGATGGTTGTGAGCCTTCACCTGGGCTCTGGGAACCAAACCTGGGTTCTCTGGAGGAGCAGTAAGTACTCTTAACCACTGAGCCATCTCTCTAACCTGTATGTTTTTCTTTAATTTTTAAGCGTCTTGCTGTGTAGCCCAGGTAGACCTCAACCATGTGGTAATCCCCTTGCCTCATCCCCCCAAGTGCTAGGATTACTGGTGTGTACCATCACACCATCTCCACAGTCCCAATTGGCCTAAGAGCCCCTCCACTAGGTCCCTCCCCTAAGCTGCTTCAGTGGTTTTTTACTGCGGTGTCAGTATCGACCCACTAACCTTCCAGCCGAGGACACCGGGCTCTAACAGTTGGTGTCTCCTTGAACAGTTGGTTCCACCTTAGAGTGCAGTTAGCTAGCTAGTCACCAGCATGTCACCTGCCTGGTCATGTGGGGCAGATGTTCGCTTCTCCACAGAGGGCTTGGCCCTGCCGGACACTGCTTTGCATTCACTCTCTCCATACTGCCTGGACATGTGAGTCATGGTCCTGTAGAGTAGAGGCATGTGGGTAGAGGACTCCTTGTTCACAGAGCTCCAGGAAGGTAGAACCTTTCACTGGTACCACTGATTCCAGAAAAGATGGTGTGCACACAAATGGCATGTGAGCCCTGGGGAAGGACAAGGTTTTCCCTGGTGTCTTAGATTACACTTTCGTTACGGCATAAAAAGCCAGATGGAATTGCAAAGATTTCAGGTCAGAGAAGCAGTGTTACTTCCAGTCTTCCACATCATTGTAGCCACAAGTGAGGATTAGCTTGGGGTAAAAACTGTCACGTCTCTTCGTGAAGTGTTGTGAGACTCTTGGATCGGACGAAGCTTCACCACCTGGTTATCTGCCGGTTTCATCCCGACATCTTCACGTGGGGGTCGGTATGGCAGCCTCCCGGACAGTAAGCACAGGAAGGGTTCCTGTCATGGGAAGAATGTTAATTGAAAAAGTCCTCTGGGTGTTTTTAACATGTTACCCTACGTTGGCCGTGTTCTGTGCCCCAGGTTGATAACTAACCAGCAGGTATTTGAGTGCCTCTTATTCGTTAGTTGCTGTCCTAGGAATATGATGTGGCAATAGTGTTGTGAAGGAAGCACATGCGTGCAGAGAGAAACACTAGACAGGAGTATGTTTCCATTTAAACTGAGTCCTCAGAGCTGGCTCCTTGGGGAAAGTGAGGTTTCAATCTAGACCTGATGCACACAGAGGACCAAGTTATATCACAATAAAGACGTAGAGCTAGAAGAGGTGCCTACGGCAAGGCCCTGAGGGGAAAGAGCTGGTATGTTTGCAAGTGGACTGGTTGGCCGGAGCAGGAGGAGAGGTACCAGGTCAGAGCAGGGTGTGGGAAGTTGGGGGAGCAGCACAAGGGTTGGGAGGCAGGGCTGCAGACAGGAGTCAGGTCACGTGGGGCCTGGACGGTCCAGCCGGCCTTTCCTTTCCTTTCCTGGCCTGGAGAGCCACAGAGGGCTGTAGGGGCGGAGGGCAAGCCAGCCCGGCATTGGTAGATACTTCGCCTGTGGGAGCAGGAGGAGGGAAGCGCCAGCCTACCTTGCTTTCCTTTGATACTCCGGTGCTTTGCCAAACGGACACCCAGGCTCTTCCCAACATCTGGGCTAGGGATGCACTTTTGGGCCAAGGCTGCCCCTTTGTTTTCGTTCAGGTCCATCTTAAGAGGCTCTTTCTTTCTGAGCTGAGATTTGCCGCCCTTCAGCACCCACTCGTAAAGATGGAGTTTTGTCCCCAGAACACGACTGTTCCCTCTTTCAGCTGAGCTCTTCATACAATCTTCTCTCTTGTACCACATCCTTCCAGCAGCCTGCACCTTCCTAGGAGCTCTGCACCTGCCCACTTGCAGCATCCCTCTGGCTGCACAGATGCTCCAGGGAAATCTCCACAGTCCGCTGTCGGTCTCCTCTACCTTAGCTGAGACAGCCTTGCTAATTGTAATAGTCAGCTCTTTACTATAATGGAATACCCAAGATAGTTCATTGTGTTGAGATAAAAATTTACTTACCTCACAGTTTGGGGCATTGAAAGCCCAATGGCCCAGGACAGGCCTTGGTGATGACTCCTTGTGCCTGTCCCTCCTCATTCGGAGTGACTGATACAGGGACCAGAAAGAGTGAGACTGGGTTCTGCAATCCCTTTTGAGGACACACCTCCAACTTACATATTCATCTCCCACTAGAATCTTTTCAAAGTCCACACCCTCAACATTGACACTCTAAGGTGGACCATTCGAGAATAAACCAGCTCCAAACTGTAACCCTAAGGCACAGTTCTGAGGCACCATTTCCTACTTAAGGATGAAGTGAGACCTCCATGGGTCTTGAGGGGTACTGTGTGCATAGACGTGCTCCATGCACTTCAGCCTTGCTGGTGAGCACGTGGTACCCACCCTGTCACTACGGAGCCTGCACATCTATCTGGTGCTGCCTCATTCTTTTCTTCCTCGCCTTCTCCTTTAATCTGGCTAATCTTGACAACCTTGGAGAACCAAACTATCTTCTGATCGCTGTTCTTGATCACCATTTACCCACCAAATGATAGCAGGTGCCCTGTGTGGATCCATGTCACCACCTACCTGCCAGGCTATAGCAAGTGCCCTGTGTGGACCCCTGTGCCCCACCTACCCACCAAGCTATAGCAAGTGCCCTGTGTGGACCCCTGTGCCCCACCTACCCACCAAGTGATAGCAGATGCCCTGTGTGGACCCCTGTCACCACCCACCTGCCAGGCTATAGCAAGTGCCCTGTGTGGACCCCTGTCACCACCCACCTGCCAGGCTATAGCAGGTGCCCTGTGTGGACCCCTGTGCCCCACCTACCTGCCAGGCTATAGCAAGTGCCCTGTGTGGACCCCTGTGCCCCACCTACCTGCCAGGCTATAGCAGGTGCCCTATGTGGACCCCTGTGCCCCACCTACCTGCCAGGCTATAGCAGGTGCCCTATGTGGACCCCTGTGCCCCACCTACCTGCCAGGCTATAGCAGGTGCCCTGTGTGGACCCATGTCACCACCCACCCGCCAAGCTATAACAGGTGCCCTGTGTGGACCCCTGAGCCGTACCTACCCACCAAGCTATAGGAGGTGCCCTGTGTGGACCCCTGTCACCACCTACCCACCAAGTGATAGCAGATGCCCTGTGTGGACCCCTGTCACCACCCACCTGCCAGGCTATAGCAGGTGCCCTGTGTGGACCCATGTCACCACCCACCCGCCAAGCTATAGCAGGTGCCCTGTGTGGACCCATGTCACCACCCACCCGCCAGGCTATAGCAGGTGCCCTGTGTGGACCCCTGTGCCCCACCTACCTGCCAGGCTATAGCAGGTGCCCTGTGTGGACCCTGTGCCCCCCCCCCTGCTTCTTTGGACTATAGCAGTGAGCACATCGGAGCAGCATCATCTTGGTCCCCAGTACCTTCAGTGCTCTAAGAGGGCAGTGACGACAGTGTGCCCGCTGCAAGCCCTGGTCTGAGGTGTGGCACCCGAGTGCTTGCTAGGATGAGTGAGTAGGTGGCTGTGTATACTTATGTGTACTTCCACTTCTCCCTGTGATTGAGTTCTCCCAACTTACTCTGTTTTTATGGCATCGTTTCTAGTCCTTTTAATTTCTTTTTGGTTTTTCTTTTTAGTTTCTGAGACAGCATCTCGCACTATAGACCAGACAGCCTAGAACTCACCATGCAACCAACATTGACCTTGAAATCACAGCAGTCTTCCTATCTCAGTCTTCTAAGTGCTAGGGTTATAGATAAGAGCAACCATATCCAACTCTACCTTAATAAAAACTGTGTATGGGTACTGTGCCTGCAGGCATGCATGTGTACCATGTGCATACAGTGCCTGTGGAGCCCAGAAGAGGGCATCAGATGCCCTGGAACTGGAGCTACAGGTGGTTCTGGGCCTCTTTGTGGATGTTGGAAATGGAACCCGGGTCCTAGGCATGAGCAGCCAGTGCTCTTAACCCCTGAGCCATATCTCTTGCCCTCAGCCCTGTGCTTCATTCTTTCACACTTTGGATAGCTCAGTGTCTTTCCTCAGGTGTTATAGCCAGCTTACAATTAGTTCAATTACATCTTAAAACATTTTAAAAGGGGTTTTGGTAACTCAAGTTCTTATAAAACAGAAATGAAATGTTGAATAATCAGAGTCCAGAACAAATTTACTGGATGAAACTTTTTGTTTTTTCATGCTAAAACTTGAACCTAAGACCTTGCACATGCTAAACATATATCTACCCCTAAGTACTACTCCCCCTACCCTTTTTAAAACTAGATTAACACATATAGATACAAGCATGAATATGGAATCAGTGTTCCCTCTGTTACTTTTAAAGAATAAGTTGTCTTTTGGCATAGGTGAATGATCATTTGTTAGACTAAGCTTGTCAACCCACATGGTCTTCCTTGGTCATAGTTACTGAATTCAAGTCCCTCTGCCAAGGCCTTTCTAAACAGCATGGCCTTCTCCTTCTGTAAAATTAGGATGATTAAGCTCTCTGTCCATCCACTGCTAGTGTAAGATTGATGGAGCTTTGTTAAGGAATCACATTTGTTGCTTGGATGAAGGGCCTTTAGTAAATGCCATGAATGTGCTATTATTTAAGTTTATGACATAATGGACTGTCTGTGGAGGGAACACAGTGGAAAGCCTTTGTTTGATTGTTTATGTCTTTAGAATAACCAGAATTGCCAAATAGAGAGTCATTTTTGGGAATACCAAGATTTGGGCGGTGGTGGCGCATGCCTTTAATCCCAGCACTTGGGAGGCAGAGGCAGGCGGATCTTTGTGAGTTCGAGGCCAGCCTGGCCTACAGAGCGAGATCCAGGAAAGGCGCAAAGCTACATAGAGAAACCCTGTTTCGGAAAACCAAAAATAAATAAATAAATAAATAAATAAATAAATAACCCCAGAGATTTAAATATTTCTCAGACAAGTGTGTGTAAGTGGAAGTGATAATCTGAATTTGGACAAGATCTCTGTAAGTTCCTGAGGGCTAACTTGGGAGAATGTGCCGTAGCCCTGCGGCAGTGCCTGGCATTGCTCAGCACTCTAAATGGAACTACCATGACTATGTTGGTAATTGGACTGATTTTGAGGCAGCTGCTCATTTTTTGGTATATACTGTAGCTTTTGTTCCAGCCTACAAAATTCTTGACTATTTCCTTAGCTGATTGCACTCTGGAGGACATTATTAACCTAGAATCCTAAGAAGGCGTATCTTAGACGGTTTTTAAAAAGCAGGAACTGGCTAGGCGGTGGTGGCACACACCTTTAATCCTAGCACTCTGGAGACAGAGCCAGGTGGATCTCTGTGAGTTCAAGGTCAGCCTGGTCTACAGAACAAGATCCAGGATAGGCACCAGAACTACACAGAGAGATCCTGTCTCAAAAAAAACAAACAAGCAAAAAGCAAGAACTGAGGCCTAGTAGTCTCTGTTGGACCACAGAAGAATTTTAAGGAATGGTGAGAGAGAATGATTATCAGCTGAAGGCCCAGCTTGAAGTCTGAGGTCATCTCCAGTTTTATGTATTAAAAGTGTCAGGTGGAATACCAATGTGGTTCAGGTTAGGTCCTGATCCAGTTTGCTTCCTGGTATATTTAGACCTTTATGTCTTTCCATGTTACCACTACACCTGTCACAGAGTAATCTGACCTCCATTTCTTGAACATTTAGCACCTGGCTGTTCAGGGACAAGGAGGGGGCGGAGCATACTAGAATAATTTGAGGTTTCTGTTCTCAGGGAGCTTCCAGTCTCAGACAAGAGTGTAGAGGAAGATCCACACTGGTAAAAACCAGAAGGGGGAGTTTATCTGGCAGGGATAGTGTGGGCAGTTGAGGCTAGAGCTGGTCAGCTCTACATTTCAAAGAGAATAGTAGGGTTGTTTTTTAAGATTTATTTATTTACTTGTTTGTGTGCAAGTGTTTGGCCCTCGTATGTGATGTCTGTGCATCATGTTCATGCAGTGCCTGCAGAGGCCAGAAGAGGGTGTCAGAACTGAAGTTTCAGATGGTTGTGAACCACCATGTGAGTGCTGGGAACCAAACCCGGTTACCTTG
The DNA here is from genome assembly GCF_007827085.1 of Peromyscus californicus insignis. NCBI lineage: Eukaryota > Metazoa > Chordata > Mammalia > Rodentia > Cricetidae > Peromyscus > Peromyscus californicus. Next base: position 58,017,942 of record NW_026294402.1, on the reverse strand, counting down.
AAAGAGCAGCCAGTGCTCTTAATCACTGAGCTTTCTTTCCAGCCTGGGAGGTGCCATTTTATACCCCTTGTTCCTTAGTGGGGTGATTGTGTAGAGGTTTAACCTGTTACAAACCTTGAGAACTTCATACAGCCATCCCTCTTTCTTAAGCACTTTGACTAAATTTATCTGCAGAAATGTTTACATGATGTTTTATCTTCTGCTACAGAAAAAATGCCTGAGGTAATCAGCTAATAAAGAAGAAAGGTTTATTGTAGTCCACAGTATAGACAGTTTCAGTGCACAGTTAGGTCCCACTGATTTCTGCCTGATGCTAGGGCAGCATTCCATAGTGGGACCATGTGGTGAATGAAACTGGTCACTTCCTGGTGAGGGAAGCAGAGAAAGGCAAAACGAAGGAGGTGGGTATCCCACAATCTCTGTGGAGAGCATGCCCCCAACAAACTTCAACATGACACCAGGCCCCACTGTTCTAAGTACTGAGGTCAGGGCCTGTGGGATGCGCTCTGTCTTACTAGGTCGCAAATAGCCATATATGTTCAGAGGACATTTTAATAATCACTAAATAATCATGGAAGCTGCGTTTCCTAGGAAAGCAAAGAAAAGAGAAGGCAGCCTGTGGTGTACAATTTGGTAATGTTTCATTTGGCTGGTTACCTATAATGCGGATATGCTGCCTATTTTATAGAGAGAGGAATTGACATTCCAAGAGAGCTGCTGACAGTGGCTACTGTGTATCTGTTTCCAGGAAGCCGAATGAGTAATAACTCTTATCTGTAGTAAGAGACCAGAGTGTAATCCGTCTGTAGTTTAGAGTTCTGTAATCTTTGCTGCTGGAGAATAGTCCCAGGGTGCACGTGTTCAGCGTTCTGTGTATCAGGTGTGAAGCCCAGAAATCATGTGGAGGGGCTACTGGCCCGCTACATAGTCTGCTTCCTAGACTCATGGGGCTTCAGTCCTCCTTGATTCTTTTGGCATTCTTAAAAACAACAGCAAAAACCATATACAGGGAAAGGGAGCATGGTCTATGCCTCAAACAAAGGCATATTTTAGTCAAGATTTTTATCATCATCATCATCATCATCATTATTATTATTATTAATTATTAGACAAGTTCTCATACAGCCTAGGCTGGCCTCACATTCCTTATGTAGCTGAGGATGATCTTGAACTGCTGCTCCGCTTGCTTCTTGGGATTATAGGTGTGTGCCAGCTCACTCTGTTACCTCTTTTTGAGGATCAGTGCAGGGCCTGGTGCATGCAGGCGAGTAGTCTGCCGCCTGAGCCGCATCCTCAGCCCCAGTCTAGAATTTGCAGTGGTGTTGAGAGTTGGTGACCTTGCCGCTGACAGTATCTTTTCTTTGCAGCTTGAAGAAGTCCTCGGCTGAACTGAAAAAGATACTGGCCAATGGCCAGGTAAGTACTGTTGCAGACTAAACATCAGAATAGTACTCTGTTACTGTCCAGAGTGTAGCCGTAGTAAGTATTAAGTGGTGAAGAGTGCACATTTCTTCTTGTCATAAATGAATGCCACAGACTAATTTGATTGGCAGAACAATCTGCAGCATGGTTTTCAACTTGAGCTAATGGGTTTCACTCCCAGCAGATTGAGGCACTGTGCACACACCCCACTGCCACCTCAGTTTAAAAAAGTTAATCAGTTCTGAACAAGTCATCAACCCGCAGGTTGTTGACAGGGCCCTGTGTTCTGAAGTGACTGTTTCTTTCATTGTCTTTGGGGACAAAAGGGGAAGACTGTTACTTTCCAGCCTTAGCTCCTCTTTTGTCCAGAGACCAGCACTGGCTTTTGTGGGGACTGAAGCCAGGCTGGGCAGACTGTGGCACACGAGTCCCTGGGCTTCAGGGAACCTTGGTTTGCCTTGTCGAAGGGCCATCTGAAACTGAATGACCTACCCCGGCCAGGAAGGACAAACAGGCCTGCAGGCCACTTATTTTTCACTAATTTTGATTCAAGTAAATGGACACTTCTGAAAAAGTATAGTGCTTTTAAACATTCACTGGTAAATGAAGCAACCTACAGGGGCTGCAATTCCTCAGCAGCAACATAAATGCGTTTTAATGTGTGTTACTGCGCAGACCCTTTGATAGCCTTGCAGGCAGCGCCTGTCCATTGCGATCAAGCCTGCCTATTAGGCTCTATTGACCGAGACATCTGTGTCACTGCAAATAAAAGACTCTTATTGATTTTCCTAACTGCTCTTCACTTCCGCCCGTGTTTCGAAGGCTGAGATCTTAATTATCTCCGATGCTTATTCAGTGCCTCCGCACACCAACCTCTCCAAGCCTTGTTGCCATTTTGTGAATCAAGGACTTGTAGTGGAGCATGTCGAGAGGACAAAGCTGGATCCTCACACTTGTCCCCTCATACCACCTGTGACGTGTGCATGTCACATGCAGAAGTACTTCTGCAAGTTTGGCACACAGTCTTTTGAATAGTTACAAAAAATTGAGTTGATCTGGTTCTCACAGCCTCTCAGCCAGTGTGCTTAAACTCTAGTCATTAAATCCTTCACATACAGTGGGAGAGAATCTGGCTTGGTGGAGTTTGTGTGTCTGTCTAATCCTAGTAGTCTCAAATTCTGAGATAGACTATGCACATTCTACACCAGAGTCACACCCTCAGCCTCCAAATGTTAGATTGCATTTACTTACTACTTTTGCCTTGGATTTAGTTTAGGGCAAGGTCTGAACCTGCTACGTGTGCCTGGTATGTGTGCAGATCCAGCATGAACAAAAACCAGAGTGCTGCGCCCAGGCTGTTTATATATCTTCGGCATGCTTGCATTTTCATTACTAATTGTAATTTATGTACAAGTCACTCGTGTTCTTCAGCTGGAAAATATATTTCAAAATAGACATAAATTAAGAAGTTTTAACTACATTTGTTCAACCTAGGCAATGGAAAATAGCCTGTCATACAGTCTTCTTTCCAAAATGAAAACCACTTTCTTTTCACAGTGAGTGCGTGCACACACACACACACACACACACACACACACACACACACACACACACACACACCAGCATTCTCAAATGCCCCTAATGTTTTGACAAAAAACACAGCCCCACAAATATCATAGTAGGGTCAGTTATGAGGGTCTCCGCAGTGGGAGATTGGCTTGCAATGGTTTTGACACTTAAATATTGTTTATTGCTTTCTCTTGGGAATATGCTAGCCCCACAGTAAACAGTGTGGCAGTTTCTTTCTTTTTATTTTTAAAGATCAGCTTATCTTATGCTTACTTTTGCTCAAACATAAATAAATAAATAATGAGAGGCGAGAGTGCTTCTCCTCCTTTCAAAACACCTACTTGTACTAATTCCTCTGTGGGTGCCGGGGAGTAACTGACTGAGGGTGAGATTGCGTTGTGGTGAAGTAATGCAGATGGTGTGGGCGTCTGTAAATCGCAGGGCTGAACGCTGACACCATTGGATATGGAAGATGTAAGTCACATTTAACGATACTTGAACACTTGAGTGTAGTTTTATTTTAGTGGTTTAAGCTCTCAAGCATTAATAATGATTTGCCTTTCCACTAGCCTCCACTTAGATTTCATAAGGAATTCATATTAATCATTAACAGAAAGGGACATGATTCTTCAAGATAATCAAATATTGACAGGTTAGAAATAGCTTTCTGCCTGGGTTCATTGATATAGGTTATGTGATATAAATATTTATTTCTTTTCTGTCACTCAGAGTAAATGCCACCAATTGATTCAGCATTGATAGAGTGTCAACAGTTCATAAGAAACATTTGACTGGCTTGTGTTTTCCGATTAGTCTCTGCTCTATAAAGTGGGATTTACTAAATCTCCCCAATTGTCTGCTCATAGAGTGTGACGCCTTCTGAAACCATTATTGCTTCGATTTGTGAAGCAAAGGTCTTATGCTCGGACTTGGTTCTGTCAGGCCTTACGTATAAAATAGGATTAATTGAGCATTTTTATTTTAATGATTTATAAACGATATACTTATTCTTTTTAACACAGTCAGACAATAAACAAAGAACATAGTCTTTGCTAATCCATAATTGAATTCTGTTTCATTGTCCCCATTAATTTCATTAATATGTTAAATCAAGGCCCATTTTGCAAATTTACCTTTAGTCTCTAGAATGGAGCTGTTTTTTTTTCCCCGTTACCACTCTGTGGTGGGGGATTCCAGTTTCCAGCTCAGTTAGTAAATCAAAAGATGTTTGGGGCCTCTTTTATTGAGAGCTGTGAATCAGACTTGCCGTGGGATTTTTGGAGTGTGCTTTCCCCGACTGGAGGTCCAGCCTGGCTTTGTCTGTCTAATGTTGGCCCTGAGTTTGAAAATGACTGGAAAGAGCCCAGAGGGTCAATTCAAAGGATTTAAAAAAAAAAAAAAATAGTAGTCACTCCATGGACCTGTGACATTTACCTCTGTGTCTCTAAAGTGGTCTCTTCCTTTTGTTTTTTGATTTTGCAGCGAGATTGGCTATATTTCCTGTCTTTGTAAGTCCAGGTTAACCCTCTGAGAAGTCACACTACAGCCAGCTCCTTTCCTGCCACACTTCTGTTGCTTCCACAGCTGTAAAAACTACCTTAAAACTCAGTCAGCACCAGCATGTGAAACTCTCCAGTTCTAAATGGTGGGACCTTAGCTCCCTCGTGAACACTGAGGCAGAAATGAGGCCGAGTGTGAATCAGAACTGCAGAGCCCCTCTTCCTGCCCACACATAGCCTGCCCTCAGTGGTGGCTGCTGTCTCCACTGCTCCCTTGGCCCCTCTTCTCTGTGAACAGAACAGAGGTACTGCCAGTCATTTGCTTTCTTGTTTGTGGATATGTAACTCCTGCAGCTTTTCCTTCCTCTTCCCTCATTTCTGTTGTTTTGCTTCTTATTTGCTTTTTAAAGTTAAAACAAGGAAAATCAACTATAATGCAACACTGGCATCTTTATTAAGTTAAAAAACAGTCTCACATCTTTATAGCTTGGAAAGCTCTGTGGGGTGTGGTGGTTGGTGGTGTGTAGTAATAGTAGCTCATGCATGTATGTACACGCCAGTATGTGCACACATGGAGGTCAGAGATTGACCTTAAGTGTCCTCCTCTATTGCTGCCCACTTTATTTTTTGAGACTGGGTCTTTCACTGAACTTAGAGCTCATGATTTTGGTTAGCTTGCTGGCTAACAAACTCTGAAGATCCTCCTGCCTCTCCTGGCTCTGGGGCTGCAGGTGTATGCGTCCGTGCCCCATTTTTATGTGGTGTTGAGGATATGAACTCAAGTCCACATGCTTCCATAACAAGCATTTACCAACCCAGCCACCTCCATAGCACATGAGCTAAGTGTTTGGCTTTTTAAATTTATTTTCTTAGAAATAAATGAAATTTATTTATTTTGAAAATTGCTTTTAACCTCTGAGAGCCTTTTGGTCAGTGACTGCCTGTCTGTGCACATTGACCATTGGAAAGGAGTGTTCCCCCATCCTGCACCCAAGACAGATTGTTGGTGGGTAGTGCTGAACTGGTGTACTTACCAACAAGTTATATAACCTCATGAATTAGGTTAAATGGCCTTAACATGCTATAAAACTGTTGTTTGTATGTCCTCACTATAGTAGTCACATGAATTGCTCCATAGGTTTATAAATTCCACCTCCATTTCTTAGTAAACATGATTCCTATGCTTCATTTTGAAAGGCTGATTTAATGTGCTTATCTAATTATAAATGGCAAAAATGCTATTAGCTGTTTTTTATAGTTTTATATCATGTGAAATCCTCAATATTTTTGAAATTCAGTTCATGAGCTCTGCTTTAATAAGCTTTTGTTTTTGCAAGATGATATGATATAATATGATATGATATGATATGATATGATATGATATGATATGATGTGATATGATATGATATGATACAAGCCATGTACCTGTAGTCCCAAACTCAGGAGACTGAGACCAGGAAAAAAAATTACTTGACTGTAGGAGTTCAAGACCCTGTCTCATAAAAGAAGCAAATGGAGCCCATACTTTTAAAAACATGAGAAATAGCCAGATGGTAGTGGTACACGCCTTTAATCCCAGCACTCAGGAGGCAGAGCCAGGTGGATCTCTGTAAGTTCGAGGCCAGCCTGGTCTACAGAGCGAGATCCAGGACAGGCACCAAAGCTACACAGAGAAACCCTGTCTCGAAGAAAAAAAAAACAAAAAACAAAAAAAACCCACCACCAACAACAAAAAAAAACATGAGAAATATTCATATGCTATAAAGACATAGAAAACTCATAAGCAAACAGAAAAGGAATCTGATAGAGATATGTTCATATTATTAAATTATTTATTTATTGAGATAGGGTCTCACTGTATAGCTCTGGATAGCCTCTAACTCACTGTGTAGACCAGGCTGGCCTCAAACTCACAGTGATCCTCTTGCCTATGCCTAACTAGTGCTAGGATTAAAGGAGCACGCCACCCTGCTTGTCAGTTTTATTTATTTGTTTATATGTGTATATGCCTGCTTGTCTGTATGTACACCGTTTGTATGCAGTACCCACAGTGGCTAGAAGAGAGCATCAGATTCTTCTGGAACTGGAGTTACAAGCGGTTGTGGACCTCCCAGTGTGGGTGCTAGGAACAGAATCCATGTCCTCTGCAAGAGCAGCAAGTGTTCTTGACCATTGAACCATCTCTCTGGCTATTGATATTTCTTAATATTACAAAAATACTATCGGCTCATTGCCTGGGAAAAGGCCTTCCATTCCTTGAAACAGCAGAGTCTCTTTGATCATTTATTATGGGTGTAGTCTTTTAAAGTAGTACGCTTTTAGAAACTACAATTCAGAACCTCTTCTATGTTTGTGCTCTTGCATAATCTTCCTCAATATCTGGGGGATTCCATAATTTCATCTTAATTTGTAGCACTCACTCAGGAACACATGCAACAACAGGCTTTGCTTCCCCTCAACGTCTCACCAGCCTTCCTCTTGAGGCTCAAAGTCCCTCCCCCGATGTTGCAAACCTATCGTTCTTGATGAAGTTGCCATGTGGGAATACTGGCCACTCCTCTTTTGGGAGTATTCTTGGGATCGTGAGTGTAGATGATCAGAGATACTCATATCTTGCCCTTTGCCAGTGGGAAGGACTTGCTCACAAATATTAGCCCTCCCAGAACCCAGACTCTCTGTGCTACATCCCAACTGCCCTTTGACCTTAGTGCCACCAATTCAGAGTTTGTGCACTTGACTAAGTGACATTTCTCTCTCCTAGAAATTTACTTCGAGCCACAGTGAGAATGTATCTCGTTAGGCAAGTTAATGGTGCAAATTAGGTTGTTGGAGGCATGTTTAGATTACCTAGAGAAATGCTCTCAGGGAATTGGCTTGGTAGCTGTTCATACCTGCCAGTAGACACCACTGTTTATGAACCCTTCATCAATCAAAGCGAAGCAAGCGGCAGCAGTCCTGCTCGCTTAACAGCTCAGGTCACTTCCTGGGCTGCTGTTCTCAATGCTGTTGGAAAAGGTGTCATTTAAGTCCAGAGTAATGTGGCTTTCTTTCCTTCATGCCACATCTTTTCTACAGGGTAAAATATCATTTTATTACATTAGTAGTTTAAAGGTCATGAAGAACAGAATTTTCCTGGAATGGGGAAGCAGTTGGCAATTTTTCTGACTTGTCTGCCAGTGTTTTCCCACTGACCTTAAATATAGCAATTAGCTGATTGTAAATTGCATCAATCAGGTTGTACAACAATTAAATCTGGTGCTGAATTGACCCTCACACATGAGTCTGTCGATACTCTTTTAGGAATTGGCAAAATGGCTTGGCAAGGAGGCTGTCGCTTTTGCTTGCCCCACACACTTCATTATCACAGTCCTCTCTGAAGCTTCAGCCACAGAAATGTATAGGAGAAAACCGTTTCCCTTGATAAATGAAGCCCTGCTTTATTCAGTAGGTGGGAGTTCAGAGCAGAGCAAATATTTAAAGCTTTACTATAATAATGGTCCAAAAGCAAACTATTATTTTCCAAGTGATATTGAATTAAGAACTCCATCCATTTTCTGCCCAATGCAAGGCAGTGCAATTCCCTGGAAATTGATTTTTTTTTCAGGGCTTACTTTCCCAAGCTTTAGCTATATGGAAAACAATACCTTTATTAAATCTACTTTGTGAATAAAGTTGGCAGTTAATTTTTATGCAACCGTACCAGTGTCTAAAGAATTACTGAGTATATCAAATGGAGTCTGGCTAGCCTTAAAGCCATTTGATAAATGATTATTTAGAGAGTCCCTTAAAGACTTGAAAGCATTACTTTGTGGGTGCCAACATAATTTACCTTCCATTCATGATTACAAACAAGAGTGGTGTTTTTGGTGTAAGTTTTGTCGAACCTTAGAAAACATGCATGCTGTCTTGTATATTAAGTTATAGGAGTGACATTAGTTGATATCACACACATGCTGTGTGTTCTCTGTAGACATTGAGATGTTGGTGTGTGATATGGCATTTACCAGTCAGCATAATATGATTTCTACCCAGCTATTGCTGTGTACTAACTTCCCATTTGCAAAGCAAACCTCTTTCCACTTGAGGAAAATGATAAACGTTATTCAGTTTGCTTAGTGTTAATTATAGGGTCACCCAAGGAGTTTTCAGGGGCTGGTTTATTTACACAGCATGCATAAATTACTGGCTGTGTGTGTGTGTGTGTGTGTGTGTGTGTGTGTGTGTGTGTGTGTGTGTTCGTGTGTGTGCGCGCGTGTGTGCACAAGTGCTAGTTGGTGTGTGAGGTCATACCAAGCTTGGCTTTGGTCCTGTGTGTCTCTACTTGGCATTAGTTCTGTGCCATGCTGGAGACCATTTTCCTGTCAGTGTCTCTGACCTGACCCTTCTGAGCTATGTTATATCATTCCATTTTGACACCTTTTATCAAACTTTAATGAAATGACCCAGGCAAACAAATTGTCATTAAACTTTCCATCACTTTGTCCCTTGGTATCGTCTTTTATAAATTGGACAGCAAATGTCGTATTGATCCTCTCGTTCTTGCGGCTGAACTTGGAATGACCCAGCCTGCTTGTTGTTTATGGCCCAGAGTTGCTTTCCTTGACATTTCCATCCGCAGCATGACACCCTTTTTGTTTTTCTTTCTTTCCTGTGGAGATGAATGAACAAGACATACGGTATCGAGACACCCTTGGTCATGGCAGCGGAGGCACAGTCTACAAGTGAGTAGTCATTCTGTGTAAACTTTCTGTCTGCTTGGCCAAGTGCTGAGAGCCAAGTACCTCGTGTCCACCACTGCTTGGATTTTATTTCCGTATTTGACACCAGAATCTGCAAGGCAACTTCTATTTTCTCGGGAATTGCCTGAAAATGCATTTATATTGCCTTTTTAATATTTCTGAGTCTGCATCTCTCCGGGGTAAGTGGTTACTAGTCCACCATTAGCAAGCGTGCCTTTTTACTGGCCTGAAGTTTAGCACATGTTTTTCTTTGCTCTTTAACACCATTACTTATTATTATTATTTGTGAAACTTGTTCTCACCTTGTGCTGGCCCCTTGCCTGTTTACAGCTATGCCCAGTGGAAACCAAACCTTACAAATACCATTGCTGTGCCCTGTGTTGACACTGTTATTAAAAAGCCTTCTTCCTCTCGTGTTTCCCTCTCTCCTCACCCTGTTCCCTCGAGAGCATTTCTGCACACATTGATGAATATGTTAAGTTAGAAGACTCTCCCAAATTCCAGTTGTAGTGATCTTACCCTAAAGGAGTGTTCATTTTCATATTAAAAAATGCTAAGCATAAAAAAAACAGTTTTCTCGACAGGGAAGTCCCTCTCACGGCAGTGCAAAGTTTAAACTACATAATGTAATATGTGGCACTTAATAGTCTGCAGTGGTGTATGAAAAATATTCCACTAGGAATTAACAAATTCATCCTCCATAAGAAAGCCCTCAGGGTAACAGAGCTTTCTCGCACACACACCAGCCCCATGCCGCATTGTGCTTCTGTTTTTACCATAGATATTGTAATATTAAAAATAATTGGGGTTATAAAAGAATTAATTTGTATTCTGATTGGTTCCCCGTGAACCCAGCATGTCCTTGTGTTGATACCACCTTGGCATAGAATTGAACAAGGAGTTAAGAGATCCTTCAAGTCATCTGATCTAGTCATCCACCCAGGATTCAGGTCCTCGGGTACAGCCAGGATGTGAGCCCTCTCCTGGGACTTCAGTTCTCAGGTACAGCCAGGATGTGAGTCCTTTCCTGGGGCTTCTGACCCCCGAGGTACAGCCAGGATGTGAGTCTTCTCCCAAAACATAGTTCTTTAAGAACTTAAGCCAGGCTTGGCATCATGTGCCTTCAATTGCAATACTCAGGAGGCAGAGGCAAGTGGATCTCTGTGAATTTCGGGCTAGCCAGAGATGCATAGTGAGGTCCTGTCCACCAAACAACAGCAACAACAACAACAAAAACCTTTAGTAATCACAGTCCTTGGGATGCTTGCTGGGGCAGGAAGATTGTTAAGAGTTTGAGGTCAGCATGGGCTAATGGTGAGTTGATGGCCAGTATAAACCATAGTGTGTGACCATGTCTCAAAAAAAATTAAAAAACAAAAAACAAACTAAGAGAATGTATATTCATCTTCTAGATTATTTTTCCCTCAGACAGTTTAATAATGTGAATTGTTGGTCTGAAATTAAGTCCTACCCCGATGATGCTAGAATTGAACCCAGGGCCCAGAGCTCCTGAGCTGTACCTCCAATACGGATGTTAAAATTTTAATCATCTGTAAAATTGTAATACAAATTAAAAAAAAGGAGGAGTGTACAGGAAAGTAGAAATAACTTGTCCATTTCCCCAAGGGAAGATTACAACCTGAAATTATGCTGCTGTTGTTTAAAAACATTTTTAATCATGTTGAAATATAAAATTTATCATCATCATAACTATTTTATGCAATTTTTTTTTCTTCAGACATGGTCTCACTGTGTAGCTCTGCCTGGCTTGGAACTTATTATGTAGATTAGGATGGCCTGGAACTCACAGAGAGATCCACTTGCCTCCACCTTCTGAGTACTAGGATTAAGATCATGCTCCAGCATACCTTGCTTTGTAAGCATTGTTAGTGTGTGGTTTAGTGGCGTTAGTACATCCCCACTCAGAAGCTGCCACCAGTCCCCCCTATCTACGGCACTCTCTTGGAGAATTCTCCCACTGGATAGTCTTGTTTACTCCCTTACACTTGTGTTTAGCCATAAAGCTGGGCTAGAAATCCTTTCATTGCGACTGAAATGTCCCTTGAACATTTCGCAATGTCTGTGTCACAGGTTCTTTTAGTTGTTGGAATGCTGATGCTTCTCCCAAGGGTTCACCTAGCTGCCATCATCCACACTCGTGTGAGTCTCACAGGGTTACTGTTTGGACAGCAGTTGCTTAGGGAAGGTGAACAGCAGTGTCATGGTGATGGAGTACTTTATTTAATTAGTACATTTCTCATTAAAAAAAAAAAAACCTCCCATGTATCCTATTGCCTATGCAATTCTTTTACTTGTATATTTTGTTTTGAAACTGGATCTTGCCACATTGCCCAGCCTGGTCTTGAAGTCCTTGGTTTAAGCAATCCTCTTGTCTCAGCTTCCCGAGTACAGGTGTGTGTCACTGCAGTTGGGTCATATCTAGTTCTTAAGGAGAAGGACTGTGAAGATACCCGACCGCAAAGCCACTGTGGTTGATGACTGCCCTTCATTTCTGGGCTGCAGTGTGCAGTGTCCTTGTGACCCTGGCTTTCAGTTCTCCACGGAACAATGCTCTAGGCATAAGAATGGAGTTCAGTTGACTGAAGCCTTTAAGGAACACTGTTTGGTGTGTTGTGATTGGGTTTCTCTTACACCAAGTTTACCTTAATAGTGTTTACTATAAGAATTGTGGGGTTTTTTTTTTTTTTAGAAATAAAGTGATTACATTAGAGGCTATGGTACATAAACTAGATGAAGAAAATATTGGAAAATCCACTCATTGGTAACAAAACTGCCTAATGGGTCTATTTAATTTTTTTCTTAGGAAGTATAATAAAGCTAATAAGTGTGCATCAAAAGTCTAATATTTCAATCTTTTCACTTCACTTGTTAGGATGTTGTAAATTTCAAGTGATCTGGTACCTCATGTAACTGCAATGTATATTATTTAATAGTTGGCACATTTTGGTCATTTCAATCTAGATATTTCCTTCACTTGACTGTGTAAAAGCTGGCTCCAGACATCTGGACTGGTGTACTGTGGATTCTATGTAGGCCATTCTTTGAGTTTTGGTAGTCCCCTAAGCAGGTGGTTTTAGTTGGTATTTCTTATATTTGAGTCATAAAGGAAATTGAGATTTGAAGTATAGCCTATGTGTAGAAAGAGGGAAAGTTTGGGAAAAGAAAATGGGTGCATTTTCATTACTCCCTTACCCAAAGCCCTATAAATCTCCAAAAAACAATTTTTTTTTTTTACAGGAAAGGAATGTTTTATTTTCTGATTCACTATGAACTTAAAAAATGCAGAGGGTATAGAAGGCAGTATATGTTGTAGTTAAGTATGAGGGCTCTGAGTTTGAATTCCGTCTCTGTTGCTAACTAGCTATGTGAATCAGACAGTTTGTGTATAGTCTTCTGCCTCAATGTTACCATTTGTAGAGTGGGGTAATAGTACCTCTCTTTTCAGAGATTGCTGCACTTTTAAATGAGAGATCCACAGGAGGCCGAGCCCTGTGGCTGGCACTTTTCCATGGTGGCTTCTAGTAATGATGGTACTGACAGTGGAAACTTTGTTCATACTCTCATTTTTTGCCCTTGTGTGGCCATGGAGCTCAATTTGAAAAACATCTATAAAACTATCTCAGAGTCATATTTGGACTCAATTAACTTGGAGACATCTTCACTATGCTGCATGTTATATTTTTTATTTTCTATCCCACTAATAAAACATTATTATATCATATTATCACAATATGATTTTCTGCAAGCCTCACCGTGTTTTCCCTGGCATCACAGTTTGTTTCGGATTGTCACAGGATGGCTCGGATGGTATAAACCCCTTGTGCCACTGGAAAGTAAGAGGGCTCCCCTTTGTTTAGTCATTCATTGGCCGAGCCAGAACCCTAGGCAATGCCTCCTTTTCTTCTTTCTCCTAGGCAGTGTTTTTCCCCAAGGTCAGGCAGAATCTATTGTGTTCCTTTGTATTCCCTAGCATACAGGTCCAGCGTCCCAGGACTGAGGGATACTTGGTGCATGCTGGCTGAAGTAAGAAGGAGAGGAACCGAGGCCTTCCAGTCAGGTTTCGGTGGCTCCTTAATTGTACCCTTCCCTGTCTCTCTCCTCTAGAAGAAGGGGTTTCCAGACCAAGCACATCCATTTAATGATTAGTTCTCTTACAGAAGTTAAGATTTTGATGACTTGGCATCTCCTGGCCCAGAAAACTAGTCCCTGTTCCCCTTTCTTAGATAGTTTGTGGTACTGAAAACAGAGTGATTAACAGGCCCATTGCACATCTTGTAGATCCAAAGCCAGCCACTCGGGCTCTGCTTTGGACAGAGCTGCTGCACTCAGACTTTAGAAATGTAGGATGGTTAAGTCTTGAGATTTCATGGGGCTGCCCATTGGCTAACAGTCGCCCAAGTCACCAGAGGGGGCTGCCTGTTAGTTAATGGTCGCTTAAGTTACTGGAGGGTGCTTCCTGTTAGCTAATGGTCACCCAAGTCACTGAGGCTCATCACTTCTAGTTCTTGTATGTCTGTTTCCTAATGCGAATTCTTTAAGTCTTAGATTGTTACTGTTTTGATCATGAGTTCCAGTCTCTAGATGTTAGAAATTAGTAGTGAATTTTCTATGTCTAATTCCTTCCTGTGGTACGGTGATGAATCCTGTCTGGAACTGGGGTAAAATTTCCAGTGACATTATAGGTAGCATATATTCCACCCACATGGTGTTCATTATTTAAGACTTTTTTCTAGAGACAATATGAAGAAAAGGGGAGTAATTCTTAAGGGTTGGTTTCTGTTGTTTCCTTTAAGTGTTATTCATCAGGCACCAAACTGGGGACAGTCCTTGGAGGGAGTAGCAAAGATGCTCTGAGTTCATAAGTTACCTCTTGCCCCTGTGATATAACTATAAAAAAATAAATGTGTGCTTAGAAGCTGGGATTATAATAGGTCATTATAGTAATATGATTTATGTATTGAAAAGCAGAGTCTCTGATGGGCATTTACATAAAGTGGGAAAATAGATGAGTTATCTAATTAAATGCTGTTTAGTAGACAAAATATTTCAAAACCATAGGATTCCTAAAAACAATAAAACTGGCCTTGATGGTGAGAATATAGAGTGACACTGTCTTGATCGACAGCAGGCCCTGTAGACAAGAGTGGTCCATGGTGACATTGTAATCATCTAGAGCAGCGGTTCTCAACCTGTGAGTCATGATCCCTTTGGGGTTGCAGATCAGATATCTTGTGTATCAGATATTTAAAATACAATTCATAACAGTAGCAAAATTATAGTTATGAAGTAACAATGAAATAATTTTATGGTTGGGGTCACCACAACATAAGGGATTGTATTAAAGGGTCACAGCATCAGGAAGGTTGAGAACCACTGACCTAGAGGGTAGGTTGTAGGTATCTTTCACAGTGTATGTACACGCTCTGATGTCTGTATAACGCAGAATTGCCTAAATGGGTTTCTCAGACTGTGTGCCATTGTTGAGTGAGACACTGAAGTTAATTCCAGTCGGATTTTACTATTATTGAGATTACTTATTTAGAACCACACAGTCCTCAGAAGCTTTGGCTTCCTCTCTTACCAGCCAGCCTGCAGGTGTCAACCAGAAGCAGTGACCCTGTGCCTTCATATTTCCCCTGACATGTATCTCGTATATTAAAAGTAGTTTTTAAATGGTTTTGATATTGACCTGAGAGCCAGGGTGCTTGTTTGATTTATCTTGACCTTAAATTTCCAATGAAATGAAGAGCATTTTCTTGGAAGCCAAGATCATATTTTAAACAAGCAACAAGACATCATCCTAATGTAAAATTAAATACTTACATATGGCTGGATTGCATTATGGTACCACTTGGCAAGCAGGGATAGTAATGTTTTCAGAAAATCAATGAGTATTTGTCAAATAAAATTAATTATGTATGCTTCCCCCTCTCCCCCTGTCAGCACTCACCATTCTGGGTTTGTTTCCTGCAGTAATATGTACCGTATTGATCAGAAGCTGGAGAACAAACCTGTGCCCAAGCTTTCTCTCTATACCTTTCCCACCTTTCCCCACCACCCCTCTGTGTACACGTGCTCATATCCATTATGGCAATGATGGATTATTGGCATCTCACCAACATGACAGGATGTCACAGGTCGCTGAGCAGAGACTTTCAGACTATGTTTCCACTCGAATTAACTATTATTGAAATAGTTTATTGAGATTGAAGTATTGATCTTTTTTTCCCTCCTAACTGTAGCTTAAGGGAAGGAAGAGGAGGCAGTGGTGTTTTTGAAAGACACTAAATTTCATTTTTAAAAATCTCATTTATTTAGCCTTTTCTTCTTCCTATTTTATAGCCCTATAGTTTTATTGCTTGGAAAAGGGTATCTTGGCTTTATTTTTATGACAGTATAATTATACTTCAGAAATGCACTTGATTACTATGGGTAACAAAATTGTTCTACTATATTGGTTTGGCCAATATTGCTATACAAACAACTTTTCAGTCAATTGAGTCTGGTAAAAATCAATACATTATGGTAATATTTCAAGTAAGAATTTGCTGAATCTAGATGTTTCAACACATTCTCTTTCAGGGAAAAATAATTTTGAGATAGCAAGACTTCTTTGTAATATTTTATGTTAATAAAATGCTTTGTTTATGGAGAAATTTCAACTCCCCAGTGACGGTGATTATATGCAGGTACAAGATGCATTAGCATGCATCTGTTGACAGGAGATGGGAGAGATGCTGCTTCCATCTGAAGTCGGTTCTCTGGCAGCATCAGGAGGCCACCATCTGAGGGTGACGCCATCCTGCAGCATGCCCGTTGGCATTCATGAGGGGTTTTTCTCTGGTAGTAAGTTGACAGAGACATGCGTTCAAAGGAAGGAATGTGGGCAGATAATGAGGGCCTGGCAGTCGTGCCTCTTCAGACCTCCTCACTTGTTGACCTGCAAGTTCTGAGCATGTGTGGTGTCAAGCACCCCATGCCCTGAGAGACACAGAAGTTCTGTCCACAGGTGATACATGACCTCAGGCCAGACTGTGTATCTGTATGTGTGGACCACCGGCTCTGGGGGCATAAGGGACAGATCAGGAACATCCTTGTGGAGGAACTGATACTTGATCAGTTGGCTTTTACCCAGTGTAGAGAAAGTAAAAGGGATCTATGGAAGCAGCTGTTGCTGCAGCTGTCCAGTTGGCTATGTGCTAAAGGCTACTTGCTTTTATCCACTGTCTCTCTGAGTCATAGTCTCTCCCTGATGTTCTCCCACTGTGTGCTCCTTCCTCCCTGCAAGACATCCGTGTCTGAGTCATCTTGGCAGCAGTCCTCACAGTGCCTGGCATGTGCCTTGTCTACACTAAGTACCAAGTGTTTCTAGAACTAACCTGCAGAGGCAGGGTCTTCACACTGGGTAAATACAAAATGTTGACCTGGTAGGGGTCTTAGTTAGGGTTTCTGTTGCTGTGAAGGGACACCATGACCACAGAAAATCTTACAAAGGAAAACATTTAATTGGGTCTGGCTTACAGTTTCAGAGGTTGAGTCCATTATCATGGCGGGACAAGGCAGCATACAGGCAGACATGGTGCTGGAGAAGGAGCTGAGAGTTCTAAATCTTGACCCACAGGCAGCAGGAAACTATGTGCCACACTGGGCATAGCTTGAGCATATGAGAACTCAAAGTCCACCTCCATGCTGACACACTTCCTCCAACAAGGCCACACCTACTCCAAAAAGGCCACACCTCCTAATAGTGCCACTCCCTGTGGGCCAAGCATTTAAGCACATGAGGCTATGGGGGCCATACCTATTCAAACCACCACAGTAGGGTAACTCAAGAACTACCTAGCATATGCAGAAAGATGTGACTATTACCCAGAACTGCTGAGAAAAGAATTGTTCCTCTGACCTAGCCATAAACTGACTGCATAGATCCCCCTGTGTCTGAGAGAGCTAATGAAGAGCCCCCAAATGTAGCACCCAGCAACCATAAATATCTTATGCCAGACTGTTTCATTTCGCTGTTAAATTTTATCTTGTTATATATTTGTTTATTCCCTGAACTAGTAGTTACTGAATGTCACTGTGTGCCAGGACTGTTCTAAATACATGCAGTCTAGGGTCCCAAACAGAGGGGCCTCAGAGAAATAAATGCCAAAGTAAGAAGGTACTTGAGGGTGCTATGAAGTATGGAGAAGGGGTGCCCAAGGAATGCTTACCTGAAGAAGTGATATTTGAGCTGAGACCTGGAGGATAGTCATGAGAAAATCTGGGAGAAGAACCTTCCAGAAAGAAGGGACCACCGCAATGGGCACAGGGGTGTTGCATCCAGGCCAGTGTAGTTGGGGCAAAGAAAGCTTGGGGAGAGTGGACAGGTGGACAAGGACTGGTCACACCAGGCCTTTAGACCTGGTGAGGAAACTGGTTTCTGCTTTAACCAGTAAGGAAAAGTGTGGAGGGGTAAAGGGGCATTTCTGAGGTCACGAGTATAGCCCAGAGCTTCTGGTGCCTAGACCAATACCTGGGGGTGCTTCTCAGCCACGCTTTCTCTCTACGTCATTTACTCTCTGGATTTTTATAATTTTTAGCATGAATGCTTTATTAATGTGAAACAGAAATTAGTGCATGTCAATGGTGAACTCTGTCCAGTGGTTGATTTAGAAGCCCTTTAGCAATTGCTGGTACACTTTTGGCCCACAGTTAGCATGACTGGCCACTGGTCTACCCTCTAGGTCTCTTTACTTATCAAAAGCACAGAATTTAGTAATTGAGTCCCTAGATTAATTATATGGTTGTACAAATGAAGGTGGTGCATGTCTTGACTCCTAAGACATACTAAAATTTTAAGTCTATTTTGCAGTAGTTGATATGTTAGAAAATTACAGTTTCTTTGTTGGCATATTGCACAAGTAAGTATTTGTGAACCACAGTGTCTAGGGCATTTACTTAAATTGCCTTTTTGGAAAATAATTCGCTGCAAAGTCCAAAAGGCATTCGCTGTGATAACTGTGTGCCGTTCTCCTCCTCCCCACCCCTTTGCTCTGTTGTCGGCTGCTTTGGTGTAAGAGACCATGGTCCTGTGAAATTTCTGGCTTTCTGGATTGAAACGTGTTCAGGCTCTGATATATACTTTAACTCGGAATTGCAGGAACAGTTACCAAACTAGAAAGGGTAGCAGTAGAGGGCTAGGTTATAGATATTAAACTTAAAGTGATTTTGTTTTATTTGTTTGTTTGTTTTGGCATTTATTTGCTTTTTCAGTATGACTTTGTATACTATCCTCTTGATTATAACATTTCCATGGTTTTCCTTGCCAGAGTTCATCACACGAAAGCCAAGTATTTGGTGTTACATTCAGAACACAGCGCATGGTTTTGTTTTGTGAATTCACATAATACAGTGAAAACATTGTTCTGACAAAATTAGAATTTGCTTTCGGGCAAAAATCAATAAAGCACTTTAATCGGCTTGGTTGTATTTGGGAAATACATAGGCGTCAGCCTTCAGCACCCTACTTCTGCTCCAACCCGCCTGGAGCAGCAGAAAGGAGCAGGGTTCTCAGGGAGTAAATGTAAAGGTTTGATTAAACCATAATTAAGTTTCAGAACAGTTAGCTAAGAACTATGAATAAGATGTGTCTTTACATTGTTTGAGCAACAGAAAGCTAGAGCAAATGAAACTTTATAGTGTGGTTGAAAATATTACATGGAAGAAAATCTCAGAATGACTACCACAAACGCTCACACTGAGTTAAATTCATATACACTAGTTATTTCTCCCTTTTAACTTTTAAAAAAGAGAATTCTTTTAAAAATGAATGTAAGTGAATGTTTGCAGAACAAGGTCTGGGGTAACTGACTGGACAGCCAATCAGCAGCTTCCCTGCAGCTTAAGAGCACAAGTAAAATGGCCAGCCAGGGCCCGGAGTACTTCGCCAGGATGCTGGAGATGGCTGAGCACAGTAGGCCTCCAGTCTTCATTTGACTGAAGACTGACTGCAGCCCTGAGAAAATGGATTCCCTGAGGATTCAGAGCAGCTCACCTCCCAGGCCCATGCTTGCCTATTTCTTAGTCTTTCCCTGTGACTTTCCTTTAAAATAGTTTAAAATAGTTGCAGCTTGGTTTCAGGGGCCTCAAATGAGGAGAGTGTGTTTCAGCTGACAGATTCCTGCCAGCCTTTTGAGGGGGCTCCCGCTCCCGCTGGACTCAGGGTTGTGCTTTTTTGCACAGGCTCTGTATCATACTGTTGGCCTATGCCAGTTAGCCGCTGTCTCCTGTCCTTCCTCCTTCCTGGGAACCTGAGCTCTTTGAGGGAGCACTTGGACTCAGTGTCAGACCTGTTGATGCGGACCTCTGACCTCTAATCATTTCATATGGTTCCCTGCTAATTTTACCTATAGCGTTTTGTTTTGTTTTTCATTGTTGTGACTTGGTGAGTGTTTAACATCTTTCTCTGGAATCATAGTGTTTGGGCTTCCTGGTCTTTATAAGACAGTTAGTCACCGCACCACCATATTCACCCTCTCCTTTTCCTCCTTCTACATATCTGACTTGGAAAAATGCGTGTGGCTATGTTATGCCACATTGTCCTAAATGGATTAGAGACTGTGATCTTCTCTTGACTGATCTCTGAGGACTCTGTAGATCAAAATGTTACCTAGTTCTTCAAGGAGAACATTCTTACACAATAT
Source organism: Peromyscus californicus insignis (assembly GCF_007827085.1). Lineage (NCBI taxonomy): Eukaryota > Metazoa > Chordata > Mammalia > Rodentia > Cricetidae > Peromyscus > Peromyscus californicus. The sequence goes on along the minus strand of NW_026294402.1, from coordinate 57,998,007 downwards.
ATATGTTGTTAGACATCACTAAATATATAATAAAAAGTATGCCATGTTCTCAAAGGGCAGTGGCACAGAGCCAGAGCTGAGTGTGGGCCACCTTCATCCCTCCTGGCTGGTTTGAAGGCGGTGCAGGTCTGGTGGTAGTTTGTGTTCCTTTTTTATGTTAAAGTAACAAGTCTCTCCTGGTTTATTTTGACCTGGTCATGATGTGTCCATTCCACAAACTCTGTTATGCACAAAAGTGCACAAAATGAAGATAAAGTGCCTCTCTCCAGCCTGACAAAAGCCATTCCTTTGCAGAATGGTAGCTGTAGTGAAAGTAAATAAATGAATGGACAGCAATCACAGCCTAGTTGATGGAACTGTTCAATTAAAGCACAGGCATTTACATGGTGTAATTTCCCTAAATTGCCAATGAGCCCCTTTAGACACAACCAGTGTTCAAATTGATTTCAGCATTGATTTTGGCTGAAGCTGATAAATTTCTGCTTGTTAGTTAAAGTAATTTTGCAGAAGACTTTGTACTGCAGTATTGAAGTGTTCATTTAGCTGATGGTTAAAAGAGGAGTTATTTACAGAGGCCTCTACTGTTCTTCTGAGATGGGACAATTCCCCAATCATCTTTTACTTTTAATTTTTTAGGCTTCAGTATACCAATCAATAGGTGATTGAAACTGATTAAAACTTATCCAACCAGCTGCCTATGGCAGTTTAATTAGAAGCCGGGTGATTCTTAAATTAAACGTCTTGTTCTCCTCATCACATCGCCGTCTTCCAGAAGAGTGAGGGGCTAACAGTGCTGAAAACTTAAAACTTCAGCTTTGGAAGATAGCAGCTCATGGGTGTGAAACTGCCGAAGAACGGTTCCTCGGGCAGTCCAAAAGCAGACACGGGCTTAGGGGCCTAGAAGGGGTGCTTTTGCTTTTAGGTAAGAGGTAGCCTGCAGTGAAATGCAGACAAAGGGCCATCTGTTGGTGCTTTGTCTTACTGCATATGGCAGTGGGTGCTGGGGCTCAGTTGTAACACACAGTAGGTGGGAAAGAGCTAGCAGAATAATCTCCGGCTTTGACACTGTCAGTTCAAATAGTTCTCATTCTGTTTTGAGGTCTCAAGTCAAGTCAGTCTGCACTGAATGGTAAACAAGCGTTTTCATGTAAGGCCGAGTTGACTTTTCAGCAACCTTGTGAGCAGGATTGTGGCAGAGACTTTGTTGCCCCCACTTCTGAAGCTTCCCCACACTCGTTTTATCCAGTATAAGACAGTGTCTTGGTTTGTAATGGAAGCAGGTTGATATTTCTGTCATAAGGGACATATTACATCTGGCACTACAGGGAAGGGAATAAATGGCTCACTTTTCAGAGGTGCATTTACTCTTTGACCCACTAGGGTACTATTTAGTGTTCTAGAAGAGGTAATTTAGTAAATTGCACCCCAGTGGCCTGAAAAAGTTAATGCAACCCTGAAAAGTGAGGCATTCGATCGATTTCTTCTATTGCTTTTTAAAAATCAGCACCAGCCATATCCAGAGAGCCTGGAAGACTGCTGGAAAGAAGCTCTAGAAGCAGCCAGTTCACGCTCACACAAAGCTCGGGTTCGGCTTCCGAGGCCCCAGATCCACTTCCTGCTCCATGTTTATCAAACAGAAATCTGAAGCTGCCATTAACCTCGCCAGGCCTTGACTCCTTGGCTGCAGAATGGCTAAGACACCCCCTAACAAGTTCTTGTACAAAGCAGATAGCCTCTGTATAAAAATATTTCCTGGCCAAGCTTTCCTCTTGTGCTCCCTACCCCCAGCTCCCAGTGCCAGCAGGTCTGGGCTGCCCTCAGCCTTGGTTGGAGAAGCTTGTTTTCCAAGTGGGCAGCAGCCAATGGAGAGATGCATGACTGACCAGAGTCCTAAGAAGGAGAGACCAAGTGCTCAACCCCAATGGGACGCCTGTGTTAACCCTACCACCAAGGCCTATGGGATGTCAGAGCACGGGAGGGGTGCTGTGAAGTGCTGGCTTCTGGCTGTGACATGGCTATGGTGACCATAACTCACAGCAGCTGTGGTCACCAGCACAAGATTGGGCCAGCCAAACCTCTGGCATAACTGAGATAGGATAGGTGCTGTGCAGGCTTACTGAGGAGCTCTTGGCAGCAGACTGTCGGTCATTCTTTGAGGGTGTATTCACTGCTAGGTTGCCTTGCTGCGGTGGTTGGCCCTACACCCATGCACATGGGCAGCAAGCGTAACTGGATGTGTGGGTTAGAAAAAAAGAGAGATGAAGATTGAAGGTGAGAAATGGGAGTACATACGGCCATATTTCATTGTATACATGTATGAAATTCTCAAAATAAGGAAAAAATTGAAAAGTTTATAACACATATGTTCTAAACCATACACAACCGAATACTAAGCCCTGACAGAAGGTTTTCTGAAGTACCCATCTTTGTGGGCAGTTTGGGAGAAGTGATTCTTGGCTGACTCTACAGGGAACTGAGTAGCGATTACCCTGTACTCAAGGTCTTCCTGCAGAAGGGCCCTATCTGGTCCATCCTCAGAGTGCTCCTAGTCCCCTCATGCATTGCTTAGCCACTCAGCTTCCTTCTCCTGCTGTGATGTCTCTTGCTTCCCTGCTTTGCCCATTGCCTTCTTTCAGATCCTTTGATCGAGAGTTCACCGTGACGGCAGCTTCCCCTATCTCCAAGGTATTTAGGCCATATATTAAAAGACATTACTCTAGTTAATGTGGAGAGTGTTAAAGGCTCGAAGCAGGATGCTTCAACTTACGGAAGAAATATGGAAGCCTGATGACATTAACTTCGGGGGAGGTATGAGGAGAAAAGGGGTGTTTCACCCAACTAGACAGAGAGGAGCGAACAGGAGGCTGCTCTCATCTTTCTCTGACTGAAAATCTTTTTAACCCAGCCAACTTCCCAGTGCCTTATGTTAGGTGGATTTATGAGGACTATATACAACCAATATCTTGAAATTAATGTCTGTAACCTAATGACATGTTTGGTTTGGTATGTAAACAGTTGGGGGGTGTTGCTTAAGCACAGATTACATTACACTTGGTAGTCAAGTTCTGTAAGGGGCTTTAGAAGGAAAGTTGGCATAGCTCACGATTTGAAGCTTCTCTCTACAACTGCTGTTTACTTTGGATTTTCTGTTCTAACAGCCAGAGCCTGGCTAATGTGTTTATCTATTATGGAAGGCAGCAACTGTCAATGTGGATTTCCCTGAAACTGTTTGATTTTTTTTTTCTTCCTATGAATGGCTATGGCTAGTTTAGTATGCAACAGGACTCTTAAAATTCTCCAACTGACTATTATTCCCACACTCCAAAGAAAAGGACCAAACATTTTCATTGGCTGACCCCACAGCTACTTTGCATATGATTGCTGGAGATGCCATTGCAATTCAAAGATGGCATGCAGAGAAATTAATGAAAATAAACTCATTTCTAAATGACTCTCAAGACAGCAGAAAGTGCTTGATTTTGTCCATGTATTGCTCACGGGCAGTCATGCACTGCACTTCTTCCAGTGCGAGGAAGGGCTCGCTTTGTGTTGTATTGGCTTCAGATTTGGCTGCCTCATGAGTTTGGACTGCAGGGTCCCTTTCAATCAGGGACTGGTCCTGTGGGTGGCTCCTCAGGCCTTGGGATTCTGCCTCCTCTTCCCTTTCCTCTAGTTGTTCTTTTAGCCCAAAGGCTGTATGTGACTGGAAATGGGAAAACCTACTTCAGAGAAAGACTTCCATTCATTTTTAAAAGGTTTACATGGAATCACAAGAACTTTTATTTTTACTTTATTGGTTTTTGTTTGTTTTTTGAGACAATGTCTCCTCATGTTAGCCCAGGCTGCCCCAGACTATTTACCCTTCTGGCTCGGCCATTGTAGCAGGTATGTGCTACCACACCTGAGTGAAACACACAGGTACTTTTTAATAAATAAATAATCATCATTTAAACAGCAATTACACCATCTGTAAATATGGAAACTGATGACTCTATGTCATGGTGGTTTAATGATGACTGCCATACATTTTGATAAGGGGCTATATTTAATAATTTAATCTGAATATGGAAACTCTTAGTTAAGAGCTCTGCTAGTAAGAATGAAGAGTTGCCTAAGTAAAGTGGTGGCTAATCCTAAATCTCCTTTTAGGCAGTGGTTTGTCTTCTAATCAAACTTTTGGTCAAATCTCCCATGTTTCTCTTTGGTCCTACCTTCTGGCATCCAGCCCTGTTCTGATGTATAAACTGGGAAGCTCCAAGGCTCTGGGAAGAAAGGCAGACATCTGGGGACCTACCTATCAGGGACATCATTGCCTGAAGAGCAGAGAACCTGTTTTATCATTCTGGAGAGCCGCCTCTGTCTCTGCAGGCAGCTAACACAGAGACTGTCATTGTAACTTTTGTTTATTTTTATATTTTATTATTATTTATTTTTATTTCATGTGCATTCATGGTTTTGCCTGTGTGTATGTCTGTGTGAGGATGTTGGATCCTCTGGAACTGGAGTTACAGACAGTTGTGAGCTGCCGTGTAGGTGCTGGGAATTGAACCCTGGTCCTCTGGAAGAGCAGCCAGTGCTCTTAACCACTGAGTAAATAAACCTTTTCTCTTTCTGTCCTACCTATCTGCCCTCTGAGACCCAGGAAGCAAAATAAGCACACACACACACACCCCGCCATCTACTTCCTGTTCTTACTGTTGTGTTCTCTATGACCAGGTGATTCCTGCCTGTTTGGAGAAATTTCCAACAATTGATAGCTTTCTTTAAAGAATTCACGGAGTGTTCCTCCCTCTTTTCACTAACCTTACCATAAGCTCTGTGGGAAGCAAACTCCTGTGGGCATAGTTTACACAACAAGCCTGCCAGCCCTCAGGTCAGGGGCAGAACTGTCCCTCAGGTGTTTCCTTTTTGTGACTCAGTCTATGCTTGTGATTACTGTTGAGGACTTTCTTCAAGGTAGGAGGAAAAGTAGGTGCTAAAGGTGTTTTCATGCTCATTTTTGGTGAGTTGATTGGCAGTTATAGCATCACGGAGTCATGCTCAAATATGAAGTGTTGGCATCAGGTTGTAGGTCAACGTCCCTGTCTTAAATTCCCTCTGGTGTCCCAGTCACCAGAGAAGCCAGATGCTCCCCAGAATAAATCCTCTTTGCACATGAATTAAAATAACTTTATTGAACTTATGTTGGGAAATTAACACGCAGGAAGTGCTGTAGAACTCAGATGTCTGCTTTAATTGTATAGGATAGAATGGGTTTTACCAGGAAATGCATGTTCAGCTTTAGGCTATTGATTTTGTAAGCAGGAGTCAGCTGGGAAGACTCACATTTTTGCGATTCTTCTAGAATTTGAAATTCTAAGCATAAATAATTTCAGTAAAGACTGTAAGATACAGATGTGGTTGGTCTTGTGCATGGCATGCACTTGCGTGGCAGTCCAGATGTGGGAATGTGAACACGGGTTGTTTCTCCCGTATGTCCTGGTGGATGCAGGACTTTTTATTTTTAATAAATTTTTTTAATTAAGAGATATTCTATTCATTTTACATACAAACCACAAATTCCCTTGTCCTCCCTCCTCCCACCCCCCAGCCTTCCCCCCAAACCCACCCCCCATTTCTTAGATGGAGGACTTTTTAACATTTTGTTTTCAAACTTTTCTTCTCCTCACTTTTAAAGATTATTAGAGAAATTGCTTTTTTTCTTCTTAAATCTTATTTTATGTGTATGAATGTTTTGCCTGCATGTATGTCTGTGTCCTGTGTGCATGCCTGGTGTCTGAGACCAGAAGAGGGCATCAGATCTCCTGGAACTGGAGTTACGGGCAGTTATGAGCTGCTGTGTGGGTGCTGGGAATTGAACCCAGGTCCTCTGGAAGAGTAGTCAGTGCTCTTAACTGCTGAGCCATCTCTGCAGCCTGTGGTGATTATTCTAGAATAGATTTTCATTAGGAGTTAGATGAAGGTAAGCACACTTATCACTTACCTTCTAAGCTGCACTGGACTCTGAAGAGTCTGAAAGAAAAAATCAATAGAGTCACTTGCATTGGTCCCAAAGTATTGCCTTTGTTGTCGGTCACATGTTTTCTGACCAGCCACTAAGTGCTTAGCATTAGGACAGACATAACACCAGCATTCATGGCCTCTAGGTCTGTTGTAAGCTTACAGAAGTCCTTTCTCATGGCCTTGGCCACTTCGTTTTCCTCTCTCTGGCCTCAGTTTAGATAGGAAGCTGAGGGCTGGAGAGATGGTTCAGTGGTTAAGAGCATTGGCTACTTTTCCAGAGGTCTTGAGTTCAATTCCCAGCACCCACATGGTGGCTCCCAACCATCTGTAATGGGATCCGGTGCCCTCTGCTGACCTGCAGGCAGAACACTGTCTACATAATGAATCTTTAGAGAGGAAGCTGATCACCTTACACCCCTGCCTTCTGTGCCCCTCAGCTCAAGTCCCTCTCACCCCTTGTGGGGGACAACGCAACAGTTTCTCAGCACACCCTCAGTTTCAGTCTCACCATCCAGCAGCTAGTGCCCATTCTCAAATTAGCTTTCTGCTTCTATCTGTGCCTTCTACAATTTGGAGTGAAAGCCAGAGACCTCACCATGGCTAGGTGACATGACAGCCCAGCTTCCCACAGCCTCTTTGGCTCATGTCTCTCAGTTAAGCCTGCTGCTCATTCTTCTTCCACACACATTTCCACCCTGGGCCTTTGAACTTGGTCCACTGCTTGCACAAGATGACGCATTAACATGAGAAGGGGTGGTTGCAGTTAAGACGGTCTAAGGTTTTGACCTGGTTTGGAAAGGGTAGAGAATAGTCAACTTTATATTTTGTTAAGTCTCTCCGATATAAAAATGGTGTTGGTGACATTAAAAAGTAGGCAGAGTAAAGGAGAGAGACGTGGGACAAATGAGTAGAGTGGTAGGAATAAATCCCAACTCTATCAGCAGTTATAATAAATGCAAATGGAGATTGCCACTTAATAGATTAGTTAGATTGAGGGGTTTTTTTAAATATAGCTATTTGCTATTTTAGATTAGGTTAGAAGAAATTGTGAAAACACAATAAAGTTGAAAGAAAAAAATGGGAAGATCTAAGACAAACATAATAGTAGCAACAACAAAACCCTTTTTCTCAAAAGCTTATGTATTGACATATGACAAACTAAAAGGCAAAAATGATTATTAGGGATTAGAAAGGACTGCTATATGATGGTATAAGGACAGATGACTGACTTAGCAAAATATTTTCGGAGTTATTTTTATTCATGTGTTTGTGTATGACTGCCTGTCTATACATGTACCACATGGATGCAGTTGCCTGAAGAGGCCAGAAGAGGTTGTCATCCCCTAGAACTGAAGTAACACATGGCTATGGTCTACCCAGTGTGATGCTGGGAACCAAACCCAAGTCCTCTGCAAGTGTGTGTGTGGGGGGCATTGGGGAGTGGCACACGCACTGTGTCATCCTTCCAGCCTGATAGGTGAAATCTTGGCACACAGGCAGAGTGTGTTTTTCTGATTGTGTATGGAAATGTACACCAATTAAGTTGAAAATATACACATACTTCTTTTTTTAGGCATACATTTTTTGCAAAAAAAAAAAAAAAAAAGAACAAAAACCCAATTATTACTAGGGCACAAAGCAAATCTCAGTCCAACCTGTAACATACAGCTCATGTTTTCTAGTAACAACAATTAGGTTAGCTGTCATCAGTAAGTTAAACACAGCCAGATATTGGGAAGTGGAAATGCATACGTCTGAATAACTTATCAATCATGTAGTACATCATAATAAAAATATCTACAATTGAACAGAAATGGAAATGCCAAGTGTGAAATCAGGAGACACAGCTAAGTCATGCTTAGAGCAGGGCACTGGCCAGTTTAACACAGCTCAAGACACAGCAAACAGGGGTAGAGAGTACACCCTAGAAATCAAAGAATTGGTCATGGAGTCATGAAACAAGTCAACAAAACCAAAAGCTAGTTCCTCAATCTTAACAAAGAGAAGACATAAATAATAAAAATAGAACTGAAAAAGCAAACAGAATTCTACATAGAGCAGAGATTTTTAACAGAGCACACATGCTGTCACACCTCTTAAATCCCAGCACTTGAGAGGCAAAGGCAGGTAGAGAATGCCAAGTAAACATTAGAGAAAGAATGGTCCTGACTTCTGGCATAGGTACAAAGGCCCTGAGGCAGGAACATGTTTAGTATAGGGGAGTGATAACTAGAGATAAGAAAAGTTGGCAGAAACAGATATATGAGATAACCAGATTGTGAAATCCTCATAAGGACTTTGGATTCAGTAGTTAGAAATCTTCCCGGGAAAGGTGGTGGTGGTGGTGGTGGTGGTGGTGGTGGTGATGGTGATGATTGATGATGATGATGACAATGATGACAATGATGATGATAGCACCTACCTGTCAGATTATGGAATTAAATGCATGTGGAATTTGTAAAACTGCATTCAAATGACAGGATTTCCCCCCATTAAGCATAGAGCATCTACTATGGGCAAGCATTTGTGCTAAACATAAGAATAGAAAGATGATGATATGAGAGTACCATCATATGTATGCCCAGTGTGGCACACAGTGCAGGGACATCTTCTGAAGTGCAGTGGGGACCATTATATAAATACACATTGATATTGCATATATGTATATACATATGTATGCGTATGTATAATATATATGTATGCATATGTATACATATCTATAAATGCATAGTTATATTCACACACAAATGTATACATATTTTCATGCATATGGATGCATATATTCCATGCATATGGATATATATGCATATGTATACTTTTTTTTGAAACCAGGTCTCATAGTACAGATTAACCTAAAACTCACTGTGTAGCCCAGGTTGGTTATAAACTCCTGATCTACCAGCCTCCTGAATGTTGGAGCAGCTTGCGCAGCCATACAAATATTTATTAAAGGAAACTACATGGGTGCTTTCTAGGGTAGCTTATGTTTTCTTGTTAACCCCAAGAGACTGAGACATCCTTTCTTACCTAGCAGAAGTTTCTGTCAAGTGGTGTTTCTGCTTTACAGTTGTGGTGAGTTGAGTGAGATAGACATGGTCAACACAGATCTCAAGTCTGGTTAGAACAGCAAGAACCACTCCACATGCTCAGTCCTACCCTTGGCACACATGCCCAGTCCTACCCTTGGCATGTCTTTTGCAGTTTACACTCTTGGGTTTTCCTGAGCTTGGCTGTTGCTCAATCTGGCTTTTGGGTGTTTCTGGTAAAGAAGGAAGGATTGGCTTGGACAGTTTTCTGCACTCCCTGCTAGTTCAGGAAACTCTGGTCTGACATTAAATGTTGACACCAACATCATTGTTCCCACACCTGAATTGTTCCTGACAAAGACAGAAAATAGGAGGGCTGAGAGTGTTGCACAATGGGGGAGTGCTTGCTTAGCATGTTTGGGGGCCTGGGCTTGAACCCAGAGTCACAAACCAACCAACCAACAAAACCCAATGTGTTTGTCAGTGTTCTCTAGAGGAACAGAACGGATGTAATGAATTTATTGTTTTTACAGTGTGTGTGTGTGTGTGTGTGTGTGTGTGTGTGTGTGTGTGTGTGTGTGTGTGTGTATGGTTTATTAGAATGACTGACAGGCTGTGGTCCAGCCAGTCCAACAGTGGCTGTCTACTAGTGGAAGGTCCCACAATCCAGCAGTTGTGCAGTCCAAAGGCTGGATGTCTCAGCTGGTCTTCAGTACATGCCGGAATCCTGAAGAGGCTCTAATGCCAGTGAAGGAATAGACTTACCAGCAAGAGCAAGCAGGCAAAGAGAGAAGCTTCCTTCTTGCGTGCCCTTTATATAGGCTGCCAGCAGAAGGTGTGGCCTACGTCAAAGTGAATCTTCCCACCTCAAAAGATCTGGATTAAAAGTGGATATTCCCACTTCAAATGATTTAATTAAGAAAAAAATCCCTCACAGGCTTCTCTATTCAAACATTTACACCAGACTATTCCATCTTGTGCCATCCCCAGGTGTCTGTATTGTGTGTTCAGTTTTCCAGGGGGACTAGTCCCAAAAGGCAGGTGGAGCAGGCAGGGAGAAGCACTCAGAAATGCCTCATACAAGTGCTTCCTCCCTTCGCTCTTTGGAACAGGTAATTACTGTGGCAACAACAAACTAATTTGAAGCGTTAGCTGTTAATTAAAACATTGCGGAGGTGTATAGTTGTCTTTTGGTGTAACCAGAGCCTCCATTCAGACTTCATTAATCACTTTACAGTTAATGTGCTGAGGAAGGTCAAGACAATTGAGACGTACTATCTGCCGAAAGTAAACAAACTCTTTCTCCAGGTAGCATGCTGATTGCAGAGTTGAGGGAGTTGATTTAGCTCATGCCTGACTTTGCCTTTGTCATCCATTTCTCCCCGATGATTAAATGTGAAATCGGCCCTGTCACCAGACTGTAAACCAAGCCACAAGGCTTCTTTATTGCTCGAAATGGAACCCAAACTTGCATGGATGAATTAGCGTGCGTCATAATTAAATCATCAAGTCTCTCTTTTAATTCACTTGGAAATGGGAGACCTTTCTTTTGGGAAAGAGATCGGCTTTCTTGACAAGCTAATTAAGTTGCCAAACTACCCAGTGAGGTGTATGTATGCTGGGCTCTCAGCTAATCAAGTTCTTATCGCCACAGCTGGTCTCAGAAGTCCATGTGTTGCCCCTTGTTCAAAGTACCAACACTGCTCTCCCCACAGCTTCAGATTTTTTGTCATCATACTTTAGTCCTTGGCTAGTGATCTAAAACTCAGTGTTTTAAAAAGCTGAAATTGGAAGCATCTATGATATACCAGTGGAAATAATGTTATTATTTAATCTTATATATTGAATTATTGATATTTACCTGGAAAAAGCATCTAAATTCCTCACATATATTTTAAAGGGCATAGACTAACAACTTCTGCAGCCACTGGGGAAAATATAGTATGTACTATATACTAGTATAGTATAAGTGGACACTGGCACTGTCCACTCACATCTCAGCCACTAACCGCATAATAGGAAAGTGTGAAATCCTCCATGGAGCTGCATGATGGGAATATGTGAAATCCTCCAGGGAGCAGATGCAGTTCTTCTCAGTTCTTTTGGGTTTGGTACTTTTATGGGTTTGCAGTTACAATACCTGCTTGTGTTACATAGCTCATTTAAAATTTTTATGTAAAATTGTTTATATCCCAATAATGGTGAGAATATGTAGTTCACGCAGTGTGTATGTAAAAGGCCCCATTTCATTAATACACATTAAGTCTTGATAGAAAATGATTTTATTTCTGCAAATCTCAATTTCTTACTTTCCATAAATGAATGAATGAATGCTTGCTTGCTTCCTTCCTTCCTTCTTTCTCTTATGCTGGTCATCTAATACTGTGCATTATATATACTGGACAAGAAAGTACTCTACCACTGAGGTGTAGCCTCAATCCCATTAATATTTCTTAATCTAGGTTACGTTATTTCAGTGTATCTGAGTGTCTTAATTACTTTTCTATTATGGTGATAAAACACCATGACCAAGGCAGCTTTAAAAAGAAAGTGTTTCATTCATGGCTTATGATTTTTGAAGGATAGAGTCTATGATGATAGAGTAAAGTTATGGCAGCAGAAACAGCTGAGAGATTACATCTTGATCTATAATTTGGAAGGGCAAGACACACTGAGAATATTCAAAGCCTGTCGCAGCGACACATCTCTTCCAACAAAGCCACACTTCCTAATTCTTCCCAAACAGTTTCACCAATTGGAAACAATGAAACTTATGAGCCTTTGGGGGCCATTCTCATTCAAACTCCACACTGAGCCTACTTCCCTGTTTAAGGGGAAAATGAGCCACATGCTCAAGCCATAGCTGTATTTCTTATGAAAAATTATATTAAAAGCCATAGTCAGAACTCATCCTGTGATTGGTGATTATTTTGATAAAATATAGTGATATAATTTCTCTGTTTATGTACCTTAAAGAAAAGCAAAAACCTTCCTTTTGCTGCTTATACATGACCACAGACACACACAATGCCACAACAAGGGAATGACCACAGACACACACACAATGCCACAAGGGATCCAGAGCCAGAAAACTGAATGACCACAGACACACACAATCCACAACAGGGGATTGGGGCCAGAAAACTGAATGACCACAGACACACACAATCCACAACAAGGGATTGGGGCCAGAAAACTGAATGACCACAGACACACACAATGACACAACAAGGGATCCAGGGTCAGAACTGAATGACCACAGACACACACAATGACACAACAAGGGATCCAGGGTCAGAACTGAATGACCACAGACACACACAATGACACAACAAGGGATCGGGGCCAGAAAACTGAATGACCACAGACACACACAATGACACAACAAGGGATCCAGGGTCAGAACTGAATGACCACACACACACAATGACACAACAGGGGATCCAGGGTCAGAACTAAATGACCACAGACACACACAATCCACAACAAGGGATCCAGGGTCAGAACTGAATGACCACAGACACACACAATGACACAACAAGGGACCCGGGGTCAGAACTGAATGACCACAGACACACACAATGACACAATAAGGGACCCAGGGTCAGAACTGAATGACCATAGACACACACAATCCACAACAGGGGACCCAGGGTCAGAACTGAATGACCACAGACACACACAATGACACAACAGGGGAACCGGGGCCAGAACTGAATGACCACAGACACACACAATCCACAACAGGGGACCTGGGGCCAGAAAACCTGACAGAGTTTGAAGGTCTAGTTCTGCCACCGTGTACTTGGGCATTGGGCAAACTGCTTAACTTCCTCATGCTTCAGAACTCTATCTTTAAGAGGAGAGTAATAATAACAGTGTGACTTTTGAGCAATATTTTAAAATATATAATCATTTCATAAACCATTTAGCACCACAGAAATACGCGTTGCTAGCATGGGCCATTTGCCTTGAGAGCACCAGGTATATCCCCATTGTTGCAGAAATGTGTGGGTTGACACTGTGTCCTCAGCCACTCTGTAGGTTACCTAATGATGTCAAGTAACTTTGTTTCTTTTTTATCTTCCTACAGAGCATATCATGTCCCAAGTGGGAAAATTTTAGCTGTAAAGGTAAGCATTGGATGTATTTTATGTATATTTTATGCAAATTTGTATGTGTCTGAGTGTGTGTGTGAGTATGTGTGAGTGTGTGTGCGGTCCATGTGATATGCGTACCCATGGAAATCGGAGGAGGATGCTGGGAGACCTGCGCTATCACTCTCTTCCATAGTCCCGTGAGACAGGGTCTCTCACTGAACCTGGAGCTAGGTCCTCCTGTCTCCTCCCACCCACAGTGCAGGAATGACAGCATGCAGCCATGCCTGGCATTTTACCTGGGTACTGGGGATTTGTGCAACAAGTACTCTTGCCTGCCGAGCTATCTCCTCAGCTCTGTGTTGTGAAATTCTTGGTGTTCTCTGGTTTCCTTTCCCTCTCAGCTTACGTCACCGGTACATGAACACACTTTCCAACAGCAGGCTATTTGTTGACACACTGGTCTGACTCCCCTGCAGTCTCACAGTGACCTGCCTTTACAGACACACTCTCTGCTCTCCCTGTCAGCTGATGACTTCTTGCGTGTCACCCCCTGTCTCTGGTCTCCGGGCCTTTGGCAGTGGAAGGTTTTAGTTTTTGAACAGCTGCTGCTTGCTAGGTGTCACCCTTTGTGTTTTAAACAGTTATCTTTAATCCTGAACTCTGAGGTAATTCTCAGCCATTTTTAGATTTGAAGAAAGTGGGACTCATAGAGCTGATTTGTCCAAGGTCATTTGGGAGAAGCGGGTGAGGATTTAAATGATGTCCATCTGACTCCGTAAAGCTGACTTCCTCCAGGTGCTGTACAGCTTTTGTACAAATGACTGCTTTTCAACCCTCTGTTCTCCACCAGCCTTTCAAAGTTCATCTCCAAGACGCCTTTGTAACTCCCTCCACAGTGAGAAACTGCCCTCTTTCCCAAACATTTCAGTTTGTCATTCTGTGTCTTATATCTTAAAGAAACTAAGAATTTGCATAATGATTATTCCATTTTTATTAGAGTTAAACTAAAACTAAGGCTCAGATCTGGATTCTAGTGCATTCCAGGATTCCCTTACTGTCTCACACCTAGTTCAGCACCTACATCCCATGTGGCATCGTGAGGTCTAGTTTTAATAACAGCCTGTGTGAGGAGGTCCAGCAGCACTCTCTCGGGAAGCCTTCTTTGAAACTCTAAGCAAATTATATCTACACAGGCGCAGCTTGGGAGACGCCATTGAGGTCATTGTAGGCTCACATTCTACACAGGAGGAAGCGGTCCAGAGAGTTTCTGGATTGGCTCTGTGGGGATAAACTGTATCCCAGCCTTCCCCTCCCATTATCCTACACTGAACCATCTCCATGTCTCCCCTGAGCTCCCCTTTGATGAGAGCACCCACGAACTGGGCAGGGTTTTCCTGTCTGTTCAGTTATTTGTTCTTCTGATATCAGAATTCTTTATATTTAAAGACAGTCAAATCTTGGTTTAGTTATGCCAAGAGAGGGCGAGAGCATCACTACAAATGATCCAGAATCCTTGGCCTTGTCAATACAATATAACATTTTCATAATTGCATACATTTTAAGTTGTTTTGCATAGGCTAATAGTAAGATTCATGGGCACAGTTATTTAACTGTGCATGGCAAAGGACCAGCAGCTGCTCTGGAGAGGATTAAAGGTCACTCTTTTAAGAATATACTTGGGTTCAATTCCCAGCACCCACATGGCAGCTAACAACTGTCTGTAACTCCAGTTCCAGGGGATCCAACACCCTCACACAGACATACATGCAGGCAAAACCACCAGTGCACATAAAATTTTTAAAAAGAATATGCTTTACAAATTAGCTTAGGTTTTCACTATATGAGAACAGCTGGAGTTTGCAAATAAGCCGTTCTCTAGGCTGGACCTTTGAACTGCACTTTCCAGCAAGACCTGTATTGTGTTTGCAAACTGAGTCAAATGGTGATTGATTTTTGTGATAGACTTGTGTTGCATGAATCCTAAATGGTTTTATAATAAAAACCTGGAGACAGATATCAGGGTGAAAGCTGAAAGATCAGAGAAGCAAAGCAAGCCACAGCCACCACCTCTTACCTCACCAACTCCTCAGCCTGTAATCACGCCTGAAAGAAGAGAGTTCCTGTCTTCTCCCGCCTAATATTCCTTTCTCTGCCCAGCCATATCACTTCCTGTCTCAGTCTTCCTACTGCTGAGATAAAAGGTGTGTGATCCCAAGTGCTGGAATTAAAAGGTGTGTGCCTTGAACTCAGAAATCCAGACGGATCTCTGCCTCTGCCTCCTGAGTGCTAGGATTAAAGGTGTGTGCCACCACTGCCTGACCTCTATGGCTAACTCTGTGGCTATCTCTGTCTGTCCTGTGATCTTCAGGCAAACTTTCTTAGATTACAAATATATCACCACAGACTTGACCTTGGTAATCAAAGCGAAAATCATATAGATTATACAATGGTTATACTGGGATATAATGTATCCTTTCTTCAAAACAACCAGAATGGCTCATTAATTCTTAGAAATTTGTTATTTAGTTCCAAATATTTGGAAAATTTCCAAGTATTTTTCAGTTATTGACTTTAGACCAATGAAGTCAATAACTGAAAAATTTAATTCCAATGTTGTCTAAAACATATTGTATAATTGGAATTACCATAAATTAATTTGGCTCAAAATATGATCTTTGTTGGTGAATCTTCTCTGTGCACATAAAAAAAAAACTACAATCCAAAGAATATGAAAAGTGTTATGTAAACCTTTGTTAGATCAAGTTGGCTTTTAATACCTTTTTTTAACTTGTTCTATCAATTACTGAAACTAGAGTATTAAAATCTCCAACAACAGTTGGACCTTGGTCTGTGTTATGAATTATTGTGATTATTGTGCAGGGGAACCCCCAAGGGTGTCCTGCACATGCAGGGAAACATGCTGGGCAGATGCATGCCATGTGGGCATGGCAGTGGTGGCGGAGGCCAGTAATTTACAACCCAGACACTGCATCCATGTAGAGAGTTTGTTATAATAGAGAGATGAAGGCAAGACATGATAGGAAAGAGAGAGACAGAGAAAGAGAGAGAAGAAGAGAGAGAGGAGTTGAAGGTGCACACCTCGTGGGAGGAAGAACAGAAGAGAGAGAGGAAGGGGAGGAGTTTCTCCTTAGAATGAGGCTTTTACGTCAGGACGCAAGTTGGAGCCAAGGGATGGGATTTCAAGGGGTGGATCAGAATATTAACATTCATTCCTCTGTTTTATTATAAAAGAGGTGAGTTATGGAGCAAGTTGGGGAACAAGGGTGCTAAATTCTCGAGGCTACTTCAAGCTGACAAGGGGCAAAGTGGGGAGGGAGGACTGGGAGTCACGCATGGCAGACAATCTCAGAAATGTTCCTTGAGGGAGCTGAGGAGGCAGGTTGCAGCAGTGATATTCCAGGAGCTTGGTGGAAAATGGCATGCTAAATCAGGAGTATAGAAGCCATAGCATCTACTATTTCTCTGGAGGTCAGGTGGGAACAATGAATCTGCAAAATATGCTCCAAAAATAGGTGGGGTCAGAAATGGGCTCTGGAGATTGTTAGTTTTCATCAGATCAGATTTCTTGATGCAGTAACAAAACTTTTCCCAGGAGCCTGTAGGTATCTGAAAGACAGCTGGAACAGATTTACATCATGGCAAAAGGGTTAAAAATCCATTTAAGGACTCTTAAGAACTCTTTGTAGTCAATGTTCTATCATTTTATCAAAGCTGCATTTATCAGTATTAAAAATTTGAAACTCTGGAGTTACATCTGAAACCAGTCTATCGTGTACCATGAAGTCTATGAATGAGGCATACCTGTCTGTAATTGGAGAATATATATATATAATATATATATATATATATATATATATTATATATATATATCTGAGAAGGATAAATTTAAGAAGTGAGAAAGCTTTCCAGCTACCTAGGCAGCAATCCCAAGTCTCTCTATGGTCATTGGGGGGACAGAAGCCCCAAAGGCAGTACTTGTTCAGCAGATAGGCCCAGAAGATCTGACAGATTTTTTTTTCTGTGGAGTAGAAATTTGGGGAGACTGACCCACCTTGACTTTGCAGTATGGGGCAATTGGTCCTCCATTGTTCCACTTATTCACAGTCTGGACAGAATCTCATCCTTTTGCTGTATGGCTGGCCTTGCCATGGGAGCTTCCGGGCAGGTGGAAGTTCTTCTGTGGTCATCTGTCTTATTGAGGAGATACAGGATGCTGCCAGGAGCTGGCATGTCACTTTATCATAAAAAAAGCTTTTATATTAAATGCCATATTCTCAGATCTCTACAGGTGTTTGAGGACTGGGGGAACAAATCTGTTAATGTATTTGTAACTTTGAGAGCATATATCTTACTTAAATCTGAATATACAGGTTTCCCAATTAGTTACAGCTTAATGAAGTTAGCAAGGACAAGGAAGTTTGCATTCTTAAGCCTGAATAGACTTTGAGTAAGGAGAGACATTCTTCAAGCTGTTGGCAGTGATATCTGAATCTATTACCATATTTTAAGGCCCTGTAGCTGTAGTTCTGATCTTTGAGTAGAGCCAGATTATAATCCTGAATTACTTATATAGAAATAATTATTTCTTAAGATGTCTCCTGAGAAGGTAAAGAAGAGTGACGGGGAAAGACCCCAAGGCTGAATGAGAACAGGAGAAAGGGGGCTTTTGAGTCAGGGTGCAGCCCAACTCTGAGAAAAGGAAAAGGACCCTCTTGGTGGACTCTATGCCAGGGTTTCCATTCCTAACCTAGCCCTCCAGCCTGTCCTAGGAACAGGGAGCACAGTACAATGTATTCTCCATAGCTGCTTCAAGCTGAAACAGGGTCAGGAGGACTCTGGCTAGTTAAAGGTAAGGAGGGAACCCAGGTATGTGGTCATCTGACCTGGCTGTAGAGGCAGGGAACAATTACGTTTGGCTGGGCTGGTCCACATCACATAGACAAGAGTCTCTGCTGACATCTGTAGCAGGGAAAGCGCTGCAGGTTGTAGTCCACACTGCTGCTCTGATGTGTCTGCCAGCCTGCTGAAATATAGACTAGAGACGGGAGTTAAAATTTATGAATTTATTTGGAGCCTTTTGGCTCATGGTCTTAGTGATTGAAAAGAGGAGGAGTCCAAAGACCAGGAGAGAGAAAAATACCATCCTTAGGAATAGACAAGTGAGGAAAAAATAAAGGTTTTAGATAAATTAGTATTATCAATCAGTACTGAAATCCAAATTGTGGAAAAGCAGGTAATGAGTAGCCAAGGAAATTTTAAAATCCTGAGCTTGTGACCCAAAGTGTATCAGAATTGTATTAATGTTTAAATCTGAAATTTAAAATCTTAGTATAATGATACTGCCTGCAAGTAGTTCTGCTGATGCTTTGGAGGGGAGCACATATGTCTCCAGGCCCTGCCCACATGAGTGGCTGCAGAGAAATGAACACCATGACTAGACTTCTGCCCCACCCAGATGGCTAGAGCCTAAGAGAGGCAGCTAGGAAACACCAGGCCAAGGCCAGAGGACTTTTCCTTGGCCCCTAAAATAATAGTGAAACAATGCTCATCAGGAGGCGATTCCCTAACCTTCCTCCATACTGAAGACCTGAGCACTGGGTGCCCCGCCCATGCTGCCCTTAGTAAAGATGGTGGTGAAGTCATGTGACTTGCCTGTTTTGACCTTAGCCAAGATGACAGCTAGACCATGTGGTTACCCTTATTTAAAGGGCGCCTTGATCACGTGATTGCCATTATTTAAGATGGCAGTGCCTGATCATGTGATCGCCCCTATGAAATATGGCACTTGACCATATGTTAATGTGGGTTTTTCCCCCCCAAAGTAAAGTGAGCAGATAAGGAACAGATAAGTTGAAACATTTAAAAGTCAGTCAGAAAGAAATATAGATGGCCACATCGATTATACATTCCCATTCTCACATAGGAAATAGGCTTTGTGAAAGAAAGAAGGAGAAGTAACAGCGCAGTTGGGCAGGAGAGAGGGGACCCTCCCCCAGGCTGTGGCATGGTGCAAGCAGCCGCAGGGGAGTAAACCCAAGCCATTGGTCAGCAGCAGTGGTCGGGGCAGGGGTCCATAGGCTTATTTTTCCACAATGAGGTGTAAGGCCCAGCGGACTGACCTCCGGCATCCCAGAGGGACAGCAAGGGCCAATGATAACGGTGCAAGATCGCCAATCATCACAAAGGCTATGGGCCATGGAATTGAGAGGGCACAAGCCATCACCATATGCCGTCACATAGGGTTTGGGGCCGAAGGGCTATGAGCCTGAAAAACGTGGTACCAGGGAGCAAACCGAGAGGAATCCTCACTTGTGGGAAAATGGCCAGAAGAGAAGGGAGGAATCTTACCGATCCAGTAGGGTTAAGAGTCCCCAGCGGTGCTCAGCCTGAAAAATGGCAGGTGGTACAGGATCCCAGAGCTCCTCAGGCTGCCGTGGGCAGGAGAAAGCAGTAGGATTACCTAGCAACATTGGGCGCCCATGTTATGAATTATTGCGCAGGAGGACCCCTAGGGTATCCTGCACATGCAGGGAGACATGCTGGGCAGATACAGCAGTGGACTGGGCAGATGCACACCGTGCAGGCATTGCGGCAGCGGCACCCAGTAATTCACGACCCGGATTCGACATCCACATAGAAAGTTTATTATAGTAGAGAGATGAAGAGAAAGATAGGAAAGAGAGAGACAGAGAAAGAGGGGGGGTGTGCACTTCATGGGAGGAAAAGCGGAAGAGAGAAAGGAAGGGGAAGAGTTTCTCCTTAGAATGAGGCTTTTACGTCAGCACACAGAGCAGCGCCAAGGGGTGGGATTTCTTAAATTTCCATTGCTCTCTGTCATTGTTTTTGAAGATGTGCTGTTAGTTTCAACAGGGTTCTTATCATTTGGATGAATTGGCCTCTTTGTCTTAATGCAGTGACTGTTTTGTTCATGGCAATCTGTGCTCTGAAATCCATATTGGCTGTTATTAGCATAGCTACAGCATCTAGATTTCTGCTAATGTTGGCCTTTTACTTTGAACCTAGCACGTCTCTATATTGGCAATGAGTTTCTTGTAGACAGCATGTAGTTAGATCTTACTTTATAATCTGGTCTGATGATCTCCACTTTTTAGTTAGAATGTTGGAACCATTTACATTTTCTGTGATAGGATATGATTGGATTTATATCTCTTGTTCTGTTTTCCGTTTGCCCTGGTCGCGTACCCATTCTCCCTCCTCTGTTTTTAATGGTTGTCTAGAGTTTGTAGCATCTATCTTTATCTTCATATAAGATCCTTACCATAGAAGCTGTGTTAGTATGTGCTCTGTTGCTGTGAAGAGACACCATGACCAAGGCAAGTCTTAGCAGAGGAAGTGTTGAACTGGGACTTGCTTAGTTTCAGAGGATTAGTCCATGACCATCACTAGATGTAGGAACCTGCCTGGGCTTTTCTTTTGAATTTGAAAGATCTTGTTCCAGTGTTGGCTTTATACTTCCCTGCGAGGTGCTGGCTGTCCTTTCGTTCATTGTTCTGTGTGTCCCCTCACCTGGCTTCTCGGGCTGCTGATCTGAGCTCTTTCTGTGTTGCAGGTTATGGTTACAGTTTACAGTATACAGTTCTGCTGGGCTTGAGAGTGATTCTTTTTTGTATTCAATATGCTTGAGGTTTGCTGAAATTCTTGAATATGTGGGATTTCAGCTTTCATCCAATTTGGAACACCTTAACCTTTCCTGAGATCATCTCCCACGTGGAGAACTTGACTGAGTATTCACCTCATTTCGGTCTTTCCCTGTGTTAGTTTTGAAATGTTTCTCCTCCAGAATCTTCAAATACACTGACCTTTTCCTCTTCATTGTCTAATGTGCTGTTCCTCCTGCCCAGTGTGGTTTTTTTTTTTTTTCATTTCAAATGTTCTTTTTTTTATCCCTAGAAGTGTAAGTAGGCCTTTTTGCTTTAAGAGCAGTTTCTGTGTTTCCATGTCATTCTTTGATGTGTCCAGCCTTTTTTTTTTAACCTTTAAAGTATATGGAATAATTATAACAACTGTGCTGCATAGTTTTATGTCAACTTGACACAAGCTTAAGTCATCTGAGAGGAGGGAACCTCAATTAAGGAAATGCCTCCATAAAAGTGGGCTGTAGGTAAGACTATAGGGTGTTTTCTTACTTAGTGATTGATGGGGGAGGCCCAGCCCATTGTGGGTGGTGGTCCTGGGTTCTGTAATAAAGCAGGAGGAGCAAGCTAGTAAGCAGCACCATGTCCTGTGTATCAGCTCCTGCCTCCAGGTTCCTGCCCTGCTTGAGTTACTGTAATCATTTCCTCCAGTGATGTGGAGGTTTAAGCCAAAGAAACCTTTCTTCCCCAATTTGCTTTTGGTCATGCTGTTCCCTCACAGTAATAGTAACCCTGACTAGGACAGACCAGCCAACCATTGGACATACCTACCATTGCTGTTATGCACGTCACTTCTTTATTACTTCCAGTAGATTCCTTTTCTCTTCATTTTGGGTTGTATTTCTTTCTTATGGGATACTGACAGTGTAGCACAGGTAGCTAGATATTTTTGCATTCTGATAAATATGCTTAAAGTTTGTTCTGAGATATTAGTGACTTTGAAACAATCTGACTTTTTTTTTTTTTTAAACTTACTTGAACTTTATGTAAAGAGCCAACCCCACAATCCCCCTGGAATGCATTTTCCCCATTCTGCTGAAGCGGGATTCCTGATTCTACCTGGCTGAGGGAGCACACACTGCAGGCTGCAGTGCTCTTTCCCCAGGTTCTTTCCCCTTGGCCCAGGTGATTTCCCATTTCCACGTAGAGAGTACTAAAGGCTCCATGTTACTTCTGTACTGGTTTCTTTCTACTGCTGTGACACAACGCCTCAGGAAGGAGTTTAAGGAAGGGGGGGTTATTTTGCCACACAGTTGGAGGGTGTAGCCGTCATGGTAGCAGAAGTGTGAGGTAGCTGGCCACTCTGCATCTGTGTGAGGAAAGAGATGAAAGCTAGTACTCCATTCCTTTTCTTACTTCTGTTTGGTCCAGGATCCCAGCCCATTATGCTGCTGCCCACACTCAGGGTGGGTCTCCCGTCTTAGTTAACCCAATCCAATTCCCTCACAGGCATGCCCAAAGGCTTGTCTCCTAGGTGATTCTGGACCTGTTAGATCAATCCGTATAGAACTATCAATGTCAATCATCATACGGCCCAGGCAAACTGAAAACACTCTTGGTTGGAAGGTAGACCCCTCCACAATGCATTAGCAGTCTGCTGTGGCTTTTAACGCATGTTCTTGCATTTCCTGATCTCTGTGCATTTTGTTTTGTTTTACTTGAACTTGTGACCTCATCTGAACCTGGCTTGTTTCTTTCGAATTTCAACAAGTTAATTCATGTGCGCCTCTCTAATTAGAATGCCTTCATCCGTGTCTTTGACTACTAGAATCCTTAACAACTTTCAAGGGCCTGCTCTTTGGTTCTGGATAAGCCCTGTCACGTGTGTTGTATCTGTCAGCCACCTTCCTAAAGGTCATCACATGCCATCGTGCACATGACTGTTAGTATCGTGTCCATTTGCTCTGATGTACTAAAATCTTCTTAAAAGTGGAGAACAGAACTGAGCGTTTTCTTGCCTTACCTGCAGGGCCCAGCACTACATGCAGTGAGTGTCTCGACACATAATTTACTGGTTGAATACAGTTTTTGTTGTTGTTGTTTAATTTATTCATTTATGTTTTTGTTGTTTCCTTCACTTGTCCTTTGAAGTAACAACATACAAAATACCTCCTAGTGTTCTTTGTATGGACTGTTGCTCTCCCCCAGAATATTTCTTAGCTTCTTTTGTTATATTAAAGGGTGAAATGGAAGGTTAAGAGTTAGAAGCGCATTTGATCTTTTCCTGACCCTCTCCTGACTTTGTGTGACTTGAAGCATGTCACTTGAACCTCTCAGTGACCCCAGTTGTCTGGTGTCACAGAGGAACTGTGCAGAGCAGCACATCATGGCCCTTGTCTGAGCGGAATCACCTTCAGGGCTCTGCTGCCCGCCTGGAGCCATGGGGGTTTCATTTCCCAACTCAGTGGTCAGTTGGCCACATTTCGAGTGTCTGTGGGACCAGTTAGATGAGAGCCCTGCTAATAGCATTTCCAATTTTTATATATTCTTAATTGAGTCCTACTTTATAAAGACTTGCAGCATTTTCTTCCCCAGACTTGAGATGAGACAAGAGAACTTTTCAGGTATTTTTTTAAAAGAAGCTAATTTTAGGAAAAACAGGAAGTTCTCTATACCATGCAATTTAGATTTTTTCTGCTTCACAAAGCACATTTAGAAAATGATGTTAACCACACTTTAGAAATAACTGATAATCACCTGCATGCTCACTGGAACACATTCGGCCAGCTTTTGTTTGCTCTTGGTAGCAAGACCATTGCAGATAAGTAGAGCGGAAAACAGCACAAGTCCTGTTAGCCATCCTGCAAGCAGAACCTTTCTCTGCCAGTAATGCCTCCTGTAACATCTTTCCAATAGTAATGCTTGGGGAATGCACTGGATTCTCCAGGATTGTTTGTATTCTGATTGGGAAAAGAAGCCATCTAACGGGATTTCTTAGCCTTGTATGTAGCATGCGTTGATTATCATTCCCGGAGTGCTTCGGATTTCTGCAGCTTTTAAAACAGCATTTAAATGGACCATTTGATTAATCATTTGTATCCTGGCTGTAATCCTCCCAAATTTCCTTTCTGAGTTGTACATACTGTAAAAGACAATTATGTCGCCACAGATTAAATAAGTGAATTAAAACAGAATAGTGGCTTAATTTGACCTGTGATTTTGTTCTCCTCGCCTTTAGTGGAGCGCATGCCACTCCAGCAAATAAATGAAGTCATCCGTGACAGCTCGTGATGAATTGCCGTATTTATACTGTATATTTTAATAGTCTCCCACTAATTTAAATTGAGCACAGAGTAAATTATAATTCAGTCACTTGACTGCTTGTATTTAACTTGACAGCGCATCCCTGTGTGTCCTGGAGGTGTTAGCGGAGGGAGAACAGGGAAGGCAGGCAGGTACCTCCATGCTGGCTGACCCCTTTCTGGAGGAGCTGCTTCCAGCTCCTTCTCTCAGTCTGAAGCGCTGGCTCAGCCTGCGGAGTGAACACTCAGGCGGTCCACACTGTCCTCGAACTTCAGTGGGAAAATCCACATTCGCTGTGCTTTTCTCAGCTTGCCTTCGGAGGAAGGATTGGTCTGTTTATTTTTAGCAGTTTTGAAGCTCACTAGCAAGAATATTCAGGGGAAGGGAGTTAACTTTTCACCAAGTGCCAGGCTCTCGGAAAACTGAGCACATGCGCACGCACTTCCCCTCTCAAATTTTCAAAAATGACCTGATTTGCTTTTTCTGGGTTGTGGAAGAGAGCTCCAAACCGATCAGCTCTACGAATACAATAAATAGTCCTCGCTCCATTCTTGGTCAGTGGGGCCCTTTGTGTGGTTTGTTTGGTGTTCATGTCTTTGGTTTTTGGTTTAGTTGCAAACATCACATGATCCATTTCCCTGTGTCTAATAACAGCACATCTGGAGGACTATTTTTAAGGAGCGCTTTGATTAAGGTCCTCCTCAGTGATTGGGTGCTACTGTGAGTCCTTGTGCTGGGCGTCGAGATATAAAGAATACTCAGACCCCACCTTGCCCTTGAAGCTTCTAGTGCTCTGCTCTGGAAGCTTTTAGATGGCCGGGGGCATTAAAGCCGATTGCGGTCAAGGGTAGTAAGGGTCAAGCCAGAGATGAATTCTGATGAAGGGCTTTGAGGTGGGTGTCTGGAGGTGGTGAGGCGTTCAAGCTGGGTCTAAAAGGTCAAACAAGCTTTTGTAATCGGTGACTGTGGAGTGGAGAGAGGAAACACTGGTAAGGTGGTGTGGGTGGACAGGAAGGAGGCTGTGTAGAAAGGGTGAGGGAAGGGGTTAGCTTGAGGCACAACCTCCTGGTGTTCTGGAGTTGCAGCTTACTCCAGGTGATGGAAACTCATGCAAGGTTCTCAATCAAGGGAAAGATAAGTTCTCCATTGGGATTAATTCCAAAGTGTTGGCTAGTGGCGTGCGTTGGTAGAAAAGGCAGTGCCCACCTCCACTCACCCCGTACTCTTTCTTTCTTACTTAAATGGGTGTCAGCATTAAAAATATACATAATGTGCATATTAGCCAGAGATGGTGGCTCATGCCTTTAATCCCAGCACTTAGGAGACAGAGGCAGGTGGATCTCTGAGTTCAAGGACAGCCTGGTCTACAAAGAGTTCCAGGACAGCCAGTGCTACACAGAGAAACCCTGTCTCAAAAAACAACATCAAAAATATGCACATTAGAATAATCATTTCCTTCTTTGTGGTTTATGTAATTCATAGTTTTTACATGATACATATTCTTCATTTGTGATACAGTGTAATTTAGTGTTGAAAGTTACAGAATGGTGCTGTTATGGCAATCATGAATGTTAGGTTTTTACCTAGAAATGTTTAGACTGTCTTTTAAAAGTATATTTTTTTAAAGAACAACATTTTAAAATTTGTTTTCACTGAAGTGCTTAGTGGTTGAGCTGGGTTCTGACTCTTGGTAGCATGCTTGCCCAGCTTTTATGAGAAGGCCTGAGTTCAGGCACAGGTGCACACACCTGCCCAAGGAAAGAGAAGAGGCTAGGTTAAATTAGAGCGCATCCTAGGCAAGTCTGAGTCCTCACACTTGGACATTTCTGTGTTATAAAGTCCACCTTAGTGGCAGTTACTTAAGCAAAACCATAACACTTCAAGAGGCCCTCCCTGGCAAAGCGTGGGAGTCAGGTGACCTGAGACCCTGCCAGCGTTTGTAAAGAAACATTACCCACATGGGAGGAAATAAGGTGACAGCATTTTAAAACCCCCATTTCTTTGATTTCTAAAAATCTCATTTTAAAATGTTATTTTATTTACCAGCCCTCTGCTCATCTGTGAGTCTGTGGCTCACAGGGCTCTTCTCTTTTAATGATCTTCTTCTGAAAATAACCAGTGTGGCTAAAATAGGGTACATAAATTGAGTGTTATAACTTAACTGACTTTTAAAGCCATTAATGCTGACCTCTGAGCCCTGGCTTCTTCCAGGGTCCCATCAATCACTTCTGGACTGCTGCCTCCTCTACAAAGGCTTAGGCAGATACAGAGACAGTTTTTGGTGTTGGCAATTATAATGGGGGCTGCATAAAGAAACGACCACCTTTCTTTAGTTCTTGTGTTTCACATGCTGTGTAACTTGAAAGTAGACATGTACTGATGCTGCTCTGTGTCTGTACTCAGGTTATTCTGTTAGACATTACACTGGAGCTTCAGAAGCAGATCATGTCTGAGTTGGAAATTCTTTATAAGGTAATGTTTTTTCTTGGTTACTTTTATCTATAAACATGTATATGTGTTAGCTCCCGGTCTTCAACCTCTCTTGTCTTATTTTTGTTGCAGTGTGACTCATCGTATATCATAGGATTTTACGGGGCATTTTTTGTAGAAAACAGGATTTCAATTTGTACAGAATTCATGGATGGTGAGTTCTTCCCTTTAAATTATATTAGAAATGACTTTTGGAATCGGCTGCCTTAAACTTGGTTTTGATATAGATGTCAAGGAGATTTTAGAATGATTGAAATGTGTTAATTATTGTTTCCTTTACACTAGCAATTCTCTTCCTGTAAAGGTTCCTGGTGTTAAATATTTGTAGGTGGGCTACAATTTCAAGAATGCAAGTTGGTTTCCTTTTACTAAAAATTTAAATAGGACAGACGGCACGCGGGTCCAGTCGGCGCGTGGGGCTCACTGCCTGCCTCTGTGCAGCGTGCGTTTGCCGGGGAACAGATGTTCTGTTCTTTTAATGTTTCAGTCGCCAAAACAGATTTTCTTCTAAAGAAATCTATTAACCCAATGTCCTGTGTCTTTCAGAAAGAAATAGGTTCTTAATTGCTAGACAAGAAATTGTTTTTCAGCACAGCTGTTTAGCCGAGCTGCATTTGGCTTTCTTTGGACTCAGTCCTGCCCTCTCTGCTCGCCGTTCACTGCTCTCGGTAGCTCTTCCTTGATCTGAATGTTGTGACAGAATGCAGACTTCTGGGAAGCCTATCACTGTAGGGTGGTCATTATTACTGGCTCTCCACTTTAAATCTGGGTAATTTTCACCTTTTAAAAGGTCAGTTTTTCAGTATCTAGCCTCCATTAAAATGCAGCATACATGTTTTTCTACTTTCTCAGGTACACACACACACACATTATGCACACATACATATACACACACCACACACCACAAATATACCATATATGCATATAGACATACCACATACACACACATATACATGCATACCACACATACACACACCACACATAGCCACATATACACACTACATATACACACATATACACACTACACATACACACATGCACAATTGCATTCACCTTTCTACTTTAGGTACACATACACCACGCATACACATCCACTACACATACACATACACACACACACCACATATACCACACATATACACAAATGCATGCACCTTTCTATATCTTTAGGTATACACACCACACACACTGCACATATACATACCGTACACACATACACACACACACACACACAAGCACACACACTGCACATACACACAAACATACACTCCCCCCCAGCACACATATACACACAGGCACACTATTCTACTTCTTTAGTAAACACACACATACCTCACATATACACACATGCACACTACACATACATACACACCCACAAATATACACACACACAGGTACATTCACACAAACACACACACACCCTTGTGGGTATCCTTAGGATGATATCAAATCATATAAGCATATAGGTAGTGTAGGTGGGCACCAATCAGAAAGCATTGATTCATAATCCCAGTACAGGTCACTCTTTTGAACTTTCACCATTTGAGATCTGCATAATTTTTCAGTTACGTTAAAATACTTTTTATTAGCTGGGCATTGGTGGCTCATGCCTTTAATCCCATAACTTGGGAGGCAGAGTCAGGCAGATCTCTGAGTTCAAGGCTAGCCTGGTCTACAGAAAGAGTTCCAGGACAACCAAGGCTATACAGAGAAATCCTGTCCCATAAAAAACAAACAAACAAACAAACAAAAAAAAACCCCACTTTTATTAAGGTAGAATTCAGATACCATAAAATTCCCCATTTTGAAACCTACAGCTTATTGCTGTCCAATTTCAAAACATTCTAAAGAGAAAGCCTCGGCCAATGTAAGTTGCTCATCTCATCCCCTCCATCTCTCCCTGGCAGTTATGGGTCTCCTTCCTGCCTCTGTGGATGTATCTATTCTGGATATGGCACATTGTACATCAACAGGATCCTATAGTCTACAGCCTTTGTGCGTGGCGTCTCTTGCTTGTATATTGTTTCCAAGTTCATCCTTACAGTAGCAGGAGCAGTCCGCCATCTCTTTTCATCACTGAATAGTATGTCATTGACTGGCTATACAGCATTTGTTTTTCTTTAATTGATAGTCACTTAGGATATTTTCACTTTTTACATCTAAAAGATATTTATTTTTATTGCGTGTGTCTGAGTGTGTGAATGTGTGCACAAACAAGTGTGCATGTGTGCTACTGCTTGCTCTTGGAGGTCAAAGCCTGTGGGAGCGGACTCTCCCCTTCCACCATGTGGGTCCCAGGGATCAAATTCAGGTGATCAGGCATGGTGGCAGTGAAGTTGCCAGATCCTGTAGCAACTCTTAACCTTGAGGAACTTTCAAGCTGTTCTAGTCTGTCAGTGTTCAAATCATTCGCAGTTACTGTAATTACTTAAAAATATTTCAACTCAACAATAAAAACACCAGTCACTCACTTAAAAAACAGTGTGTATTTCTCAAAGGAAGATGTACAGCGGTCAACAGCCACATGAAAAGATATTCAACAACAGTGGTTATTAAGGAAACCTAAATCAAAACTACATCCATGGCTGGGCTGTGGTGGTGCACACCTTTAATTTCAGCACTTGGGAGGCAGAGGCAGGCAGATCTCTGTGAGTTAGAGGCCAGCCTGGGCTACAAAGCGAGTTCCAGGACAGCTAACACTATTACACAGAGAAACCCTGTCTCAAAAAAAAAAAAAAAAAAAAAAAAAAAACTACATCTGTGTGTTCACATCTGAGACCACGCACACATACAAAACAAAATCAAACACATAATAACAAGTGTTGGCAAAGGCAGAGAGAAGTTGGACTCCCCAAACGACGTTTGTATGAATCGGAAATGGTGTAATATAGACTAGACAGCTTGACACTTCTTCACATAGAGTTACCACAGGACCTAGCAAGTCTGCTACCACAGAAACCCAAGAGAACTGACTAGCACACGTCCACAGTAGCCTGTGTGCACGGCAGTGTTACTCTCAAGTGACCAAGAGTGGAAGTAACCCCAGCCATCAAGATGGCCCAGTGGGTAGAGACACTTGTTCTATATTGCATTCTTCTTATGTCTTCTCATGCTATTGGTCCTGTGTCTTTCAGTTACTGTTAACCTCAGACATTCCTGTTTTGTTCCATGTAATTCCTAAGTCTTTATTAATAGTCTGTTTCAGGTGGAAGGGGCTAGCTTCATCCCTCCCTTTAGGTCTTTAAACATGGTTTATCTTAGTTATATAGACAGGGTGATTTGGAGGTTAGCATGCAGTCTTCTGGTCATATACAACAAAGCACACAAAATCACTAAATCTGTGTATTACCCCCCAGCTTTCATTTCCTCTCCTGTGCAGTCCAATTTCTTGACAACTTCCTCTCTGATTAGTGTATTTTTATCTCATACTATGATCTATTTGCAATATTTACTGAGCATTTTCTTTCAGCTACTGCTGTAAACCTGGGGACACCACAGTGACCAAGACTTAGCCCTTGTCCACAGGATACATATTCTAAAGTAACCCTTGTCCTCAGGGAATATTCTAGAGACATCCAGTACATTCTCAGGGAGGGATAAACCATGAGAGCACAGAGCAGGATGGGTGGGCTAATAGAGCAGGTGCTGAGCAGGGCATCAGAGGCAGAAGTGACATTGAGTAGAAGCATTAATGAGCTAGTCAGGGACACCACTGGGATGCTCGAACAGACAGAGCGGCGTGTGCCAGTGTTCCCAGATGAGCAAGACCACCGTGGTGGCCCGAGAGTGATGTCGTAAGGACCAGAGGCTGCCCAGGAGGCCTGAACCGTCAGAGCTTAGAACCTCGTGGGCCTCAGAGGCTACAGCAAGGAGTTTAGGTTTGAGGCTGAATTTATTAGGAAGACACTGGGAGAAGAATGTGACCTACCCTCATACTCAGTCAAAACAAAATCTCAGAAACTCTAACTAGAAGATCTCAGAGTACAGATGTGTTTGGATTACCACCACGGGAATAAATTGTGCCCCGCACCCCCAGCCAAAAAAAAACAAAAACAAAAACAAAAAACACAAAAAAACCCTGCATTGCAAAGAAGGAAAGGGCTTTTATATGTTCAGCTAGCAGGAACTTAAAAAATCTTGTATTAAATTTTTTTTGTTCACATTGTTAACTTAATAATGACTGTGGTCATTTCAAGCAAATTGGAGATTATCATAATGGTATTGTTGCTTCTCACTCCTCACTTCATACTTATATTTAACCTACATACAAAGACCCTACTTGCAATTTACATCTTGTAACACAGTAGCACAGACCTACAGGTCTGCGTAAGTGAAGATGGCGGCCCTAATCTGTCAGCAGAAACGTGCCGCTCTTCAGTACTGTGCATGGGTTTCTGCTCATCTACCAGCAGTCTTCCTCTGGCTTACCATGTGGACGGTGGCTTGCAGTACAATAAGTAGTCATGGGGGTGGGGGTGGCCAGGGAAAACGGAAGTGATACTCACAGGGAGCAAGCCTGTAACCTGAATAAGAAGCTAAAAGTCCAGCGCTGGAACCACAGATGAGTGAATTCCGGAAGGCCTTGCCTACAGTAAGGCCTGGAGCTGTAGCTCGGTGGGGAAGGCTTTGCCTCGAGTGGCTGAGATCCCAGGCCCCATCCCCAGTCCAGTCAAAACCCAGCCCTGAGTAAGAAATCTCAGGCAACATGACACTGCCAGTGTGTGTCATCATATCACATTGTGGAGAGGTAAAACTCACAGAAAGGTCCCCTGTGATTCCACTGCTATGTGATGTTGGGACAGAGGGGCCTTTGGGGATATTCAGAGGCTCAGGTCTTCTGAGTGTGGTTGTCACGTTTTCATTTATGGGACTCAGTTTCAAACGAAGTCAAATAAGGCTGGTGGATTCCTCATTAACACTCCAGCGCTAACGTTTATGGTGTGCCAAGTTAAAAAGTTGCCTTTTGTGGAGCGGTGTACAGAATAGAGCTGTCACTGAAACCAAGGAAAAACTAGCCCAAACCCTCTCCATTTAGCCTCTGAGAGGGAGTGCTCATCGAAATTAACAGGCTCCCTTGACTGAGTGGATCTACGGTAGTATCATCTTTTCACCTCTTAATTTATCTCTGTGAGCATGGGAAGGGTGGGGTACACCTGATGGCACAGAGCCAGCTCCATAAAGACCTGTCCATGTGGGCAGCTGAGGACAGCAGGGTGCTTACAGGTGCCAGTGAACTGCCTCCAAGTAAGATTCCTTTTTCCTTATTCTATTGATAATGGTTGTGGTGTCACCATTGGCTTTCAGCTGAGCTTGGTAAGACCACTGTCACTTAGCTCCTTACAGCCTCTTCTATAACGTGCATAGAACTTCTTGTTGGTGTGGGTGGGTGGGTGGGCTCATTCCCCAAGCGTTGAGTCCATTGGCTTCCTGAGGAACTGCCCCAGTAAGCTGCTGTTGTTAGTGTTCCAGATACCACATAGCAAGCTTTTTCATCTTGAATTTACTCATCCATGCAACTACCAATGCACCTGAAAAATCAATGGGAACACTCTTTTTCTGCCACATTTTTCTTTCATTGCATCTAAAATAAAAATATTTTAGTAAACAAGGATGTTTCCGCTCTTTGCATGAGTGTTTTGTTTTGTTTTTCCGTATCTCCCCAGGAGCACTGAGAGCCACAGCACCAAGTTACTGGTACTGTGGTTACTCAGCCTGTGCTCAGAGTCCGGGAGCTGCAAGCAGAAATTACCTAAAGGAGTGATCATTTTCCTACACCTGCTTTCATCAGGATACATAGGAAGCTATACCTCTGTGATGTGTGTGCCATTTTTAACAGAACAGTAGTAGCTTTAGGGAATATGACATACCATAATAGTCTATTTGCACAGAGCCTGTCTTAACTGTGTTTCAGAAGAGTGACATGTTTCATTTTCAAACCTTATTAGGTGTTTTTTAATCATCAGTGGTCACATCATAAATATGAAATTTTAGTCTTGACAGGAAAAAAAATTACTTCTGAAACATCCTGGGTACCCTCTTCATAGTGATAAAAGACTATACCTCAGTTTGACTCTAAGGCGATATTATGTATTATTAGCTTAGTTCTCATCATATTGCTAACAAGTGAAGTACTCGTTCCCTGCAGAGTATATGTAAGTTATGTTGTTGAGATTCTTAACACATTCCTGTTTATACTTCCTGATGAGTTGGACTCTCAAAACAATTGCCTTGGGAATTGCATGGTGACTGGTCATTCCGGGGACTGTGGTGATTCCAGGGACTGTGGTGATTCCAGGGACTGGTGATTCTGGTGACTGTGGTGATCTGTTGCTACAGCTGGTTTAAAATCCTTTCCTGGAAGCTGCTGAGAGCATTATGGTCAGTGAGATAGGGTTCCTTCTAGCACTGATGTTTGGTTTCATAAGTCCAACAGTTACCTTTTTTGGCTAGATCTACAGGATAGAAATGATGGTGAAACTGGTAAGAATTAAACCCAAATCCTCTGCCATTTTCAGCCTAAGAATGACCCGCCAGGCATGGTGGCACACATTGAGCCCAGCACTCAGGAGACAGAGGCCGGTGGACCTCTGAGTGTGAGGCCAACCTGTTCTACAGAGTGAGTTCCAGACCAGGCAGGGCTATAGAATGAGACCCTGTCTCAAAATGAAAAACATACAAACAGAAATCCAGAAGGACTGAACTCCACAGAGCACTCATCAGTCAGCAGGTCTCCTGACTCTGAGGGGCTCTGCTGTGTCCTTTCTTTCCTGCCAACCTTCTCTCAGAAGAGCACGGGAAGGACAGCAGGATGAATCTGTCCAGTGGTCTTTCAGTTTTAAAAAATGTCAAAGGTGATTTACCAAAAGTCAGAGTTGACAGATAAAGCAGTATAGTAGTGAGTCACAGTCTAGTGAAAATAAATTAGATGGAGGGCCCGTGCGATGGCGCTGCAGGTCAGGTCACCTTAGCTCAGTCCCTGGACCCACATGGTGGGAGGAGACCACAAGCTCTCCAAAGTCGACCTCTGACCTCCACAGGTGGGCTCACACATCCGTGCATACACACAATAAATAGATAAAATGTAATTAAAATAAAACAAGTTAGAACTTGAGAGATTGTGTTTTAGTTTTACCTTATTGGTTTTCACGGTCATCAAGGAGCCGGGAGTTGATCAGTTGCTTTTCATGGAAAACTTAGACTTGCTGCTTCTGCTGTGCTAGTCTTTGTGTGTATTTTGAAGTTCGTACCCACCCAGATTTGTTTGATAAGTGGGAGAATTCTAAGATAGGGTCTCCAGGTTGCCATGTGAGAAAGTGGACATGAAGCATCAAGTGTAGCCGTCGGGGTCGTTTCTGTAGTTTTCTTGACATCTACATTTTCATAGAGGGCAGGTTCTTAGCTACCCTCCTAGTTCCCTTCAGTTTTTAATGACTGGATTTTTAAATGGAAGTAGCTGGCCATGCTCTTCCGGAAGTCCAATTCTGTCATTCATAAAAGAAGAACTGAAAGCCAACTTAGCTCTCCATGTTCTGTATGTGACAGAGAATGGAAATGGCATTCTCACGAGGCAGGCACAGAGGAGAGTCCAGTGCTCTGTGCCCGTGATTTGCTTGTAGTAATGCCACGTCTTTGTCTCTACAGGGGGGTCTTTGGATGTATATAGGAAAATTCCAGAGCATGTCCTCGGAAGAATTGCAGTGGCGGTAAGTATATTGGCTTCAGTGGGAGGGAATCTATTTAAACCTTCCTGTCCAGTCCATTCCTGGGTCCTCAGATGCGTCCTTTCTTTCTGTCCCAGCTGGCTGTTGGGTCCTTCTTACCATCTGTTGTTTCTGTCTTTTTCTCTTCTTGTGGGCTAACCTCCAGCATAGTCCCTCTGGCTTGTCGGTACTGTGATTACAGGGACCTTGGTGCCTGGGTTTCTAATTTCATCCAAGAGAAAACTGGTACAGGGGACATTCTTAGTTATAGAATTTGAAAATGATTTAAATTAGTGGAACAGTCTATAAACAAAATACATTTGCTCTTAAATGGTTTTGCAGTCTTCTTATGCTTTTGGTTTTAGTCTTACCTTTTAGGGACTTTATCTAGGATTCTGTGCCCTTTGTGATGAGAAGCAGTTTTCTTAATCTTCTGTACTCACTAATAAATAGACAAATTATATCATCTAAACTGGCATTATTATGTAAGTCCCAGATTTGAGATTTGGAATAATATAAGCTAACCGTATCTAAAAAAAGTCACTGGGTGCTGTAATCGTAAACAATTGCTAAAGTAAAGACGCTCTGTTAAATTAAGTGGTTTAATGCAGAACAAAGTGATTATATCATGTACCATTTAATTAAATGGCTTATTTTCACATTCATTATACATCAAACTGACAACTCAAATTCTTTAATCCAACATGGACACTTATTCAGGCTTAGTTCATTGTAATTCACAGCTTTCCTTTTTTCTTTCTAATTATTGGTGTGAACTGCCCAGGGTGATGAGCACTCTCCTTTCTGATGCTGCCTCTGCCGAGCAGCTTCTAATCTACACATGAGGCAGATTATTCAGGATGCAATCTGAGTACTGAAATCAGTGTTTTAGATGAAAATAAAAATGTTTCCTTTCCTCTTCTAATCTCCGAGGGGAATGATTGCTTTGCAGCTTTTGGCAGTTCTTGGCTCTAGAGTTTAGTAACACATATAATAAAGGGCAAGAAGAGGCAAGGAGAAGGGCTAGGAAGCAGGAGAGTCTGCAAGTCCTGTGTTCCCATCATCTTTTGAACTTGGGAAAATAGAAATCCGCTTTGTGCAGTGGAGAAGCATGTTCTTTCCTGGCCTCATCAATCTTGCCTCCCTCCCGTGTAGAGTACCAACAAGGCCACTGGGCTTTCTGATTCAACCAGGATAGGAAGGTTGTAAAGTGAAGAGTCAGCAGAAAAACTGCCAGCTTTAAATACAGGGCTTGCTTTGGGTGATTCCAGAATACTTTAGCAAAAAGCATTAAAATGAGTGCGAGTCCAGACGGGGTTGATGGTTTTGAATCAGAGGCAGTCTAACAAAACAAGGAAGTTCGTCCACTTCTGCAGTGCTCCAGGCCATGCTGATGAGAGCTTTGGTGGTGGAAGTAGAGGAGACACTCTGGACAACTTCGCTCTTCTGACAGCTTTCATAAACTCCATTAGTGCCCTACACTTGTATAGTACCTTCAAAGTGTGTGTGTGTGGGGGGGGGTCTGGATGGACTCCAAACATGGGTGATTTTCCAGTCTGGCCTAGGGATAGCATCTGACACCATAAGATCTTAGCAGTCCAAATGCAACTATCACCCTGATGGGTGGTCCCTCATGGCTTGTAAAATGTGCATGCACACAGCCTGTTCCGGTTCTCGGTTTCCCTGGTTACTTTTCCTGAGTGTTCCAAAGATGGCATCAGTTTCTTTTCTTCAAATTCCTTAGCTAATCCAAGAAGGCACGTGCAAATAGCCTTGCCTCTGTCCAGTCCAACAACAGAATCAGATGGGTCTGTGTGAGTACTTGAGTGCCCTCTCTGTGGTCTACTTATATATGAGTTCGCTGCCTGAGCAGCCCTGTAATATGAGGATGGTTGAGCACATCAGTACTAAGCAAAGCAGAACAGCTTAATAACTGACCCCTACCAGTGCTATCCTAGGTACAGGATGCCCCTTCACTCTGTTTTTGGAGAAGCTGAGGGGGGAAAAAAGAGAAAAAGGAATTAAAGGGGAAACTAGGTTAAAACAGAGAGATGGGGGATGATAAGAATAGTGAATGGGAATGAAGGGATAATAATAACTATATATATAACTATATATGACTATACAATACACAGTTGCTTCAGATTCTTTTTTCAAGCGGCATCTTGCTTTTGCCTGGGGGGGGGGGGGGGTCTTGATCACCTGGGCTCAGCTGCTCTCCCAGGACTCCAGGCATGTGCCACTGTGCTCAATCTGAAGATCATCTCATGTCTCTTTTAGAGATCTCTTCCCCCAAGATGAGCTTAATTTTCCTGGATCTAATAATCCAGCATGCAAGGCAGGTCCACAGACCTGAAGACCATTGACAGATGAACCGTGTCAGCATCTGTGAAATGTGACTCAGATTTTCTCATGTAGGATATAGGGAGAGAGAATGTTTTTCCCTTGAAGAAATCCATAGAAAGTACCTGATCTTAGCCTCCCAGCTCCACAGGCTTCTGCCCTGCTGTCCACTGAATCTGACTTCTTTCAAAGAAAGTACCTTTCCCCAGTGCCCCACATTTACTTCCCCCTTATGTCTAAAGCAGTGGCAGACTGTGCTGTATTTTGAATGCTAATGTTACTGTTGATTGACGTCCCTGAAAAGGTGTGCTCTTGACATGTCAAGGAGTGAATAATTGACAGCAGATATAAGTACTGTTCGTGTCAAGGCTTTGTTAGGGGGTTTTGTGCAGCCTAGCCTACTGAATACCAATGATACTCCAGATTAGTGGACAGATTTCATGCTCATTTATACATGGATACTTAAACACACTAAAGGGAAATATCTGTTTTCACAGTTGGAGGAATAATAGTTCTTTTGAATCTCTAACAAAATTTATGATTTTATCAAATATCATAATGTCGGTATTGTATTTCTTTCACTACTTTGCAACCTGAATCTGTTGGAGTAGATCTTGTTTATGTGTTTTCTGAGCTAATGTTAGTGACACACAGGCTGTACCAGGGAAGTCTCATAGTACACAGCTAAGCTCCTCAGTCAGGAAGTTGAAGCCCACTTCCTCACGCTCCCACACTAACCATTGGAGCCTCCTCCCACTACTCAAGGAAAAGTCATTTTCATTGCTGATATCTTTTATAAACATTTGAATACTTTATCTTATTTCTGTTGATAAAACTACCTTCATTTATGCTTTTATTTTAAACACATTCTAATTTTATTATCATAACATATGTATTTATAGGCAGAGGCAGTCAGATCTCTGTGAGTTCAAGGCCAGCCTTGTCTACAGAGAGACTTCCAAGAGAGCCAAGGCTACACAGAGAAACCCTGTCATGGAAAAAAAAAATTTTTTTTTAAATTTTATTCTGTTCTCTTAGAACAGATAAGCATGGAATGGACTTGATCGCTGTAATAGCTGCCCCCTCCCCCTTCCTCCCCTCCCCCCAGTGCCTTCTGCTCTATGAGAGCAGCCAAACAGGCCCGCCTCTTTCAGCATTAACTGACATGGAGTTGACTTTCTTGATCTTTAACATTTGTAAATTGCTTTTTTCAGTGTGTATTTCTGGTGTTTGCTGTTGCTATTAGTCATTTTTGATCAACCAAAACCTTTGTATACAGAGCCCTAACCATCCTTTTCTAAAATCATGTTTGAGGTACACAGACCCCTTAGTTAATTCTTATCATGATAGGTTTTCTTATTATATAGACCTGACTCACCCAAAATTTTCTGTAATAATAAGTACTTTTAAATGCTTCTAAGGACATTTTGAGTAACAGCAATTTGTTCCGTGTTTTTCTTTTAAATCCAATTATGAATAATAAACCTTGAAAATATGTTTCTATTCATGTGCTATGAATAAAACATGCATTTCATGTAACAACCAGTCTTGTATACATTTTGAAGATTTATTTATTATTTATTTAGTGGTACTAGAGTCTGAACTTAGGGCCTCCTGCCTGCTAGCCAAACCTTTTACCAGTGACCCACATACTCAGCTCAAGATTGAAAGATCCTAATGGCAATTCCTGATTGAATTTTCCACAGAGAAAGTAATAATTGCAACCTGTATAGTTCGGGTCTTTTTCAGAATTTCATTGACCAGCTTTCTTAACGCTGGCAGTTACAGAGGAAAATGGGGTGGAATTTAAGCAGTGGTACTTAGGCATCTTCCCTGGCCTGGCCTGCGATGCTGTCTGTGGGCTTCCTCCATATGCAAGTTTTGACCAGGAGACATGCCATCGGCAGTCATCGTGGTAACCTTCTTAACATAGTTTTTCATTTTCATTTTATTTTAAAATCACAGAAAGTTTTGGAAGTCATCTCAGGACTTCCCACAGAGCCTAGACCTCAGTCCTCCAGTGAACAGTCTGACACGTCCGGCTGACATGTATCGTTAGCTTGGTCCAGGGCTTGCTTCTCTTTCCTTCACATCAGTTAAGTTTGACATTCAAGGCCTGGAATCTTGATCAGGATTCTCCAGCTGCCTTTGGGAAAGGTGATTTCTGTTTTAGCTGCTTCCTTTCATGAATCAATTCCTTAAAATGTTCCTGGGCTAGAGATGTAGTTCATTGGTACAGCACCTCCTGAGCACACATAGGCCCTGGGTCCAGCATTACCAAAAACTAGAAGTAAAAAATTTTCCTTCATCATAAATAGCATGACTTTTTAAAAATCACCTAGGCACTGGAGAGATGGCTCAGCAGTTAAAAGCACTTGCTCTTAAGGACCCAGGTTCAGCTCACAGTTTCCATGTGGCAGCTCACAGCTATTTGTAACTCTGGAGATAGGATGCCGTCCACTAGTCTCCATGACTACTAAGCACACACATAGTGCACATATATTTATGCAGGCAAGCACTCACACACATAAAATAATAATAAACATAGTCATTTTTTAAAAAACCACACAGAGGTTCAATGTAGTAGTGTATGCCTTTAATCCCAGCACTTGGGAGGCGGAGGCAGGTGGGTCTCTGTGAGTTTGAGGCCAGCCTGGTCTACAAAGTGAATTTCTGGACAGCTAGGGCAGTTTCACAGAGAAACTCTGTGTGGAAAAACCACACACACACACACACACACACACACACACACACACACACACACACACACACACACTCGAAAAATTGTTTAAAAAGTCCTTGTTCCTCTTTTCTGTCCCTCTCCTAACCTGCCCATAGCACCACTGAGGGTTTAGCAGGTGACCTTCCAGGTTGTTCTGTGACACATGCTCATCTCTCTTCTTTGACACACCCAGTCTTTGGAGAGCAGTAAGCTCACTAGCAAGGAACATGGAGCTCTGCAGTTGGTACCCCAAAGAGCCTGCATAGATGGGGAGGTGCTCAAGAGGAAGTTCAGTTTGACAGTGGTTTAAAGGAAAATGTGTGGTTGATGTGCTTAATGTGGAACATCTCCTGTAACGTCCATAACTGTACTGTTTTCTCTTTCATAATTTTAGGTTGTTAAAGGCCTTACCTATTTGTGGAGTTTAAAGATTTTACACAGAGGTATGTTCTGGGTTTTACATGTGGACTTAATGTGGGGATGGAGGAGGCTGTGCAATTACCTTGGTTTAAGAAAAAAAAAAAAAAAGCATTTCAGCCAGCTGATATGACCATAAAAAAGTGATGGTTTGTAAATGTTAGTTTTCTTATTTTCTCCCTCTTATTTCCATCTTTTCTGCTTTTTTTCACTACAAACCAAGGGATTCTATTTTTGTGAATCATATTTATCAAACATGCAAAACCTATTTTGTTGTATTTGAAAATAGCAGACTCTGTTATTTAACTGTAGGTACAGCCCTCCCCTTGCCACGGTCCTTAGAGAACTTCAGGTGTCTTCCTGAAGAGATTGCGCTCTGTTCCCTGGAAATGAAACTTCAGACAAGGACCTAATGAAAGAATCAGGAATGGTCCCTTGTGACGTGGAAGGGGATGGTCTGGTAACTGTTGCGTGTTACAGGAGGAGCCTCCTTTTGTTTGTTTAATGTTCCCAAAATGTCTGAATTCATTTGAAGCAAATTATGAAACGAGAAAGAGACGGTAACAGAGCCAAACCACACATTCAACTTAGTGCACATCTGCTTACGCTGGCTTTGTGTACATCTGGGGAATGCAGCAGTGTACAATGAGATGCCGTTAAAGGAAAGGGTTTTTTCGTTTTTTAATTTGGTTTTAGTTTTTATTTTTTAAACTTTCCCCCCCTAAGAACAGGCTAAAGCTCTTGGAAGGAACTCACCCTATCTTCAACTGCAGGCTCCTACCCAGCCTGTGTTCTTCATAGGTGGTCTCAATAACCCCATGCTTCCAAACTTCTTCATCCTTTTTAAAGAGAATATCTACATTTGGAAAAGCATAATGTTCAGTTTTAGAAGGCATTCGTGCTGATTAAAGGGAATCTTAAGCCCCCTCATTTCCTCCACCCCCATCCCCATAAAGCCCTTGCGTTTCTAGAGTGTAAATGGTACCAGAGTAGTAGCTGAGAGAGTGAGCAGGACTGGATTAGTATCATTTTCCTGGGTATCAATATGTGA
Organism: Peromyscus californicus insignis; assembly: GCF_007827085.1. NCBI lineage: Eukaryota > Metazoa > Chordata > Mammalia > Rodentia > Cricetidae > Peromyscus > Peromyscus californicus. The sequence goes on along the minus strand of NW_026294402.1, from coordinate 57,957,236 downwards.
ACACATCTGATGAGTAATGTGTAAAAGAAAAGGCACACTCTAACCTGGTGGGCCGAGCTACTCTGTAACGCTACTCCTACCCCTGTGCAGCACCCATGGAGCCCTGACAGCCAGTGGCTGGTCCTAGTGTCTGCTTGCCTTTTCCAGACATCTGCTGTGCATTTGGCATGGGATCTAAGGGAAGGCATCAGTGCTCAGTAGCAAAGCCTTCATTAAAAGGACCATGCTGTGGAAATGGGAATGTATTATAAATTGAAACTTAGGATTGTTCTGTACTCTAGGCAGACAGGATCATTCTGGACTAATGAATTCTCTCCAGCTGTAACATGGAAAGTGTGGTTGCTCAAAGAACTGATGGATAGGGAAGTGTACCTCAGATATTCCAAAACATCTTTTCTTTTCCTCTTTGAGGTGACAAATAATGCTGACAAGGCGCTGTTCCTCTAGAATTCCTGTTTCTAAGTTATTTGGGTTAGTCTCACTCTGTTTGTGAGAATAACCAGATTTGTTTGTTTATTGAAATGATATGTCATTAAACATGTCTCAGATGGATTTTGTGGGGATCTGAAAATAAAGCCCAGGGTCAAATTACCAGAACAATACTCCTGTGGTCATTTAGGCAGACACAGCTGACCAGAGCCCTTGGAGACCAGTGTACACTTCTCTTGCTATTTGCAACTTGGGCTCAGAAAGGACTTTTGGTATGTTGTGGGAGACGGTTGTGGTGACTTGGCTGATTGCTGATACGGAATCTTTCTTTAGGTTTTTCTGGCCCACTCAACACCCAGAGTAAACTGCTATAAACTATTACTGTGGGAGGTGTCTGTGAAAGCCATGGAGATGGGTTGCCACAAGCCCTCTCCAGGGACTTCTGTTTTATTATGAATCAGGGAAGTAGTGTATGTATGTCTGCCTAGATAGAAAGGTGACTGGATCACAGGGCAGATGAGTGTGTATTCCCTCATAATGGACCCTCAGCTCTCAGAAAGTGCTGCAGTAATAATACATCTTCTTAATAAATTTCCATGTTTGGCCTTAGAGTTGCATAGCTATTCACAGAGGCTTTTACCTTCTGAATGTAGAGTCAAAAGAGTCAGGGCCCTGGAGACTTTTGTAAAGGACTGTACTGAGAAACTTAGCCTAAATTGAGTAGGTTTTGTCCATATTTAATAACTTGGATTTCATAAAAAGATTAAAGATACCTTTTTATTTACCAAAAAGCTATTTAATTTTCTCCTTGATTAAAAAATTGTAGCTTTTTAGATGAGTTCAATCAGGCAATTAAAGATCAGAGCTTTTAAGTTCAGCTAAGGCAATTAAGTAGGTAATATGGTTGTTTATATACTTGTACTGTATACACGCTCACCACTGTTCCTTCTTACACACACATAGGCTCATTTTTGCTTCCTCTGATTGATGATGGGAATACATCTGAATATGTGTCACATTGTCAAATCAAAGCTGGGTCCTTTTATGGAGGCTGGGGGAGTCTGGTCCAGGCTGTGTGAGAAGAAGACAACAGAACACTAATGAGTGATCCAAGCTTCCCGCTTTGTGTCGGCCTAAGTACTAAGAACTGTGTTCTCCTCTGATCATCCTTTTCTAAGGCTGCTCCCCCCAGACAGAGCAGAGAATTAGTAAAATGACATTACTTTATACTCAGGAGCACACATTTTTCACAGTGAAGAACTGGAGACATGTTTGGCTGCTTGATACAAAAGAACAGACTACTTCTCCCATATAAATGGCTTGGTCTGGTGTCCTGGGTTTTAACTACGGAAAGATGGACAAGTGAAATCCAGAGCCTTTTTCTCAGGGTAAGTGGAGACTATAGAGCAGTCTAAACAAGAAGCAGCCACAAACCTTTGCCCCATGGTTAGTCTGGTCCCCTTAGTTTATCCGGCTGCACATTATGTCACCTGGAAATGGTTGGACCTGGAGTTCAACAGCTCAGGCTATACCATCAGGGTTCTCTTCAATCAGCTGTTTCTCTTGGTTAGCATTTTAATATTTGAGATGATAGATGGGAGAGGACTTTGTGAATGATCAAATGTTAATACTGTAGATAGATTTTTATTATAACTATGAATTAATCACTTCATCCAATCAATAAGAATACTCCATTAACAAATCCAGCCAAGGAGAGAGTTATTGTGCTTTGTGTTGCAGGGTCAAAAAATCCATAATTCCCTTTTCTAAGCTAAAGCAAATGTGATGACATCACATGAAGATATACTTATTTAAAATGTTTGAAACGCCTACCAAGATTAACTACTGTGGAAGAGCTGTCTTCATTGTCAGAGAGAAGTGAGCGCCCTGTGAGCAGGGCCTGTGCTGACCGTGGGTAAAAACAAAGACAGTGAACAGTGAGAATGTGTGTTGGGCCAGATCCGACATTCCAGCAAACACTGCAGCTTAACTTCAAAACATACATCACCACTAATGAGGTGAGAGCCCTGCATATTAATAAACCACGGCTCCAGTCACAGCCATCATTACCCACATCAAACATAAATACAAGATTAACACCTATGCCATTTCTGTGGAAACGTGAGAATGCCCTGGCAGTAACTGCTCTTGCTTTCCCTGAGGATAAAAAAGAAATGGAAGGGTAATGAGAACAGAACTAAGATTAAGGAAATAAAACCGGCCGTCAGTTGGGGCCATCGTACAGAGATGCGGAAAATTATAGAGAGAGAACGCTAGACCTCTGTACCCCAGGATACCTTTCTATATATGAACCTGGGCAATTTTACTTGCCTTCTTCAATAGAAAAGCTGAGCATGGTGCATGCCTGTAATCCCAGCCCTTGGGAGGCTGGAGCAGGAAGATTGTGAATTTCAGGTCGGCCTGAACTATAGGGTAGAACACTATCTTTTAAAAAAAGAAAGAAAAAAAAAGGCAGCTTTGCGTAACAGTTTTTGCCCAGCTAGATCTCTGTGTAAAGAAAGAAACTTTGGTCTGTAGCCAGACCACCCTGAATGGACCCAATCTTGTCTGATCTCAAAGGAAAAAACAAGCCAGCTCTTACAGCATCAGCAAACACACTAGAGGTCTTATTTTCCCTGGTGTTACCTTCCTAAAACTGACCACACTTGGACTTCTCCAGGTGCAGCCTTAGGTGTGTAAGGTAGTGTTAGTTTATTCCAGGTGTCAGTGAGTGCTTGGGAGATGGCGGTATATGTAACTCGGGCTTTCTGTGTTCATGAAATGTATTTTAGCAGGGTGGGTGAAATGGCGAGAGAGAGAGAGAGAGAGAGAGAGAGAGAGAGAGAGAGAGAGAGAGAGAGAGAGGCAGAGAGGCAAGGAAGGGAGGGACGGAGGGAGGGAGGGAGGGAGAGAGGGAGGGAGGGAGGGAGGGGAAGGAAGAAAGAAGGAAAGATTCATAAGCAATAATTACAGTAGTAAATATAGAATGCACTAGAAAGTGGCTAGCTAAAGGATGGAAGAGTGTAGTAGATCCAACACCGCAGGGGCATGGGGGACTTGCTCCCTTGGCGCTCACAGCGAAGATGGTTGTGGATGAAGGCTTAGAGAAGTAGAGTTGGTCAGTGCATTTCTGACAACATGGCCCAGCACCTCCTCTCCTAGATATTTACACAGGAGAAATGATGCATGTGCTCCACAAAACTAGTGATCAACTTTTCCCAGTGCCTTTATTCATAAAAGATGTGCATTGGAAATAACTGGTTAGTCTTTTAACGAGTAAATGGGTAAACACACCGTGGTGCATCCACACAGTGGGGCGTGACTCAGTAGTAAAATGACTGGACAGACAAATTTCAGATATGTCACACTAAGTGAGACTCAGTTTAGGCAGTACTCCGCGAAAGGTAGATCTGAGGGTGGAAAGCCTTAGTAGCTGATGAAGGAAGGGTGGGTTGTAAAAGCACCTGGGTAGCTTAGAGGGGTCATGCTTCAGGCATGAAGTTGGGGGGGGAGGGGTTGTTTTGTTTTATTTTGTTTTTTAAGGAAGGAAGCAAAGGGGACCTTTGCTGAGGTGGGGAGATGCTTAGTCAGCAAAGTGCCTGATGAGTTTGGCTCCCCAGCTCCCCTGTCAACACACAGGCAGTGGAACAAGGCTGTGACGTCACAGTAGGGGAGGCAGATAGAAGAGGACCCCTGAGGCTCACTGGCAGCCGGTCTAGCCCTATCAGTAAGTTCCTCAAAGCATCAGGTGGAGAGCTGTTGAGGAAGATACCCAATGTAGACTTCTGACGAGTGCACATAGGTGCATGTGTCCCTATGTGCACACGTAACACACACATAACATAGTACACACATATAATACACACAGAGAATTTCCTTAGATCTTACAAATGGACTAGATGCTTGCACTGAAAATGAAGTAGTGTCATTAGTAGATATTTTTTAATTAAAAAATTTTATTTCAATAATTGTATGTGTGCATGGGCATGTAACAGTTCCACCATTAAGGTCCCAAAGGTCAAACTTGGATCTTCAGGCTTGGCGGCAAGTGCATTTGCTCACTGAGCCATTTCACTGGCCCTAATAAGGAGTGACATGTGGAGTCACAACTTGGATGAAAAGCAACAGCATCTTGGGGTGTGTTACCTTGAAATAATTGTAGATTCATAAGAAATTTCCAAAAAGAATGTGCAGAGAGGTCTCACAAAAAAGCATCCTTCTGAAAGATTCTGAGAGGACCAAAGGCTGGTCATCTGGGAGAAAGTAGCCAGGAAAGTGCTGACCTGTGCCATATAGTTATTGCCAGTACCTTGTAAATGACATCAATGCAGACTGCAAGATAAAAACACTATACACATATCCTACTCCAAAATTACTCTGTTCATGAGAAGAGAAAAGCGAAGTAAAATCTTTGAATTTCTTAGAAAAGAAAACTTGATGTTAAGGTCAGAGTGTCCAAAGCTGTCCGAATGAGTGTAAAGCTGGGATTTGTAGTAAATTAGTTAGGAAGTGAATCTACATTCACAGGAGTGATTCCTTACTGGTGGGGCATTGCCAGCAATAGACAATTAACCTGGTTGAATTAACCTGGTGATTTATGATGAACGTAATTTGTACGAAGCTTCCATAACAGCCCCTTCACGGGGACTAGACAGATGGGGCTTCGGTTCAGGTTAGAGGGAGCTCAAGTGGCCTAAGCCGTATCTCTGCTTCCTGAAATATCAGGGGCTTTTTTTGTTTTTTGTTTTTCAAGGACTGGTTAGCATTTGAGCGATCCAAGTCAATTTAAAGGAGTCATCCCCAGTTGGTTTTATGTCGCAGAGGGTAATGACGGGAAAACTGGGTGTGAGCGCCTTCTTCCTCGTGCTGGGGCTGCTTAGTCAGGCGGATCTGGTAGAGATGTTTGTGTTGAACAAGTGTTAGTGGTGAGAGCCATGATTAGACCTTGGCTCCTGTTTAAATATCCTTTAAATGCAAGCATTCATTATGTGCCAGTGCTATAGTAGATCGTAACTCATGAGCTGACTTAGCCAATTAACTGAGGTAAACAAACTAGTTTAATGAGTATGAGTTGTTGACTTTTCTCCAGCTCTGACTACACGTGTGAACATCTCTAGACATGAAGCCTCCTTGCCTATGCTGGTCGTTCATTCTCTTTGCTTTGGGTTTACAGAGATTTCTGTATGCATAATGATGGTTTTTAAAAGATAAATTCTGTACAGTGTTACTTAAAAGTGCTCTGTTAAAAAAAGCTTGCCAAGACTGTACAAAGAACTTTGAAAATTCAATAGAAAGGACAAACAAGAAAATCAGTCCAGTTATTTAATGGGCCCAGGACATGGGCATGTACACGTGGCACATAACCACATAAAGAAGATGGCAGCCTCATGTCCTATAGAGAACGCAGACCCACGCTGACGTGAGGTCCTGCTACGTGCCTGTGAGAATGGCTACAGTCAGCAGGGACAACGGCATATGCCATGAGGTCGCAGAGAAATTGGGGCAGTTGCTAGCAGCAGGGAAAGAGGGTAGTCCCACTGTTGACATTTCCCGGAAAACCAAGCACGCAGCTGTCCTTCTGACCCAGCAGTGAAGACTTAGGTCCACACAGTACTGTATACACATGTTCGTAGCAGCTTTGTCCACGTTAACACACCACTGCAAACAACCTGGATGGCCTTTGACAGGGAATGGTTAAAGAGCCCTAGTGCATTCGTACCGTGGAGTACTGCTCAGTGGTGGGAAGGGATGGACTGTTGTCACCACTCTGGGTAAGCCTGCAGAGAATTATTCCAAGTGAAAAAGGCAATCACAAATTTTGCTGCAATTTCTATAGCATTCTTGAACGATACAGTTAGAGAGATGGAAGGCAGAGTAGTAGTCTCAGGGGCTGAGGAAATAGGGGTGAGAAGGAAGGCGTCTGCCCACAAAGGGAACAGAGAAGAACCCTTGTGATGGGGTGTTCTCCAGCTTGAGAGTATTATTAATTCAGTTCCTTGCAGGTGTACTGTACCCTGCAGTTTTACAGGATGCTACTATTGTAGGAAACTGCGTAGAAGCCGGCATGATATGTCTGTTGTTTCTTCCAGCTACATGTGAATCTATGATTATCTCAGAAGACAACTGTCTTAGTTAGGGTTATTACTGCTATGATAAAACACCATGACCAAAAGCAGCTTGGGGAAAGAGTGATGGGCCTGCTTTCTTATGGAGCCCAGGACCACCAGGGGTAGTCCTACACAATGAGCTGGGCCCTTTCCCACCAATCACTAAGTAAGAAAATGCCCTACAGGCTTGCCTACAGCCCAGTCTTACGGAGGCTTTTTCTTAATTGAGATTCCCTCCTCTCAGGTGACTGTATCTGTGTCTAGTTGACATAAAACTATCCAGCATAATGACATTTAGAAAGATGTGTATCAATTATATGTCAAAAAATAGAGAGTAATATGTACAGGAAATATGGGTGATTATTCCTCTAAAACCCTTCTGGGTGGTGAGAGGGTTGGGATTAGAAGTGAGTTGTGTGATCTTTGTGTGCTTTGACTCACAAATCGCTGTACTGCTGACACACAGGACCCTGTCCAGCTTCCTATCGCAGGGCCCTGCTCAAGTCACAGGGTTGCCTCGGAGTTTTGTCTTCTAGGTAAATCTAAAGTTTCTGAACCCATCAGAAGAAGAGGACCAGCTATGGGGGATGGATGCTGCGGGATGGCTGTGTACCCATGGGTATTTATTGGATAAATGAGTCAAGTCATTTTGTGGGCTGTTTTCATCCTGGAACTTTCTGTAGTGCAGTTTACTTCAGAGTCGTCCTGAGTGAGGAGTGGATGACATCCTGAATGGATGTGTATTGGTGAGCTGAGCACAGCCATGTCAAGGCCCCCAGTGCCTTACACCCACGGGACTAGCTAAGCCTTCCTCCAGCCATGTATGAGTGGTTACAAATGGCTGACCAGAAACCATCAACCACAGTTTCCTTCCTGTATGTTTAGAGCCTGTGACTGTGCCCCGGTAGCGACTTCCCCCAAGATTGGCTGACCTGTCTTGTTCAGCTGTGTACAATACTCCCACCTCCTCGATTCAGCTGTATAGAATTCACTTGGAGTGTCTGTGCCGCCATGGTGCCCTTCATCAGAGCACATGGCCCACCTGACCCCAGCTTTCCTGTAGATATGTCTGTTGTCATTTCCCTGTCATCCCAGTTAGGACAGTCCCTAAGGATGTGTAAGGTCTCAGCAATTCTGTGTTGTCCATAATAGTATTGAAAGGTAAGAGATTTGTCATCAGCTGGCACATTCTGCCCGGTCCAGTGGACACACTGCTACATTAGCACACTCCAAGGCATGGTTGAAGGTCAGCACTGTGGAAGTCAAATCTAGTGTTTTGCTTCTGGAGGAGTCAGTTCTTTGGAACGGGTCTAATAATGTCAACTGTGGGTGTTATTACTGTAGTCAGTTCCTCAGTGTCTTCTGGGGGCTGCTGTAGTGGACCTTTGTGAATAAAATGTCTAGTCTTCATGACGGCCCTGTGAGGAGGTGTCTGCATCTCCATCTTTAAATGAGGAAGTGGACTTTCAGAGAGGCTCTCTGACCAGTGTTGGGGGAGGCAGTAATGGTTAGCAGTCTCATGCAGGAGTTATAGGATGGGACTGAAGGGGACATTCTGGTTCTGCCACTTAACTCACCTCAGTGACCTGACTGGGTCAGCCACTTCCTCTCCATGGCCTGACAGCATGTGTCTGCAGCACGTGTGCAGAGCATGGTGGTTATTAGTAGTTCAAACCCGTTGTAGAATATTATTTTAAGGTGTGTTACTTTTGTTTATGCTGTGGAATGTTTGTTTAATGACGCAAAGATGTGTTTGAGTAAATAAAATTCACCTGTGGTCAGGAGGTGCGTCAGGAACTAGCTGACAGGAAGTGGTAGGGAGGAGCCAGGTGGAGAAGGGTTTATAAGGAGGGTAAGGAGATGCACGAGGGCTTTTTGGAGGAGAGGAAGGTGAGGAGGTGAGCTACTTGATATTCAGCCTCTCTGAAGAGCAGAATTCCACCTTAACCTTTGAATCTTGAGTTCTTTAGAGGGACAGAGGTTTAGCTAAGGTCCCTTCTGAGCTTTGCAAGAGTTCCCGGCTACACCCTTGCAGCCTCACCGCTGCTGGTAGCTGGGAAGTTGCAGTTGCTGATTCAGAAAGCCATGACTTAAAAGGCAGCAACAATTAAATAAAAGGACAACAAAACCATTGCTCCTCAAAAAGAGCAGCAGGAAGTTGGGAGAGCATGACTAGAATGTTCTCCAGTCTCCTCTCCTTTTCTTAGAGAGAAATCCAGCTGGTTAGAAACGGAATGACACCCAAAACATCTAGATCAGTTTCTTTGTGAATTTCTCACCCAAGAGTCCATCCACTTAATGTGCTCAAGTGGGGTTCATCTAAGGAAGGGGCAGCTCATTGAGGGCAAAGGGCCGAGTCAGAGGGACAGGTTTGTAACACCGTAACTGATTAATTTCATTCATTTGAGCCTTGATTTCCTCATCTGTCAAGTGAGGCTACTCGTGACTCCTATCTCAGGGTTAGAGTAAGAGCAAATGAAGCCGTACATGGCAGGGATGACTTGGCTCAGTCTGGCATACAGCAAGTGCCAAGCGTTGTCTACCATAATTATTGTCTCTTCTTTGAAAGGATTTACCCGCATGTGCTGCTCCACATCATTTTTTCTGCATCCCATATCTTCATGTTCTTCCTGCTAAAGAGCAGTAATAGTTCTGACTCTTCGTTCAGTCCCATCGTAGACTCAGTATCACTTTCCAGGGTGAGGGGCAGATGTCGTCTTCAGATTCCAGGAGTCCATTCTCCCACAGTGTTCCCCATATGTGGACCATAACGTGTAGACTGCAGATAGGACCTGAGATCCACGACGTAGAAGAAGGGTTTTATTTCTGTTTACTATGAAGGAATTGGGGAGAGGGTGAAAGATCTAGCTCAGTAGGAGAGTGCTTGCCTTGCTCATGGCAGGCTCTAGGCTCAAGCCCTGGCCCCACAAAGCCAGGAACAAGTGAAGTTTGGAGGAAAGGGGCATCGAGAGGCCCGGGCCTGTGTCTTTAATATTAACCTTACAGAAGTCTCCTGTTGATCAGCAAGAAGGGGAAGCCATATATTGTACCTCCTGCAAGCTGAATCGTGAGACTCCAGACAGCAGCTGCCGCTTACGATACCTAATTGTGCTGCTTAATTTTATTTAGGGCTTTGGCAAGAATGCTTGGATGACTACCCTTCATTCTATGATGGAATGCTTAGAGGAACTTTGCTGTTGCAGTGAGGTTTCTCTCCTAAGTGTGTTCCTGTTGTGTGTAGATGACTCTTGATGCGGTGTCACCACAGACTGTATTTAATTGTACCTGCTGTTCTCACTCATTAGAGTGCAGTCCCTAAGAAATAACTGGAGAGATATATCAAGTGTTGTCTTTTCATACGACAATTAAACTTAATGAAGGAGTATTGCCGAAGAGCCCCTGTCCAGGGCTGGGAGAGCTTCTGAGAGTGGAGACCTCCTCTACGTGTCCCCTGGGTCCTGATGAATGGAAAGGAGTCTTACAGAGGGAGGACAGCAAAGAAAAGTTTAGTTCTGCTTCTGACATGGTCTCACAACAGAGCTGTGTGGCACATTTTACAACTGACTGACGCTTCCTTAAGAATTACATCATGCGTGCTGACGAGATGACTCAGTGGGTAAAGGAGCTTGCCACCAAGCCTGATGGCCTGAGTTTGATCCCTGGGACCCACATGGTAGAAGGAGAGATCCCACTCCTGCAAGTTGTCCTCTGCCCTCCACAAGCGCACTGTGGTACATGCGCCGTGTGCTCATGGGTACACACACTAGATAAATACGGAGAACTGTACCATGCCTGCTTTTAAAATGACCCAGTGTCTAGCTAGGGTTTCTATTGCTGTGAAGAGACACCATGACCACGGAAACTCTCATAAAGGAAAACATTTAATTGGGGCTCGCTTACAGTTTCAGAGGTTTAGTCCATTATCATCATGGCAGGACATGGCAGCATGCAGGCAGACATGGTGCTGGAGAAGCTGACATACTTCTCCAACAAGGCCACACCTACTCCAACAAAGCCACACCTCCTAATAGTGCCACTCCCTCTGAACTTATGGAGGCCAATTACATTCAAACCACCACACCCAGTGAAGCTCACCCCTCAAAGACCAAGCAAGCCAATATTGTAAACACGCAATGGAAAGGGAGCAGCAAGTGCCATCACCAACATCTCTGGCAAACAGCTCACACAGAGGTCACTATCTGGCTGTGTGGCTTTCCTTTTCAGACAAAAGCGTACACTCTATACTGAGTCAGTTTCCCCCAAAACTGCTCTGACCAGAAGTCACCTCTTTAGTCCCTGTGTCTGGGGCCACCTTTATGCCTGCAGCCAAACCCTGACCCCAGTGGTGTGTGGGGCGGAGCTGACAGGGGACGCCCTGTGAAGGGCTGCAGCCAGCTCTGCTTTTGAGGGCTCAGCCTTGATGAGCAAGCCCCAGCTTACTGCTGTTGGTGCGTCTTCTGTAATGGCTAATTGATGCCGCCTGTGTAAAGATCCAGTTTCCTGTGTGAGGCAGTTATGGGTGGCAACATGGGTCGTGTCGACATGATACCAATTTCCACAGTCAATTTGGTCAATTCAGTGGAAGGGAAAAAAAAATCAGACCGTCCTGAAAATCAGTCAGAACAGTTACGGGAGGTTCCCGAGGCAGCCGTGGTCGCCTGACTGAGCTGCTCATGCTTGACCAGTTGATTTTATATTTTGTAGACACAGCCTTGGTCATTTGGGAAAATCTGAAATATATAAAAATGACACTTTAAAATTAGTACCTTTTTTAAATACTAATGAATAATAATCATTGTGGTTACCCAGGCTTTTTTAAAAATGCATAGCAGATTTAAAGAGGAAGCAGCCATTGTACTATTTATATATAATTAAGAGTGGTTACATGGTGTCAGTCTCCTACCTTGTCACAAATTGGAAAGTGACCACCATGGCCGGAAAGTATCTGCAAAACTATGGGTTATCAACTAGTTTTCTGGGAAACAGTATGCTACTGATCAGTTGTGTTTTGAGGCTTTTTAAAAAATAACTTTATTGATATATTATTATACACTAAGAAAGACATACATTTTAAGGATGTGATTCAAAAAATGAGCTAAATAATTTTATACTATTATGTAACTATTGCTGTAATCTAGTTTTGGAATAGTCCCTCACCCTACCAAAAAAAAGTCTCCATACCCGTTCACAGTCAGTCCCTGCCACAGGCCTTGATTGTGTCCCCGGTCCTTGTCCCCTTCCCATCCCCTGGCCCTGCCCCACTCTCCAGGGAACACTAATCTATCTTCTGACTGTGTAGATTTGCCTTTTCTGGACATAAGTAGATCCATATGAACTGCTGTGCCTTGCTCTTTCTAGTTTCTGTAACATTTAGTTAGGTTGATCGATTTTATACCGTTTGTCAGCCATCCATTCCTCTTTATTGCAGAATACTATTATATATGTATATATGGAGAGAGAGGATGTAGTTCATTCATTTACTAGTGGAGGGAGGGGCATTTGTAATTGTATATGGTTTGGGACTGTTAGGAATAATGCTGCTGCTATTTGCATACATGTCTATTTTTTTTTATTTATTTATGTTAGTGGTTTTTATTTTTAAGGTAGGTTCTCACCATGTAGCCCAGGCTGGTCCAGTACTTGTTATGTAGCCCAGGCTGGCTGCAAACTTGAAGCAGGCCTCCTGCCATAGCCTTCCACCTGCTAAGACTATAGGCATGTGCTGCCTTGTGCAGCATGCATATGTCTTTGTAAGATTCTGGGGTTTTTTGTTTTTTTTTTTTGGTTGTTTTTGTTGAATAGACACCAGGGAGTGGAATTAGTATCTGTCTTTAAATATCTATATCACAGCCATTCAGACAATCTCGGAGTTTAAGAACTTGTCATTGCTGTACAGTATGTGGTCTGTGTTACTACCTGGGGTTTCATGTTTTGCTAAAGACAGGGTAGCATTGTGAGCACAAAGTTTTATGGTCATTTATTTGAGACAGGACCTCACAATTACCAAGGCTGGATTTAAATTTCTAGGCTCTAGCCATCCTCCTATCTCAGGTTTCCGAGTAGGTGGGACTACCTGACTTATTAACCATATGGCTTATGTTTAATTTTTAAAGACACTTTAGTTTTTATTCATTTATAGACGCTTGTTGAGGGTGGAGGCAGGAAGCTTGGTGTGGTCCTCAGCACGGCCCAAGACACCACTCTCGAACTCTTACATTCTTCCTGTTCTGGGTATTTTTATCACCCATCTAAGCACTTCACATACATGATTGGTCAGAAGTGCTGAGAGTCACCCCTCAACTACTTGACACTCCTGCAGATCACATTTATGGCATCATTATTAAAAAGTCCAGCTCACTGGGAAGTCCTGTTGAGGGACTGGGGAACTATTTGGACAGGAGACACCTGATGTGACTGGGTAATTGTTGCTTCCTCTGTGGCTCCAGTGGAGTAGTACCTGCCGTTCTTGAAGAACCTGCTCGCTTTGAGCTGGAACCTCTCTTAGGACTTGGGTCTGGCACAGTACCTTAGACAGTCCACATCCCGACTTCCTGGAGTGGGAGTTTTCATGGCCCGTTCCTCAGCAGAAGCTCACAATACCTATTGTGCATTGAAGAGTTGGGAACATCCATTCACAGATGATGCAGTGTGCATTGAGCACTTGGGTCTGTGCCAGGCAGTGCTGAGCACAGTCTCACTCAAGTCCCACACAAATTTTATCACTATGGGGATATCCAGATACAATCAGATCCCAGCCCAATCAGGTTGATAGCTGATCTTCCTGCTGTCAAAAAGTTGCCAGTGAGAGTTCAGGGTGGTCTGAGGATTCAGTGCAACTGGACTTAGCTCTGCTCAGAGCTTTAATGACCTGTGTGGTGCAGTCTATGTGCAGGGCTGACTAGCAGGTCTTGGATGAATTCCATCGGCCGCTTTGCATAGCATCCCTCTGCTTCCCCTGAGAGGATCTGACCACAGAATCTACCACTGTTTGCTACAAAAGCCCATCCATAACAAGTGATCTAGAACACTGGGCATTAAAATGAGCCACTTTGCATTCACCTTTATCTCACTTTCTCAAGCATGATACCAACTTCTTGGAAACCAGACTTTGTTACTTTTGCAGGTAACACAAGCAAATGACATCTCATGCTTAATGCTGAAGGGTTTGGAGTTGGTTTTCTTTTTCATTAAAGATTTTACACAGCACTAATACAAGCATCGCTTTCTTCAAAGGCATGAAACGAACCCGTAATTCCAGGCTTCTACATCCTCATTTGTATTTTCTTTGAGAAGATGCCTCAGTTAAAATCAATGCCCTACCATTCATTTAAGCTCCCTTGCCTTCAATAAAACTAATTGATAAACCCTAATAATTAATGGCCTGATTAAACCAAAATGACTTACATCTGCCCTGATGGTTCCTATTTATAATCAGTCACTTTAATGACTCATCTTTTCTGTGTTTTGCTTACAGAAGGCAGGCTGTGATATGTCTAGGTGAGCTGGAGGAAAAGCTGCCGGCCTTCTCTTGCTTTTATTTTCCATAACTTGGCATTACATTAAAATAAACACAGATATAACTGTCTCCTCTAAAGTAATCTTTATACCCAGTCAAATGTCTGTGGCTTTTTGGAAAACAGAAAAATTATCTCAGTATTTCTGGAGTTCTTCCTGGGAGGTGTAGAATTACGTGTTTGATATGAAAATTTGGTGTAGTGAGGACAGTGACTAGGCTTGTTGATAACTTAGCCATAAGGTAGATAAACAGCATAAAGGAGAACTAAACTTGGGGGAGCTATTCTTGACCAACATTTAAAGGGATCTGCTTTCAAATTCTGTTGCTTGGATCCAAATTTAATTTAACAACTGAAGCCCTAATGTAATCTATATCCCTTGTATCTTTAAAACAGTGCTTCACAACGTATGAGTCGAGACTCTTTTGGGGGAGTCTAAAGACCATTTCAAAGGGGTCACCGAAGATATCTCCATTACATTTTGTAACAATAACAAAATTACAGTTATGAAGTAGCAACGAAAATAATTTTGTTGGAGTCACTACAACATGAGGAACTGAACTGTATTAAACAGTTGCAGCATTAGAAAGGTTGAGAACCACTGTTTTGAAAAGTTTGAGTTGGCTTGTGCTGTAAGGTCAGTGGATAAGGAACTAGAATAAAATTCTTAAATGAGGACCCAGTGAGATGCTCAGTGAATAAAAGCACTTGCTGCCAAACCTGATGACCTGCGTTCAATCACTGGGACTCACATTGGGGAAGGAAAGAACCAACTCCAGAAAGTTCACAGGCACACACATGCATGCGCACAAGCCCTTACCCCGCACTGCACTGCACTGCATCACACTGCATCACACTGCACTGATGAACTCACAGTGCTGGCCTGTAAAAGATCAATCTAGTCAACATTCTAGCATGGCTAGAAGGGCTCACAAGGCCCCACCTCTAGCTGAGGAGCTATTGGCAATTGGGGGGCCAGTTTTCTTCAGGAGTGTGGCCCCAGTAGATCGCTGATGCTCCAGGCTGCAGTGGATGGCCCTGCAACCATGCCCTACAGTGCATATGGGCGGCACTAACAGGATTCAATGGGTTTTAAAAAAAGACATGAAGTTGGGAGGGGCACATGGTTGGAGGGGAACCTAAGGGAGGTAGAGGGGAGTAGAGAGGGATGATATGATCACGATACACTGTATTTATCTATACAATTATCAAAGAATGAATTAAAATGAAGAAGAGTCTCTGAGTACAATGACAGATACGTACCTGAACACCAGTCATCCCGCTTCTTAACAAATGTAACCGCAGATTTTGGAATTTCTAATGTGTGAGGAATAGCAAACTGGTAATGACAGAAGCCTCTCAGTGGTGGCCCACGGCTGAAGGGCAGGGCAGTGTGGTCTGCGGCAGAACACAGCCGACCTTGAGGGGAGATGAAAATGTCTCCTGTCTCAGTTATGGTTACCTGGTGCGGCTATACATCTGTCAGACTCTCAAACAACATGCCAAATGGTTACAGCAAAACAGTTTTTTAAAGAGAAATTAAGGGACTCCAAAAATTACCAAAAATAAAACAAATCATTCTTGATATAGTCTTAACTTTGCAGACATTTACTCAGAAGCAAAGAAAAGTGAGTTCCTTTGGTCTTTTCTCAATGCTGACGTGAATCCAGACTCTAGTGAACTGGTTTCTGATTTAGTCTCTCTGAGATGGAACCCAGAAAGCGTCAGGTTTTAAAAGCACAGCTAGGCTTGGGGGCCAGTTAGTTTCATGGCTCACTGTATTTGTAAGAATCATTCTGTTTGTTCAGGAGGGAAATGACAGAGAATGCAGAAGTTGTACTTTGTCTCCTGAGCGGTCTTTAGGGAAGTATTAGCAGCTCCTGGATAGCTGTGGGTATGCCTTCAGAGGCCAGAGGTGGGGTCCAACTCACGTTTCTCACCTTATCTTTACATCATAAGTAACAGTAAGTATTGTGTGAACATTTGTAAATAACTGTGGACTTGTCTCACAATGAAGACTCTCTCATTTAGGAATGTACCCATTCTAAAGAATGTTCTATTGAGTCAAAGATGCACTGCCTTGGGCCAAATGCATGCTTCTTCTAGCTGAGCAGGCCATTGTTCATTCACTGTAGCTTCAAGAAATGTTTCCTATGTCTACCAAATACCACTCCAGACATGGAGTGAGAAGTGTACATTCATGGAGCTTTCCTCCCCTAGCAGAAGAACAGGAAGTGCGAATTTCCATGCAAGATACAGGGTGTCACTAATGCTAAACCTTAAGGAGAGAAGTCAACAAAGGGGCGGAGGAGGGAACCCTAGCTCATGAGGCTGCATCACAGTAAGATTCAAGCAGGAATTTAAGGATAATGAAGGAGCTAGCTAGGCATGAATGAGGGGACAGAACGTTCTAGGCTTAGGAGCCACTGGCAGGAGCATGGCTGGCAGATGAGCAAGAGTGGGCAGGGCAGGAGGTACAGAGGTGGCACCAGCTCGTGCTCAGCCCTAGACGCTAATGGAAGGGTCGTGTGTTTCTAGTTGATTTGGGAAGCCCTCAGTAGTTTTGGACAGAGAATGGGCAACGCTGGCATAGATCTTAAAGAATCACTTTGTTGTTGCATTGAATACAGATTATAGAAGTGTAAAGCTGGGGACACTGGTTCAGAAGCCCTTGGGAAAATGCATACACTGTTTCCTTGTGCTTTGAAATTATTTTCTACTTTGATTTATAACATTGACAGTGTAAAAAGTAATGTTTTGTCCACTGCAGACCTAGAAGCTAAAATGTTACAAGCCAAGTCCAAAGTCGCATGGCAAACGTGCATGGTCAAAAAGACAGAAGTACAGCTTTGTCTCCAGCTGAATCCATTGACTTCATGAAAGGAATCGATTATGTTCAGATTGTGCTTTAAGATGGTACTTGAAAGGGGGGCATTTATGTTAGTAAGTTTAATGTAGTTTTAAAAACATCTGCCAGTGAGCAAGACCCTGTGTGCAAAGGGAATAGATATGAAGATGTGTGAAGCTTATTCCAACCCTGTGATTTATTTATTTCTTGTGGTGATGATACTAGAGCAGTAAATGCCTAGTGAAGTGTGACATGCTCAGTTCCAAACAAGTGCTACAGTCAATGCCGTAAAAATTCAAAGAAGTCATGATGGTGGCCTGGAAAGTTTGTGCAGCAGGGAGGCAGGTACTTGTGGTAGCCAAATTCATTTTAAGTTCAAACTGTAAGACAGTAGATGATCCAAGTTTAAAATATTTTAAGTTGAGGGCCTATAATAAGAATTTGATTTGCAAAATAAAGGCAGGTTAAATCGAATTTCAGATGAGCTTCAGTTCAGCAAAGGATGACTGGGACATCTCTGGCTGGCTGTGCCATGTCCTACCGACTGCTGAGGCACACTTGAAAGGTCAACGTGGAACCAGGTGTGCTGATGCTTACTGTAATCCGAGCACTTAGGAGGCTGAGGCTGGAGGACCACAGTGTCCTGATTAGTGTGTGTCTGTTTTGTTTTGTTGTCAAATTGACAAAACCTAGGAAGAGGAAACCTCAGCTGAGAAAATGCCTCCATCAGATTGTCTCGTAGACAATCTTGGTTGACTGATGTGGGCAGGCCCAGCCCACTGTAGGTGGTACCACCCCTGGGCTGGTGGTCCTGGATTATGTAAGAAAGCAGACTGAGTAAGCCAAGGTGAGCAAGCCGATAAGTAGCATTCCCCCATGGTGTCTGCTTCTGTCCTGCCTCCAAATTCCTGCTTGAGCTGAGCGCTGGCTTCCCTCAATGATGTAAGATGCTTTTGGTCATGGTGTTTATCACAGCAAGAGAAAACAAACCAGGACAAATAGAGTCCAGCCCAGGCTACATAGCAAGATTCTGTCTTAACAATAGACAGCAACAACAACAACACATACACACTTCTATTCTGTCAAGGAATATATTTAACCTCATCTTTAAGGAGAGAAATGATGTGGTCAGTAGCATACTTAAGGGTTAAAATGGTAGTGTTGTAAGAAGTGTATGGGAATCAGGAAAAAATAGGGGTTGAGAGCTAGTTGGCAAGGGCTCATGCCAACCTGTGTATACCAACTTAACCCAGAAAGTCCCTCCCCACCTCAGCTTTTGTTATAATGCTCTTGACTTGAAGGACAGACCACAGAGACAGCTTCCACAGTTCACCTTATCGCTAAACCATCCACATGAAGATCATCTCATGTGCTCATGGCTTCCGTTCATCCTACTTTCTCCTTTCCTTGAGCATCATCACTGCCTGTCCATCTTCCAGGAGCTGGGGATGAGGCAGTCAGCAAGAGATTCAAGTTCCTGCTTCCATGGAGTTTGCCTTCTGGTGTCAGACAATACTGAATAAGCCAGTGTGTAAGAAATCCCCTCTTCACTGCCTCTCACGGTCTAAGTAGGGCCTATTAGCTGTCAGTTGGAACTTGAAACTTGAGTTAAATATGTACTCTTAGCAAGATAATTTGATGGGATACCGTACTGCAGGCTAGAAGATTAAAGAAGATAAATTCATCTGCAGAATTATTTATATATATATATATATATATATATATATATTGCCAAAACTATGGCAACTATTTTAGGCTAGTCAAGGATACTGGATCTAACTAGCTGCCTGTACTAGACTTCTTTACTATTCAAGATGAACTGTTAAAGCTCACGCTGTTTGTTCCATCAACAGTGGTGTGCTCTTGCCTTTCTTGGTTATTTTTCTGACCTCCCTGAATTCCAGAAAAGGCTTATTGTCACTGGTGATGCTCACAGGAACCCTCTGTGTCATTATTTACCAACTGACTGCCTTGGCAGAGCTATGCCAGTTCTTATGTTAACTGTAACAGTAGTCAGAAATGACATTGGGGGGGATAAATGAAAGGAAGGTTCATACATGCACACACACGTGCACACGCATGCACACACACATGCACACGCATCTTCAGACAATGTCTGAGTATTATCTGAAGTGGTATTTGTCACTAAGACACAGGTAATGGTATCATGTGTTGTTTTCTCATTGTTTTCCTCAGTGAGGACCTGTTAGCAGTGATGGATGGGTGGGGTTTGTTTTGGTCCCCGCTCCCTTTGGCTTTACTACTTCTTAGATGGGAGCCCTAACTTAGAGGATACACACAGTGTAAACGAGCCCTTTTTGTGAACAGACATTGTAAAAGGCTGCTCTTTCTGAGAAAGTATGGGGCTAGGGTGATGGGGTATTTCCTATTGTTGAAAGTTAAGGTTCGAGTGGGCTTTCGTTTGGCTAGGTTTGGACCTTCTGCTTCCAGATAAAAGCTTCGTAATAAATTGGTGATTCGCGTTTGGGCGGACCTAGGATGCCATTTCTACAGTGTTCTGTGTGCACATGTGTGCTTTTGAAAATGAGCTGCATCCACACGGAGTTGGTCACTGCGGCCTTTCTGATCCCTTTTAGATGTGAAGCCCTCCAACATGCTAGTCAACACAGGCGGACAGGTCAAGCTGTGTGACTTCGGCGTCAGCACCCAGGTAGGTCTTTTTTCTGTCCAGCCTGCTCTGTGGATTGAAAATCACCAAGGTTCTAGACAAACAGGAACTGTACGCCTGCTTGTCGCTGGGCACATGTTATTCATTTTTAATCTCTGAGCGAGTTTCCTTCATCAGAATATGATTGTTCATTGTTTAATGACAGTAAAAACTGCTGATATTGTAATTACTACTTACAAATAGCAAACTTCATTGCTATGCAGCTTGACTATGAAAGCGCTCTGGCCAGACAAAAGGGAGGACAGCGAGGGAGCCGTGCCTGGGGAGCCCGACTGGCCCACAATAAAAATTAATATTGGGAGCAACAATGGTGGAGGGCCATTACAATATGCAGCACCAATTTTAATTAATTTCCATTTGGGGCCTCCCCTGAGAACCCCGGTGATAGTGACCCACGCGCGTGCTGCGATGTTGATTTGAATTGCAGCCACCTTCCCTCCCATCCAAACACGAAGACCAAAGCGAAGGTCATCTTCGCATTATGAGTTGTCAAAGTCTGTTAGCCCTCCAGCCTCTTTAGTTCATCTCGTCCTGGGAACGCGGGGGGCTCCATTCACATCTTGAGCCATCTGACTGAAAGATGAGGGTGTTCAAATTCTACTTCAAATTGACTTTTTATTTCAGGCGGGTTTGGGGCACTAAAGCGCTGAGCATCACGCTTAAGTGAATTGTTTAAGGTTAGCTGCTATAAACTGTAATGCTGTGTGCTTGTTTAAATTGGAAATCACATCCAAAAGAAAAGAGAGATTTAATCATTTTTAATGCCTTTGTGGATGAATTTGTTCCCTTTTACATAATTTTTAGTTGATTTATGGGAGTGCTGATTGTAGGTTAAATGGGGAATAATTGCCCATTTTATTTCCACATTATCTTTATATTGTTCTAACAGACCGTTTTGTCTCATAGCTGGTGAATTCTATAGCCAAGACGTATGTTGGAACAAATGCTTATATGGCAGTAAGTAAACTTATGCAAAAATAACATTTAAAGCCAACATCTTTATCTTTATGTACTTGGAAATGTATAATTCTTAAATTAATTCTACCACTGTAGACTAGTAAGTCATAAATTACCAAGTCAATCCAGTCGCTCCCCCGCTCGTAGCTCTTTTGAGAACATGCCAGGCTTTGTGCTTGACTATCAACTTATCTGACTTCGGTGACTTCACTGGTCGGTTCAAGTGTGAAATTGCTGAGTTTTGAAGTTTAATCCTACAGAAAAATTGCACTTGATAGCATATTGGCTACTTTTCCACACCGCTTATTTAATTAACCCTAATAAACCCTAATATATACCAAGGCATCAGTCAGTAACATCGGTTGTTTGCTCTGAGGATAGGAACATGCCTTGTCACCAGATCCAAGTTAAATTCCTGATGTGGCCGGTCTGAACTTGTGGGTCTCCCAATGTTCTGCACTTAGTATCCTCTACATATATAGCTCTGTATTTTTCCTTAGTTGTTAAAGTCATGCAGATATCATAAGTTGTTCGTTTCTTTTTTTTTATACTTTTTTTTTTTTTTTTTTTTTTTTTTTTTTTTTGGTTTTTCGAGACAGGGTTTCTCTGTGTAGCTTTGTGCCTTTCCTGGAACTCACTTGGTAGCCCAGGCTGGCCTCGAACTCACAGAGATCTGCCGGCCTCTGCCTCCCGAGTGCTGGGATTAAAGGCGTGCGCCACCACCGCCCGGCAAGTTGTTCGTTTCTTTTTCTTACTGTTGCAAACAAGAGAGCTTATTTGTGACTATAAAAATCTTCAGTTTGTTGGTTTTCTTAACCCCTGCAAGAGTTGGTGGGAGTGGAAGGAACCAAGGAGAGGCTTTTCTGATATCATTTTCAGAATCTGTTTTGTTGTTGTTGTTGTTGTTTATTTTTTATTTTCACCCCTCCCCCTTTCCTTCCTTCCCCTCTAGAGTCTGCTTTTTTTTTTTTCAGTGTTTAGGATTGTTTTTTACCATGATGGTTCCAGATTTATGTAAGTAATCCCTCTCAGGTTAAGGAGACGTTGTTGGTATCACGCACTTAAAAGATTTTAGTATGGTATATCATGGGTCTTTTTAAAATGTTTTATGTTTTTATTTACTTATTGGGAGGTGCCATGCAGATGTAGTTATCCACCAGGAGGGTCCTGAGGGTCCAGCGCAGCGTGTCAGGCTCAGAGACTGGTGCTCTTATGGACAGAGCCGTCCTGCCAGTCCAGAATCATGGGCCTTATTTTCAGTATTTTTCTTGCCCCTGTGTTATCATCTTTAAAAGATCTTTGATATAGGCGGAACCTGGGTCGTCTTCAGCTTGCTATTCTTCCAACAATGCAGAGCATTTCATTTTCTTTCAAATGGTCAAAATAGTTTATTTTGATTTCCATTGCCTTTAAGAAAATTCATATTCTGTTTTTTCTCTAATTAAATGTGGAAAAAGTAGATCAGTTATTAAAGTTATTGTGTCTGCTTTTTAAACGTTAGTCTCCTCCATGGCACTCCCAGGGTCAATGACATTGGTGAGTCACTCTTCTAGTTAACAAAACCCTACTGCATGTCGGCCTCTATGAATATGAAAATACCGTGACTTGAAGAGGAAAAAAGCTATCCATGAAACAACTTCTCAACTGCCCATCATGTTCTTGGTAGCTTTAAATTGCTCTGATAATTAAATTGCATCACATCTGAGCTACAAATCCAGATTACAGTTGTCTTTCCCAGGTGTACATTAAAGAAATTACTTTTTTCCCTTTTTGTTTATGGATGAATGTGATGCGTCCATATGTTAATTGAAAGTGTGAGGATTAAAATTATGAAATGTTAGCTCAGATTGGCAAAGCTGAAATTGCTTTGTTTCTTGGGTGAGTGAATTCTAGTCATCAGCTTTGTAGTTCCAGCTGCAGAAAGCCTAAGATGCCAGGGAGGAAAACAATGAAAGTCCGAGAGGAAGAGCTAGAGCTTTGCATTCAGTAGGCTCTGGTTGGCCAAGTACTTGCCAAAGGCTGACCATCGGGGGAACGTGGAAACAGCCCTCCATTCCTCCAGTCTGGTGTTGACCCAACTGCTGTCCATGCTGCTAGTCTCTTGGGAGAAGGGTTGGGTTCTTTAGCTTGGTGTAAACCCCTGCTGTGCCCTGTTTTGGCTCTTGTAGTCCAGTTCTGAGTTCCACAGGGGATTCTGTGCCAAATGTTACCAAACTGTAACTCCAGAACCTCTCTCTGTTTTGTTCACTTGCTTTTTATGTTCTTTGTGTTTATTATTTATTTATGTATTTATAATAGTTATTAACTATTTTAAAGTTTTTGTTTGTTTATTTGTTTTCGAGACAAAGTCTCTCTGTGCAGCTCTGGCTGGCCTGGAACTCACAGAGACCTGCCTGCCTCTGTGTCCCAGGTGCTGGGGTTAAAGGGTGCACCGCCATGCCCAGCCCAGGTCTGCTTTGTGAGTACAGTTTTACTGGAATGTGGCGAGGCTGTTAGTTTAGGGCTGGGTGTGGCTTCAGTAGCACCACAGCAGCAGCTGAGCAGTTGTACAGTTGCATGCATCCATCCCTATGTGAACACTGTTTCCAGGCTGGCCTTTCACAGGAAAAACAAAGACAAACAAACGTTTTCCAGCCCCTGGTGTATGCCAGTAAAGCACATCTCAAGTACCTTCTGCTACATGAGCTGTCTCCACTGAACATGTCCCATGCTGTGAATCCAGAGGAGACACTGATGAAACTGGAAAGACACCCTCATATATGGCACCTTTGAACATGGCATAATTGAGTCTTTAGTTGAACTAAGCATAACATAGAAATTAAGAATTAACACTGTATAGTTGTAATGGTTATAATAGGATGTACAGAAAGAAGGCACTTACAGGCCAGGCGGTGGTGGCGCACGCCTTTAATCCCAGCAGAACCAGGCAGATCTCTGTGAGTTCGAGGCCAGCCTGGTCTACAGAGTGAGATCTAGGAGAGGCACCAAAACTACACAGAGAAACCCTGTCTCAACCCCCCCCCCAAAAAAAAGGCGCTTACAAACGTGCTAGATCTTCATGTTGTTAGTTTGAAACAAAAGGAACATGAGCTAGAGTAGTGTGCATAGGCAGAGACTCAGAAGGAGAGGGCAGGACTGGACAGACAGACAGCAGGTGAGGGCATGTACGGCACAACTGTGAAGACCACAGAGTTTGGACCCAGGTACCCCTGCCCTGAGCTGGCCTGCTCTCAGTTATGCTCGTAACCCCAGCACTGGGAGGCAGAATCAGGAAGGTTTCTTGGGCCGTGGCACACATGGGCTGCAAGTTGAGAAAGAAACCACTTTGTCAACAGAGTAAGGCCAAGAGTGCTAGAGGAAGACACCCAGGGCCTCCTCTGTCTTCTGTGTGTTCCTGTACACGCACAAATTCCGAGTAATCAAGTTGAAAATTTTGATGTTATGGTTTCTGAATAACTGAAAATTTGAAAATCTTCCAAGATGTTTCTCAAATACTACCTTTTGGGATAGAGTCTAAATGACTATTCTTAGCCCTGTGTGGCTGCTTTAGGAGCTTGTTTTTGTCTCCACACTCAGGCTGTGACAGTCCTTGCAAGTGTCTTTCCCTCGACACGAGCCTACTCAGATTGCACACTCTAGTTCAACTGGCCATGGTGACCGTCAGAAAGACTGGTATTTGCTGAGTACTCCCATGTAGCATTTCTCTGTTGAGGACATTACATTTTATTCTCACACAATGTACAATGTACATGTACATTGTTATTGTCACCTTCATTTTACAAAGCAGTCCACAGAAGAAGTAATTGTCACCCAGTATCTCAGAGTTGGCAGGCCTCTCACAGGAGACAGGGTCTAGTTAGGACATCAGACTCTCGTTTCTTCGAATAGCAGGTTATTTGAACCACTTCCACTATTGAAAAAGGAATGCTAGTTTTAAAAGCTTCAGACTTGTGCTGCAGAGATGGCTCAGTGGTTAAGAGCACTGGCTGCTCTTGCAGATGGTGGTGGCTTACAACTGTCTGTAACTCCAGTTCCAGGGGATCCAACACTCTTCTAACCTCCTCTGCCTCCAGGCACATAGGTAGTACTCATATATTCATGCATGTAAATATATACATATATATATATATATATTAAATGAAATATTTTACTTATATAATAAATTAAAATTTTAAAAAATCTTTAAAAAAAAAAAAAACACCCAGAAAGCACTAAAAAGCTCAAGAGGCAACAGGGAACTCCAAACCGCCAGGTTTTGAGTGAAATCCCATGACAAAAGATATTCTTTGTGTCCCCATAAGATACAGCGCCCCCCTCCAGCAGGAAGTAGTAAGAGAAGCTACGCCCAAATTCCCAAATATACCAAACTGACTTTGGAGATGTGTAAAGGTTAAAACCTTCCTTTTTAAGAAAAGAAAAGGGGAAGTGCTGTGGGATGGTCTGTATGTCAAAGGTGTTGCTGATAGGTCAATAAATAAATCACTGATTGGCCCGTGGCCAGGCAGGAAGTATAGGTGGGACAAGGAGGAGAATAGAGCTGGGAAGTGGAAGGCTGAGTCAGAGAGACACTGCCAGCCGCCACCATGACAAACAGCATGTGAAGATGCCGGTAAGCCACGAGCCATGTGGCAAGGTATAGATTTATGGAAATGGATTAATTTAAGCTGTAAGAACAGTTAGCAAGAAGTCTGCCACGGCCATACAGTTTGTAACCAAAAAAAAAAAAGAGAGAGAGAGCACGTGACGCTGAAGGCAGTGTCAGGGTCCCCTCCCCTTCTGTGCGGAAAGCTCAACCCGCTTTCCTCCGGGGAGGGGCACACTCACTCTGAAGCTGCTCCTCCCTTCCTGGAACCAGAGGGAACCTCAGAGTTGAGCAGAGAAGCAAGAGCGAAAGCGAGCAGAGTAGGCTGTGGCCAGAGCTGAGCCTGCACAGCTCTGCCTGGCCGGCCATGAGCCGATTGGACACAGGACTTCATGCTGAGGACGTGGTCTGGCGTGGCCTCTCTACCTTAGATTGCAGAAAACGTCTCCCAACTTTAAAAGGATCAGCAACAAACCTCCAAGGCAGTCAAAAACAAGACAACAGACAGGGCAGCATGAAGAAGAACCAATGGGAGCAGCAGGGAGTATAGCAGATGCGCACAGACTTAGAATCACACATTCTAACGAGGACAGTGGACGTGCACAGCCCCCAGTCACTCATGGGGGAGATGGCTCCATGGTTATACGCATCACTGCTCTTGCAGAGGCCCCAGGTTTGGTTTGTATCTCCCACACCAGGTAGCTCAAAACTATCTGTAACTCCAGTTCCAAGACATCTGGCCTCTGTGGGCACCTGCACATATACACACATACGTGTAAAATAAAACTACATCTTTCTTAAAGGCCTCACTGGACCTGGTAGCATATTGAACACAGCAGAGGGAGGGTTAATGAATTGGAAGTGCAGTCTGCAATACTGCTACCTGATCCTGCTTGACCATTTTGCTGTGTAGGGATCTGGCCTTACTCACCTAAAAGAAAACTGGTCACCACAGTATAAGTGTGGATAGCATGCTAGCCTGAGTTATGCGCACCTAGTTTGATAATTTTCTGAGCAACCCGATTGAATGGCAACTCCCTTTTCAGAGGATATAGAATGTGCACCTTGCTGTCTTCATGCCCCTGTCAGTCACACCCAGTGCTGTGTCATGAACAGTCCTGGAATCTCTTAACTGAGTATGGATCCTGGCCAAACACCCAGTCACAGGCAGTGGCTGGAGGAAGTAGAATGGGCCAGTTTGAAGATGCTGCCTTGAAGATGCTCTGTAGATTCAGCTTTTGGGGTATATTCAGAAACTGGCCAGGATTTTTGTTTGGCTTGGTTTCGTGTGCTCTTCTCTTACCCACACAGAGGTGCCTTAGACAAGAGCTGCATCTTCCTTGTTATGTAGCTTTCTGCACTGTTGACAGCTGTCAGGTGAGGAGGCAGCACCAGCCGGCCTTTTGACGGTAGCTCTGCTGTCAGAGGTCCAGTGCTGGTGGTAGGTTTTATCTTCTTTCCTGTTGTACTTGAGGGGAGAGGACAGGGCATGCCACTGGGGCTGCAGTGTGAGCCCTGCTTCAGAGGATGCGGCCTCAGGCTGTCGACCCTAACTCTACATTCCTGAGGTTCTGAGGCTCCTCTCGTGCCTAAGTCAGTCCCAGAGACCTGAGTCTACCTTGTGTGTTGCAGAGTGGGTCTCGGAGCCTCCTGCCTGCACTTGCTTGTCCTCCCCCAGTGATCTTGTTCTGCTGAATGTGGCAATAATTTCTCCATCTAGAGGCAGCTAGAACCTTGTGCTTAAGGACATCTCTATTGCCACCTGATACTTGTGAATGTGTTAACTCTTTATATCTTCCCCTCTTTTAGTTCAGTTTTCTGTTTTATTTCCAGTTCTCGGTTTGTATTTGTTTTCATAGCTCAGTAGGCAAATGAAGCAAATGTATTTAATCCCACCATCCAGCCCACCCAGATCCTTCGTGTGAGAGTGCCTCTTCTGTTGGCTTGTTTTCTCCGTGTTCTAGCGAAATAGAACAGCTTGAGAACTGCCACCAATAGAAAGAAAAATCAGAGAGAGGACGGGGAAAAGGATAGGGAGGGAGACGACATTTGATTCTTTCTTAACAAGTCTAGAGGGTTTTAGAACGGGCATCATCAGGATTTCTTTTTTTGTTGTTTAAATTGTGTGTGTAAGTGTGTGTCTGTAAGTGTGTGTCTGTGAGAGTGTGTTTGTATGTATTTATATGTGTGAGAGAGAGTGTCTGTGAGTGTGTATGTCTCAGTATATATCTGTGAGAATGTGTGTGTATGTGTATATATGTATGAGAGAGTGTGTGTGTGTGTGTGTGTGTGTCTTTGAGAGTGTGTGTGTGTGTGTGTTGGTGAGAGAGAGAGTGTGTGGGTGGGTGTGTCTTTGAATGTGTGTGTGAGTGCATGTGTGTGTGAGAGAGAGAGAGAGTGTGTGTGTGTGTGTGTGTGTGTGTGTGTGTGTGTGTGTGTGTGCATGCACCTATGCTACAGCATATGTGGAGGTCAGAGGACACTTTCTGAAAGTAGATTCTCTCCTTCCACCATGTCAGTTCTGGGACCCGAGTCACAGGCTTGGAGGCAAGCACTTTTACCTATGGAATCATTTTGTTGGCCCTCGTTCTAAGTTTTTGATGGACATAATATAATAGTTATAATATATGAGAAGGGTAAGCTCATGCTTAGAACCACATGTGTGATGAACATCCCTTAACAGTACCCTTGGCTTCATACTGTCATGTGCCAGGAGTGGCACAGGGTATGAAAGGCTCCCTGTCGGGGAAGTAGACAGGGAGACAGAATGGCAGTGCAGCGTGACAATTAAAAGTGAAAGTAATGCACAGTTGTGTGTGTGTGTGTGTGTGTGTGTGTGTGTGTGTGTGTGTGTGTGTAGGCCAGAGATCAACCTTGGTTGTCTCCACCTGCTTTTTGTTAAAATAGGGTCTCACTGAACTTGGAGCTCACCAATTTGGCTAGACTAGCTGGCATTGTTGATGACAACAATGGCAGTCATGCTTTTATTCCCACAACTGGGTAGTCAGTTCCACACGAATACCTGCTAGTACCTGTCACACTGACTAGGGCTGGATAGTGGGGTGTGGGTTAGGGTCTCAGCCCTGCCATGATTAGCTGCAGACTTGAGCGAATATTGCACTTTTGTGGGACCTCAGTTTTTGAATTCAGTTGTTCATCTAATCCTTGCAAACAATTCTGTAAGTAATGTATGGGAGGCCAAATCCTGGAAGGACAGACCAGGAGGCACTCAGTACACAAGGATTCCTGGTGAACAGAGTGTGTGTGCCAGAACATTCTGGACCAGCCCCTGCTACACAACCCAAGGGGAGGGCCAGGAGTCCCGTGTGGCACCTTGATTCCTGTCAGAAGAAACTCCACTGCATGGAATAAAACAGTGACAGGCGGTGTATCTAGGGAGACAAGCTCTGGCTGCTGCTTGCACCAGCCTCAGGCTCTCCACCCTCCTGTACAGTTGAAACTATTTCCAGGTAAAAAGCTAAAAATAAAACTTAAGTCATGGTCTTCAAGACCCTTCTCCCCAAATTCAAGTAAGTCATCTACAACTTTGCACAGTTTGTCCATCCATCCCCAGTTAAGATCATTGGATCATAGGGAGGTGGACCTAGGGTCGAGTGCTAGCTCGTTGGCTACCTTGGTTTCTGCCACATTAACTAGCTCCCTGGGGCCTTCACTTTCTTGATCTGTGAAACAGTGACAATAATAGTCCTCATAGGGACTGTGTGCAGGATTCTCTCACTTCTAGAATGCATATATGCATACATGTGAAATTGTTTTGCTGTGTGTAAATGCCATGCAAATGTGGGTGGTTCCCTATGTTGAGCTTACATTCAGTGTGTGCTGCCAGGGGTAACTTTCCGTAGCTCACAAGCTTCCTCCTGTTTTCTCACAGCCAGAAAGAATCTCAGGAGAGCAGTATGGAATCCACTCTGACGTGTGGAGCTTAGGGATCTCTTTCATGGAGGTATGTTGCTGTTTGCTGTTATTGACCTGCCTGTACTGGTACATCCCATTGGGAAGAACAGAGGCTTTGAAGGAATAACAAACTCCCACCCATGATGTTGTGTGCACTGTCTGACTCCGAAGTCCTTACATTCATATATTCCGTGTGACTTTTTAACCGAGTCTGCGCTATTCTAGAGTGCTGCTCCTCACACATCACCTGTGTAAGACATACCTGAAGTGCTTGTTAAAAACACAGGTTTGCCAGCCCCACCCAAGACCAGTTCAATCCAAGTCTCTGATAATGTGCACGTGGGAACTGTTCCCTGGGTGGGAGCCCTGCTTAGTCTGGAGCCCTGTTCTCGGAAAGGGGATTCCGTAACAGCACAGGATGATGACAGCCTTCAGTGTGCATGTGTGACATCCAAAGGGGATGGTTTTAAAAAATCAGCTATGGTCATATGGATATATATGTTGTATATATGTTATATGTCATTTTCTTAAAAAAAAACTATCTCCTTCTAATAAACAACATGTGCATGTGGGGTAGAGGTGGTGTGGTGGGGGATGTGTATGTAGTATAATTTAATGTCTTTATTTATTGCTGTATTTAGAATGGATTTTTTTCCCTCAGTGAGCCAGGTGCAGCCCCATTAGAACTCCATGCTAAGAAATAGTCTTACAACTCGTATTAGAAAGACACCTGGCTTGCTGGAATTGCACTCCTAGACACCCCGGGCACTCACTGGGGCTCTCAGAACAGTTCTCAATTCCGTCTGTTCCCATCAAGGAAGCCTTTTTTAAAAAACAGAAACATGTTTAAATAATACCACAGATCGAGTTTCCATCACAATCCTATCGCTTTTGTTTGGTCAAATACATTTTCTATGATCTTTGTAATGCATGAATACCATTGTATTTGGAAGGAAATATCTTCAGACCCAGCTCACCTGCACAGCAGGAAGAATGCCAAAATCAAATGCTCAATGTTTATTAAACCATATTCTTCTGCCTTTTCCCGAAAGGTAATCTAAGAGGAACTGTAACGTGTGCACAGCAGCCTTAGAGGCTGAAGTTAGCGGGTAGATCTCAGGACCCAGCCCTCAGCAGGATCCCAAGGGCTCGTTCTAGTATTAGCTTGTTTCAGGGGAAACTACCTCTGACATGGGGGACTCAGGCTTTGCTAGGATGGAATATCCCTTTGGTGGTTTAAACATTCTCGTTGGTTGTGTTTTATAAATGGTCAGATACAGGGCAGAATAATTGAGAGGTCACACGCTTCAGAACCCAATGTTGGAAACAGAAGACCCAGATTGTAGTACTAGCTTTGGTACTAGTTTCCTAGGTGGTCCTGGGCCAGCCTGCAGCGCCCACCAGGCTGTTTCTTCTCTGTGCGATAGTGAGGTGTGACCCCAGTGCAAACTGACATTCTACAGCTCTGCGGCTCTTCTCTTCCCTGTAGTTCCAGCAGCAGCAGCAGCAGCAGGAGGAGGGCCGTGTGCCTGGGACAGAGGTGCACCCTCACCTGTTGGGGGTGTAGAAACACTGGTAAGAGGGCTGGGAATACAGCTCAGCTGAGAGATAGCTGCATAGCATGCACGAAGCCCTGGTTTACTTGCCAGCGTGGCATATGACCAGGATGTGATTCCAGTATTCAGGGGCAAAAAAAAAAAAAAGTACTGTTAAAAAAGTGTATCGAAGCCGGATAGTGTACACCTTTGATCGCAGCACTCGGGAGACAGAGGCAGGCAGGTCTCTATGAGTTCTAGGAAAGCCAGACTACGTAGAGAAACCCTGTCTTGAAAAACAAAAAAACAAAAACAAAAACAAAAAAAAAGGAAAAGAAGCATATCCAAGCTAGTCTGAAGGAGGTAGTGAATTATATCAATTGGTACTTCTTCTTGATACTCTACTTGACTAGTCTCATAAAGAGAAAGAGAGCCCCCACCTGACTAGAGTGGAGTTATTGAGGTAAAGGCTGGAAAAAATAAATCAGAGAGGTAGCCGGGGACTGGATCACATACCACCAGGCTCAGGGCTGCAGCTGTTGCCCTGAGTGAGTGATCTGACTTCAGTTTTTAGCGGGTCACAGAGCACTCTATGGAGCATAACCGTAGAAGGACAGGCGTGGAAACAAGGGGATCAGAAAGACTAGGTAGAAAGGTTGGAATATGGCCGATAAATGTAACTATTGAAATATGCATCCTCGGTATCTTCCTAGGCACTGGGAATGTGAAGTCTAATAGAAAGAGGGCCTGCATTGTAGGGAGGGAGATTCCAGTGTGTTCATTTGTCCTGGAGGCAAACTGCTCAATAGTCTCTGGAACACTGAAGAAAACAGACTCTTTGCATTTGCAAAATTGAGGAGAACTGGACATAGGGAACTGTGTGAGAAGAGTCACCTTGAGTGTGGGGTGAGTGGGTGCCAGGAATACGAAATACAGAGCAGGAGAGCCCCATAGTGGATGAGAGCCAGGGAAAGCGGGGCCAGGGACAGGGTACTTAACTAAGGGCCACCCAAAGGAATATGGGGTGCCTGTCCCTGTGCCCTTAGAGCTTCTGGCCCACTAGGCAAGCAAGAGACATGTGACCAACTTAACGTAGTGGAGCAAAGTCACTAGAGAATAGAGTATGACCTCTGGCACATGTTTTATACCAATGTATCTTGGGTCCAAGGTAAAGAAGTACATAATAAAAGGAGAAGATTTTGACTATAGCTGAAATGTTGTGGTGTTTCAGGACTCCTTTGTTCTTAGGGTCAATGTGAGGAAAACGCCATCCAAAGGGCCTGAGACCTTAGGTCAAAATAAAAACTCGAAGGCCGAGGCTTCTCTTTCTTTTTACCAGAATATAGTTGGTCTAAATGTGATAAATACTATTCAAAACCACTACAGACAAATACCTGTAATCCCAATGTTCAAAACTGAGGCAGGAGGATCATGAGTTCAAGGCTAGCCTGAGCTACATTAAAAAAAATAGCAGGGCAGGGGAGATGGCTCAGTCAGTAAAGCACTTTCCACACAGGCACAAGGACCTGCGTTCAGTCCCCAACAGCCACACAGAAATGCAGGCTGGTGGAGCATGCTGGTAATCCCAGTACTGAGGAGGCAGAAACAAGTAACCCAGAGTTACTGGCCGGCCAGCCAGCCTCGCCTAATCATGGGGCTCAAGCTCCGAATGGAAAATCCCGTATTCAAAACCCTTTAAACTTTAAGACTCTAAGGATGTTACCTGAGATTGACTTCTTCCTTCACACACACATGCGCATGCACACATACAGCTTCACATACACACACACACACACACACACACACACACACACACACACACACACACTAGACAGAAGTGTGTGTTGAAATGGCATTTGGAAATCTGAGGAACAAATTGTATGAAGAAGCACAGTCAGCACTTTCAAAGAGCTCTGCCTCTGGTCTCACTTTTAAAACAACTCTCAGCGTATCCTCCCAAGAATAGAAGCCTTCGTTCATTCATCAGTTTTCAGCTGTATAAATGCCATGGGCAGGTTCTGCGGAGCACTGGCCAGGTGACTAGGAAGACTCTGCCTCGATAGAGAAGAAAGATGCTAGAGCCTCCGAGTGACGGGCCTCAGCAAAGGTGTGGACGAAGGCCTCGTGGGAGCAGGGGGTTGACAAAGGGTTGACATCTGAGTAGAATTAGGCTTGAGGGGAGCCTGCCACCAGGAGAAGGAGGCACTAAATGGTGATCCCTTCCCCACCCATGCAGCCCACTCTGCAGTGGACTACTGTAAACCATCTGGCAGTGTAGGAATGTAAGACTGTCTCCCAGCAGTCTCCTGGCATGTGGGCACACCTTTCTCAAGGTTTGTTGAGGATCCATAGAGGATCTGTGGTGAAGAATAAAAGATGGGCAGCAGAATGGGAAACCAGGCAAGGGCATTTCCCAGAATCACCTGGGAATCAAATAGAAAATGGAAAGTTTCCTGTGTCTGCCGAAGTCCCCAGGGCCCCCCCTCCTGTTCTGTAAGCCTTCTTCTCCAAGGTTCATCCTTGGCAGCTCCTTCCTGCTGCCCCTTCCCTGATAATGTGCTGCCATGGTCCCCATAGGGAGTCGTAACAAGACCTCTCGCCACACTCTTTCATAAAAGATAATGCTACGTGCCACTAAAGTGTGCAGATAAAAAGAATCACGGACAGCTCCATTTGTACCTTAAGCAAAGACCCTCTAATATCAGACTATCTTTCATCTGTCCCCCTCTTTTCTCAGGGCAGCAGCCCTCTGCTGCTGGGATAAAGTGGGTCTCCTCCAGATGTTGTCATCTGTATGAAGTGTTTGGAGTTGGCAAAGTAGCACAAAGATTGAGATAAGACTTTCAACCTGGGCTGAGGACAGTGGCTTCTTGGGTGGGAGTGGGGTTTGGCCCTTCTCTGCTATGTGCACAAATCTTTCAAGTGTTTGTGGCTCCCCTCCTGTGGATTGGTTATGAAGCCAAATAAAGGAGGTCTCAGTGTGTGGGTTTGTGAGGGCTCACTTTGTAGGGGAAGAAAACCCATGTGGACTTGAGTTCTTCCGTTAGAACACACCAAGAGTCGGTGTGGAAATGCAGAGAGAAAGGAGTGGACAGAGATGTGAGACCTGCATGACTGAAGGACCAAGCTGTGAAGAGCTGGAAAGTTCCTCCCGCCCCGGAAGACATGTTTGCACTTTTAGAACGCTCCTACCAGCTCCACGACTGGGGGATTTTAGACATGCTCACCCGGTGCTGCTCTCAGTACTTCAGGCTAAACTTGAGGATGGGAATGGTGGCATGCCAACAAGGGCTTTGTTTTCACCTAGTCTGAAGGGGTTTGCCTAATCTTTAGGAAGGGGATTCCAAAAACACACTAGGCAGCTTCATAATTTCACAAGCAATGCAGTACTTACCTAGTCTCACAGAGAGTGGCTGAGGAGAGTCTACTCTCTTGATTTTTCACTAATTGATTATTGTTCATATTATGCCATTGAGTCACAACATAAACCTGTAAAGAGGAAGTAAATAGCCACATGTTCAAAAGATGGCCTTTCTAGAGGGGAAAGTCAATGCATTGCCTCCTCTAACATTGACAGCATAAAGCATGCATTTTAAAAAGGAACCAGGGGCCTGGCATGGTGGAGCCCATCTGTAACTGCAGTTCTCCGGAGGTGGAGGCAGGAGGACCTTGAGTTTGAGGCTAGTCTGAGATCCATAGCAAGACCTCATCCCTTAAAAAACAAACAAACAAAGCACTGCTGGGATGGCCCAGTGGAAAAAGGCACTTGCTCTGCAAGCCTGATGACCTGAGATTGATGCTTGGAACCTACTTAAAGGTGCAATGATCACAAAGTGGTCCTTTGACCTCTGATACACTCAGTATGGCCCACATGTGCTCCCTCACACTCGAGCGTGCGCGCATGCGCACGCGCGAGCACACACACACACACACACACACACACACACACACACACACACACACACACACACACGGAGAGGAGGAGTTAAAGGCTGAGCCTGCTAGAATATACCTTTAATCCCAGCACTGAGGAATCAGAGGCAGACAGATCTGGTCTAGTCTACATTTTGAGCTTCAGCCCAGCCAGGGCACGTAGTATAAATCTGTCTCAATAAATAAACCATTTAAAATGAAGTAAACAAAATGAACAAAAACTTCCCTTGGAAAGGCACCAGGCCCACGGGGCTCTGCTGAGGGACTGTGGGGGTTGGGGGGTTCTCACAAACCTTGCTGAGATTGGGGTAAGTGGCGGGCGTCCTGATAGATGTCCCTGCAGGAGTCAGACCGCAGGTCCGTCTCCAGCACACGCTTGCTCTTTTCACTCTGTCCCTGCTCTTTCTGCCTTTGTTCGCAGCTCCCTCCTAGTCTCCTGAGTCTGAGGCACAGAGCAGGCTGGCTCGACATGCTTGGTTAATTGGTGTGTCATCCAGTCCTGCGAGGCCCCTCTTCAACACAAGCACTGCTTTATTGAAGTGCTTTGAATGATGTGTTAAATGATGAAAGCAAGGACCATGGCTTAGAAAAATGTCTCCAGATAGGTGGAGAACATACTCAGAGAGCCACACAAGGTCACTGTCATCAAAGTAACACCACTTTCTAAGGATTTCTTTGGGCTCTATTGTTTTGACAGAGTTTTTCTTAAAGCTCTTTTTTTTTTTTTTTTTTTTTTGTAGTGCTAGGGATGGCATTCCATAGGGTACGTGTTCTACCACTGAGCTATATCCCTAGCCCTTTCTTAAAGTTTATAATTACCTTTCCCAAAATAAATCCATGTACTATGACACTCTCCTGTCATATGAATGCTATTTTCCTTCATCTGCCCAAGATATAATTTGAACAGGCATCCTTCGTGATGCTGGCTCTGATCTCGGCAGCTGAGAGGAGCGCTTGCCCTTCTGACCATTGTCTACATCTGGCTTGTCACATAAACACTTCCTACTTCATAGCTGAGTAATTTATACAGAATCCAGATCTGATTCTCTTATGACCTACATTATCCAGCTCCATTCCAGTGCCCTAGTAGGTACTCAAGAGTCTTTTTGGCTCAGTATTTCCAACTTTTATAATAGTTTTAAAGTAGTTCCTGAAAACAAAGACCAGAGTTTAAGTTTGATGAAGCCTTTGACATAAGTGCCCATTCATGTTTGTGGAGTATCATTTGTCACCATGCATGAAGAAGTGATTTCTCTTTGTCAAAGCAGCAAATCCAGATTCAAATTCTACCTCAGCCACAGCAGCCTAAGCAAAGAACCTTGGCTGCAGTAGACTCTCAGGCATGTTTTTTCTTGGTTATTTACTCTTTACTCTTTTGGGGGCCCACACCCAGTTCCCAAATAACTCACACACGGAGGCTTATTATTACTTATAAATGCCCGACCTTAGCTTGGCTTGTTTCTAGCCAGCTTTTCTTAACTTATCCCGTCTACCTTTTGCCTCTGGGCTTTTACCTTTCTCTCTTTCTGTATACCTTTTCTTGTCTTCTTACTCCATGTCTGGCCATGTAGCTGGGTGAATGGGTGGATGGTCCTTTCTTTTCTTGCTCCTCAATCTTCTCCTTCCAGATTTCTCCTATTTCTTCTCTCTGCCTGCCAGCCCTGCCTATTCTTTCTCCTGCCTTGTTATTGGCCATTCAGCTCTCTATTAGACCAATCAGTTGTTTTAGACAGGCAAAGTAACACAGCTTCACAAAGTTAAACAAATGAAACATAAAAGAATGCAACACATCTTTGCATCATTAAACAAATGTTCCACCACATAAACAAATGTAACACATCTTAAAATAATATTTTACAACATCTGTTTCCTCATCTAATGTGGCTGCTCTACTTTAGAGTATAGGAACAGGTCATAGTGAGGAAATGGAGACATGTCTGTCCTCTCCTTAACAGGAAGCGGCTTCTAAAATGTTCACCTCTAGGTCAAAAAGTGAGCCAATTCAACTAAAGATGAGTAGATTGCAGGTGTTAGTTTCCATTCGCCTCAAGCTCAGCTGAAAATAGCCGTGAATGATGGTGCCGTGAAGACACAGCGGAAGGGAAGACAGTGTCAACACAGAAACCACAGCTCTCACCTTAAACAGAATAGACAATAGTTGGTTCTGGACCATTTTGAGTGACCATGGTCCGAGAACACAGATCGTGGTTATCCCACATTCCATGTTCCAGTATGGAAGCAGTTTTGCGAAGTTTTCTACTTTTACAGAACAAAGTCATAAATCAAGGCGAGTTTAACTTGCATCAGTGGTACATCAGAGAGGCAGTTACAGAGGGATGGGGGAAGCTTTCTTATATCAGAGAGCCCAAGATGCTATCTGATACAACATTCTTAGCTTTGGGTTGGTAGAAGCTAATGGTCAGCTAAGTTAATAGATTCTAAAATCTTCCTATCTATTAGTCACAAGATGTTAGTTCAGACACAGAGGTGGGCAGAGCATGACTGTGTGTGAGAGGGCTAGAACTAGCCCAAGATAAGGTAGTTAGCCTCTGGGCCTGCAACCTTCCAGTCCCTCCACAGTGCTGCGTTTCCAGTCAGTCTCTGTAGACACAGCATCATTCACAACAGCCACCGTCAGATTCTGGATGAGATGGAACAGTGGTTTGGGAGCGTGAAGGCCTCCAGCAGCAGCAGGGCAAACAAGGGCAACTGCCTTCTGCTGTGGAGCACCCCAAAGCTCCACGTCTGCTGGTTCCCCATATCTGGAGCTGAGAGTAAAGATGGGGCCTGGAGAGTTGTTTCAGAGGTTTGTTTTTCCCTGTTTAGTGGGGTTAAACCAAGGCCTTGTGTGTATTAGGCACATGCACAGCCCCAGAGTCTGTTTGAGAGGCATAAAGCTGTTAACCACAGACCATCTCCCCAACTCAGCATATGAGGCAAACCAGTGACCCTCCCCCAGGCCCAACCTGAGACCAAGTAGGGACTCTAGGAAAATAGATGGCATCTGGGACCATAAAACCTGGTCCTGTAACCAAAAAGATTTGGAATGCTGCATAGCCCTGCATTCTTCCTAGTTCACCAGTGGCCAGGACCACCGGCAGGAGGTGGTGGGGACTTTCTCCAGGGAACACTGGCCTGGAGTCTAATGGGTCCAGAAGTAGGTGTTTCCCAAGAGCCACCCAGCCAGATGAGGTGCCCAGGAAGCTCTCATCAGTCCACATTCTCCACCCGGGAGCAGTTTTCACTGTAGCCCAAGTTGACCTGCTATTTGCTGTTTCAACCAGGCTGGCACTGAACTTGGCATTCTGTATGATTTGCTCAGCTGCAGATGTTTCTCCTTTTTAAATTCACTATTGTTTTGGTTTTTGAGACAGGGTCTTACTATATATCCTTGGCTAGCCTAGGACTTGCTACGTAAGCCGTGCTTACCTCAAACTTACACCAATCCTGCCTCTGTGTTTCCCGACAACCGTTCACCCACTCCCACTCACACACCAGTGCTGGGATAACAGGCCTGTGCTACTGTGCCTGGCTTGCTTTCTCCTTTTTAAAAAATGTGAGCAGAAGTTGAACCTTCTGCAGTGACCTTTGTTTGCCCCTGCAGCTGTGAGGTGGCATCCAGTTTATCGGAGTACACACGTCTCAGAACATTTCCAGGAAGTGCCCATCCCCCACTCCTACTCATCGTTCTGTAATTATGTCTTAACTTGATATTTTTAGACTCTGTGATTTTGATCCGATGTTTTGTGTAACTTGCTGGAGGGGGAGTGGGGGACGGGATGGGGGGAAGCTGTTGAAGTGACTTTAGCAGATGATGGATCGGCTAGTCCAGTCCTTTGCAAGGTTTGTGAAGGGATCCAGCTGTCTCAGCTTGCCGTGCCTAAATGTGCATTTTCCAAGGTCATCAGTGACTGCATGAATATGGAACTGGCAGCCAGAGCTAGTGGCTCCCCTGGATGCAGCACCATTGAGCTGGCTTTGTGCTCCGTGCATTCAGCAGCCACAGGCTGACAAACAGGGCAGGTACATGCAACCCCAGATAAACATTTTATCATCTTGATGTATTTCTGGCTGATGGAAAGATTTTTTTTTTCCAGCAGTACATACCCATGTCACCTCAGGTATAGACACAGACACACCAAACTTGAAGTTTAAAAAAACACAGACTCAACAGTCTTGATATAAACAATAGAGAAATAAGATAGTACTGACATCTGACAGCTCTTTGAAAGGATTGTTGGTAGAGAAGAAGCAAGTGGTGATTCATGTCCATTGAGGCAAACCTTCCCAAGCTAAAAGCAAAACCAAAACAATCAAAGAAGTTCCACGGTAGTCTTTTCAATATACTTTGGTTTGTTGTGGTTTGAGTTTTCAAGACAAATGTTTTTCTGTGTGTCCCTGGCTGTCCTGGAACTCAGTTAGAAAACAGGTTGGCCTCAAACTCAGATCCACCTACCTCTGCCTCCCTTGTGTTGGGATTAAAGGCATGTGTCACCCATTCCTGGCTCAATATACTTTTCTAATAGATGGATCCCAATAATCTTTCCACTCAATGATGGAATTGCCCCTTGGGACATTTAAGTAGCCGCTTGTCCCAGAAGAAAGTCTTCATAGAAGAGAACAGTGTGAGCGTAGATCAAACGCAGTCGTTTTTGTGCATTTCATCGCACAGCTTCCATGTGGCCTAGTGACCATCACTGGTCCCTACTGTGAGCAAAACTACAAAATCCCTGCCTCCATGGAGCCCACAGTTTAAAGAAGGGTGCCTGGCAATTGTAATTTCTCAGACATACATCCTCGGGTGAAATGAGGAGCTAGTGGCATGAGATTCCTTCTTATGTAACGATCTGAAAGGATCAGAGGAAACCAGTCTCCTGAGGCTTGTGTCCCATGAAACTGACAAGTCAGGAAACTGCTGCAGCTCAACTTGGAGATACCCTGTGCCAAGACCCACTGCTCCTAGAATCCTCTCCCTCAAGCCAGTGATCTAGGGATAACTTTAAAATCCTGTTTTCCATCCTGCAGACTTCAGTTCTGAACTTGACAGTGACTTCGACATGTCTACCACATCTATTTAGGAAATTCTTTTATACCCCTTATCTTTTACTTAGAAACTAGAGTGTTGTTGCTTTTTAACTAAGGAAAGACTATAGAACTCAATGGCTTGTGCCGCTTAGCACTGAGGAAGCCACTCCAGAGGTGGCATGTGCCCACCAGCACCACACACAGCTTATATTGTGCACCCCAGTGGGACGGAGGCTTTCAGGTATGAAGACGGGTGCCCTTGCCTCTCCAGACCTATTGACATCCCTCTGTTCAGTGACATCCTAATGGGAAGGGTGACAACAAAGCTCCTCACTTATACAGATGACGTAACTAAGCATTTGGTAGTTGTCACTCTACTTAAGCTCCTGCCTGGAGTAATGGAAAGTGACTAGAAACTAGTGATTTGTGCTTCCAAAAGTGGTTCTACTTTCTAAGTGTCAAACCTCCCATTTTGCAAGTGAGGAAGCTAAGATCCAGAGAAATGTAAGGACTTTTCCAGAAGGTTAAATGACTGTATCTGGCTTCACAGAGCAGCCAGTTCTTGCCTCACGGGTGAGATATGCTGCTTTTGTCCAGTCACAGGGGGACATGAGTGAGCAGAACATATGTAAAGACCAGGGCAGGCTGGCTGTGCTTCTCATCAAGACTGTTTTCCAGGATCACTGTACAATGCCTTCATGTCAGGTCTGCCTCAGAACTTTGCGAGGTGCCTGTTCTCTCCCAGAAACCAAGGCCTAGTTCATTTTATTCACAGATTAACCTGGTCTCCAATATGTCCTAGATAATAGGAAGTGTGTGGGTAAGAGTTCAGTGTGCTGTCCTGGGTTGGCACCAAGAGTCCAGATTCTGCCCCTGGGAGCTCCTGGCTGGACAGCCGCACTGATGAGAGAGAAGGGTGTCATCCAAGTCTGGAGAGCCTATCATTTCTCCATTGCTGCTTAATAAACCACTCCTTAAAATAACAAACATTTATTTACTGAGGATCCCATGAGTCCGGAGTCCTAGCAGGGTTCAGCCATCCTTTGGGCATGAAGGACCTCGGGAGCTTGCATTCGGATAGTGCTTAAGAGTAGGGAATCCACACTGCTTCACCAGCATGTGTGGCACCCAGTGGAGAGAAGGGAAGGCTGGGGCATGGCTATTCTGGTGTAGCTTACACGGGCACTCTCTCCTTTGCCACCTCATGGCTAGCTTAGACTTCCTGGTACCTCATGTTGTCAGCTGCCAAAACCTGCAGCCCTGTTCAGCTCCGACCTCAGGAATGACACAAAATGGATTTGCCATGTGTTGCTGAAACAACACAGGTTACTGATAAGGAAGCACCAAGGTCACGCTGTAGACGCATCCTGGTTAGTGGGTTGTGTGAAGTCTGTCTCTGGAAACAGGACACTGCAGATGACTTTCTGGAAGAAATGGTGTCGAGCTAAGGTTTTGGTGACTGGGGCAGATAGATGTAGTGGTAGACTGCCAGCCAGAGCAGCAGCACATACCAAAAGCAGGGGTGTCATGGTATCGTCCCGTTTTGACTCCCTTGACCTTGAACTGGAAATAGAAGGGTAGATTCATATGAGCTCAATAGACCAAACCCCAGCCCTGTTGTCCTCTCTAATATCCTCAGCCGCAGGACCTCAGGGAACAGTTTAGAGTTGAGAGCCCACCCAGGCTGTCCTCTAAGAGACGTGGCATGGTTGAAGCTGCTGCTCTCAGAGGACAGGCCAGCATTACATAGTCACCTTAAAGGAGGTCATTTCTCAATCCTTATAAGGCTGCCGGTGGTTAGAACTAAAAACCCGGGATGGGTTCCCATTTCTAAGTCTTTAATAAGAAATAATCCATCTGAATTAATTATAATGCTTAAATATGTGAAAGTGGTAGTTGCTGATCATTTTAAGTAGTGATGTGTTAGATAAGAGGGCTCTGTCTGGTAAGACATCAGATCCTGATGCTGAAGAGCATGTAGTGTGTTCATTTTGACCTGGTTGCTAGAAGCAACCAAACCATGCCTCTCTAGGCTGACCAGATAAATGAAGGTGTCCCCATCCCGATTTAGCATAAACACTTGATGCCTGTTGGGGGCCTAATAGTATTTCTGGTGTCATGGAGAACATAAAAAGCTCTTGGCTTAGTGTTCGCCTGTACACAGGGCTAAAATCCACCAGGTATTAGAGACACGGGGAGATGTTAGATACTGGCCGTGACCAGGTAGGTTGTGATAAAATTCCCTGAGGAAAATGTTTGGGCAAGAAGTAGTATGGATTTATCTGCACGGGTGTGGCCAGGGTCTTCTGGAACAGATGCCCCACAGAGGAGGAAGAACAAGAGGATGTGTGGGAGCCATGTCCTGAAAAGCAGGCAGGTTCCATTTGTCATCTGTCACACAGGCTGAGGTGCCTGCTAGGGAGCACCCTTTCTACTTCAGTTAGGGCTGTGCAGGCATTTGAAGAATAATGATTTTTCTATTAGAAATGTAAATGGTTGCTTTCATCCATCCTAACTCAACTTTACATCCTTCTAATTCAAAATCTCACACCAAATCTCCTCTAATGCACGGACTGCCATCAAAGAGGACCTTTTTTGCAGTTGTTTCTAAGTGACTTTTAGAGATTTTGTTATATGCCCAGATATTTTAATTAGCATTTCTGTGAGCAGATCTACTGATGAAAATCAGCATAGAACAATTAGAATGTCTACAAGGCCACAAAAGTGGGTCTCTTTAAATAGAGAGCCTCTTCTTTTCTCGTCTTTGTTTGTTAAGTTTAACAATTAGCACCCTTGTATTTACTGAAGCCTAGTTGGAATTAATATATTACCTTTAAACACAGTATTAAGCCCAAAAGTTGTTCAGCTAGGTCTTGGTTTAATGTAGTATGGAAAGACCGATAGACGGACAGATACACTTGCGTGCGCACATGCACACACACATAGATATATTCATATACAAAAACTGATGCAAGTAAAATAGCATTATAGGAGGGGAGGGACTGTGTTTCAGGTCAGCAGGGTTAAGGAGCCCAGGCAACCTCTAAAGATTCAAAACAATAGCATTCAGCATGGAATCTACTTTTTATCATCCTTGCTGGCCCTTCAGGATGAAGAAAAGACACTGTCCAGTTCTGGCGGTAGTTTGCTAGCAGGAGAATTAGGAGTAAAGGTACTGACGCCTGAGGGGTGGGTCATGAATTAGTAATTGCTATGTGGCGGATGAGCCCGTCAAAAGAGTTGAAAATGAGGAAGTTGCCTCGCAGAGCGCTATCAATCACTCAGTGACCATAACTTCCAGTAATTAGTGTATTTTATGGGCCTTTGCTTCAGTGGCTCGAAAGCACATATGCTGCAGTCACAGCTAAACTTTGCCGGAGTAATATTCCAGGATGATTTATCCTCCTGCTGCACTGGGATCTAACCCTATATTAGGTGAAGATTGTGAACTAAGCTGCAATAAAGTGTAAGTTTAGGTACAGTTTGCCCAGGTTGAGACCTCAATGTATCATGCTTTTGAGTGTTCACGGTCGGCCACAGCAAGCAATCATTTCTAACAGTCTAACAAATAAAGCAATTAAAGGGCCGGCATTAGGATATTGTGTTTGTGAATTACTGTTGCCCTGTCCCCATTTAGACATCCACTGTAATAAGCCCATTTCTAATTAGAAAAACAGCAGCGCTGTATTAGAATCATTTATTTGTAATGCTGTCTTTCCTCCATGATTACTGGTAATCTGGGGTAGACTGCAAGACCTTCTGAGTGATGGAGAAGTGCTTGATTTATCCTTTTGTGCTACTGTGTTTGGGCTCCTTAAGTTACAATAAATCTACTCAGGGTCTGTGGAGTCTGGCGAAGATGAGGATTTCCTTTAGAAGTGTTGGCACGTGTTAAGGAGCGAGCCTGGTGGGACCCTCCCAGTTAGGCTCTTTCTACACAAAGAGGAAAACAGTGTTATTTACCGGCTCTCAGGGGCACTTGGCACTCTTCGTGCAGGGCATAATGAGTTATTTGCTGAGGTTCACCCAGTGCACCGGAAGTCTCCGGGGCCTTCGCAGACGGGGTGCTCTGCCGTCGCCAAAACATCTGTAGAGCCCAGCATTCTAATAATTTAACAAGCTTTGCCACCAACTTACAGTATGACCTTGGGCAAATTAATTAAGCTTCTGGTGCCTCCATTGGGCCATAATTCTGT
The DNA here is from genome assembly GCF_007827085.1 of Peromyscus californicus insignis. NCBI lineage: Eukaryota > Metazoa > Chordata > Mammalia > Rodentia > Cricetidae > Peromyscus > Peromyscus californicus. The sequence continues at coordinate 57,913,506 of NW_026294402.1, read as the reverse complement.
TTGTGTTAAAGAAATCCTTGGAGTTTGTAGGAAAGCATTATGTCAAGATAAGTATAAATTGACTAAGGAAAGAGACAGCCTCAGCTCTGCTGTATTCTCTGCAGATGAGATCCCCTACACGGCTTCTAATGATCTGTTCTTGAGCTTTCCTGAGATGGATGCCAGTGAGGAGCTAATCTCAGGAAGCATAGATGGGAAGGGGTAGAGTGACACCTTCATTACATTTATTATCCCATATTTAATTTCCAATGCATTATCACATCATATGAGTTAAACAGTAATAGTAAAAACAAACTAATTGTCTTTAATTAAAGTGAATTAGGTTTTGATTTCAGTATATTTGATGTAGTGAGAAGTGAGGATGCAGAGGGTCCCAGAGGTTATTAGGGCAGGTTTCTGTGGGGCCTGACGGTGTTGGTAATAACGCTCCTCCTCGTGGTCCTAGACGCGAGCAGATAACGTTTCATCAGTCTCTGTTACTCGCACTTATGCCCCTCCACAGGGGTCGCAGATTCCACAAGTTAGCAGCTAATGGCCTTATACATTAAAAATTGAAGCTTCCCTCACTCCAAGGCCTTGCAAGGCTTTGTTCTTAAGCCCTAGACACTTTGGAGTGCAGCTGCAAACTATAGGCAGAAGATTAAATTAATTTGTAACTCTTTTTTTTTTTTTTTGGTCCTGCATTGCTAAATCCTCCACATTTAATTGAAACCCTACTTCAAGACGCTTTGTGTTGCCGTCGCCGCCACCGCCACGTCTTTGTTGTCAGTTTAACCCCGGAAGCTCTTTAACACTGGCAAATTGCTGTTATAGCCTTCAGATTGTCTTGAAACCATTTCGTAAGCGGACAGTGAAATTGATATGTGGGAAGAAAAGTCAAATCGTAGGGTAGAGTTTGAGGTGTTTAATATTTATCGTGGGTCTTCTCCAGCATAGTTTGAGGTGATTTAAGCTCCTTCTCTAGGCTTGAGCAAATTGGTATTGGGATGAAACCTCACCTGGGGAATTTTATGTCATTCAGTAGTTAAGTCTATTTTTTTTTTTTAAGTTTCCCTGTGTCTGAATGCACCAAGTGGCTGTTGAGTTTCTATGAAATGGAGGCTTAACTGCAGCACACACTCTAAATGCAAAATCCTTAGATGGAAGTTTAATTGTGTAAAATGCACACAAAGTAATTAAGAACAAATTTTAAAACATTTCGGACTATAAAGTCTCCTTTCAGCTATATTGAAAACGCTTATTTTCAATTTGTAGTTATGCCAAGAAACATAGGATATGTCTAAATTGAGAATTTTTTTTTTAACCGAGTGCTTTTTAGTGCAAGTGTAAATGTAGAACCTGTCCCATTGCATTACTGATGGCCTGAGCTGGTGACCTGATCCGAGTCTGCCTCCACTGCTTCGGGCTGCATTGCCTTTCCTTCCTGTACAGTTCCACGGCGGTAGCTACTCCAATGTCGTGCTGTTACTCTGTGTTTTCTACCCTGACTTTCTGTTAAAATACAAAAGGGTTCTCTATCTATCTATCTATCTATCTATCTATCTATCTATCTATCTATCTATCTATCATCTATCTATCTGTCTGTCTATCTGTCTGTCTATCTGTGTGTATATGTGTGTGTGTGTCCACACAGAGGCCCAAATATATTTATTGTTTACACTATAAAACCCAAGTTATTTCAGTGCTGCTACCTCCAGAACAATCCTAGGTTGTGGTTAGCCAAGTCAAAGGTCACGAGCTGACTCTGAGGAACGTTTGTAGCTTCACAGTTAAATGTTAGTGATTCCTGTTATTTCAGTGTGTTCCCAACTTGTGACCATGTCCACAGCCTCCTTTTCCTGCCCTTTACAAGAAATGTCCCATAACCCCTGCTGAGCAGTTTGTGGACTCTTAAGTATTTGGAATTATAATGCACTTGTTTATTTAACATTAAAAAGAATCCTTCCCCGCCTCCTGCCCCCTCCACCCCAGCCACCAAACAGTAAACCTGTTTCAGGTCCTGTGTAGACTCAGCCATTCTCCTCTTGGGAATGAAAGGACGCGAGACTGTGTGGGTGGATTGCTGGCATGCCTTCATTTTTCAGTGCACTTTTTTAAACCACTGGACGTAAGCTGCCCATATTTAAATGCTTCCCTGTAAAGATGACAGAGCGGGTGGAGAGTCCTATTGGCTGAGCCCTAATCTGTTTGCTTTGTTGCAATCTTTCTTCCCCCCCCCCACTTCAACTGTTAACCTATTTATAAATCTAAATCTACACACAGAGGTCACTGGTTGGCTGAACTTAAACCATTTTACTCAGTAAATTTAATTAAGAAAATACAGTGCAACTCATAAGCAAATGAGTTTTTTCCTAGTTTTAAACCAAACCACCCTCTTGAGTGCTGATTGCCTTGCCCGACCCCTGGTGATACAGAAACAGGCAAAATTAAAAAGGACATTAAAGCTTCATTAAATCTGAAACACATTTAGTACAGTGACATATCTGCAGGCCATTTCAGAGAAGATTACATACTCTCTTTTGTAAGTTTCCTAATTTATAATACCTTGACAATCAAAACTGGGGAAATGCAAGGTGATTAATAGGCCAGTAGGCTAAGAGACACGGACCAGGCCAGACCCAGCCATCCGACTGCTCACAGCATACGTGCTCCCTCCCCCGGAAGGAGTCAGTGTTTGTTTTGACTTTTGTGAAGAAGTTCTTCGTGCAGCCATGTCTGCTCAGAGTGCACTTTCTCCTTCCACCTGATAGCCTGATGAAGGGGTTCTGGGCCTCACTTTGTGTTCCTCTCCACTTGGTCATGAGACAGGGGTTGGTGAGTGCACAGCTCTGGGGCCCCATTAGACTGAAGGATAAGGACACACATGGAAGGCAGAGTCCTCTGAAGGGGCCTTCAAACAACTGCCTTCACTGCAGCCCAGTTACACTCTGCCTGAGCTCAATAGTGTAGAGCTGGGACCCTTAAGTCTCCTGCCATAGCAGCCCAGTGATGACACTCCGTAAAAGAAGAAGTGACCATCCTGTACCAAGGGCAAGGGACCCTTCTGTGTCATGTAAATCCAGAGTTCACATCTGCAAGATGCCAGGTAGGACTGAGGTCCCAGTGGATAGATGTCAGGGAAACATAAAACAAAGTTAAACCCAAGAGTGCCACTCGCCCCAGGTCAGCCACTGCTGCTTGTTCCACCACCAGCCTGCCACACCAAGTCTTCTCTGGTCTCCTGCATAGCTTTTATACATTAGTAAGTATATAGATTTTTAAGATATAAATTTAAGGTATCATTATTTCATTTGGTGGATTTCCTTAATCTTTTCACATACAATGAGAAAACATATAAATGAGGCACAAGAAAGAGGATGGATGCTCACCTAAATCAGATGAATGAGACCAGCCATCCTTGCTTCCCTGTCCCAGTTATGCCAGAGGGGCAGGTGCATGCATGCACACACTCCTGTCTGCTGGACACCAGCTGTAGGCCGATGATGACTGGCAAGTCAGAGGCCTGTGTTAAGATGAGAGAAATTCAATTCTCACATTATCCTGCTCTTGCTACTTAAGCCTTTTTCTTATTTTATTCGTCTGTGTTTGTTTTGGGGGAGGACCTCATTATGTGGCCCAGGCTGATGTTGAAGTCAGGATCCTACCACCATAGTTTTCCAGAGTGCTGAGATTACAAACACTACCACACCTGTCTCGTTTCTTGATTCTTTAAAGTGCAAGAACCAAGAGTGTTGGCACTGTGGGTCTCTTAGCTCTTGATAGTATGTGTGGTAGGCACATTGCTTCTGCCAGTCAGTCATGTGGGCAGAAATCTTCCATGGTCCCCAATGATGTGTTCAATCCATACTCACATGTAAGGAATTAAGCCAGAATGTTATAGGTGTGTTATAACAGATATCAGGCTCTTAGCCATTTTAAATGAGAGATCCTTCTTTTGTTGTCTCTTTACCCCAGATGAAATTCATACTCCACAGATCATTGTGATAATAGGTGACAACTTTTGGTTACTCCTCACTGCCTGTCAGGTCATTACAGAAGGGTACACCCACCACAACAGATCACAGTGACTCCTGAGTCAGTGTGCACATTCTCATTGGCAATCACTGTATTTTTCAACTCTAATATGAACCTCCAGCTTGTGTTGGGCAAGAGCTGAGTGGGGCAGTATAACAGCATTTAGACAGCAGCCAGAATCACACAAATCCCTGGACTGATTTAGGTGAGCATCCATCCTCTTTTCTGTGCCTCATTTATATATTTTCTCATTTGTATGTGAAAAGATTATAGAAATCCACCAAATGGAATAATGATACCTTAAATTTATATCTTAAAAACTATGTACTTACTAATGTATATAAGCTATGAGTACAAAGTGGCACTTAATTAGATACTTCAACACACACAGTACACACATGTGCACACACAAATATCCAAATGAGTGTTGACCTTTTCAAAGGAGTCTGCCATCCAAAGTCATATGGCTCATCCCTATTACATTACTGTTCAAACTGCCTTTAGAATTTTAAAAACCTCAACAGCCCAGTCTGTCTTTAGTGAGTGATCTTTGTAGGTATTTGGGGTTTGAATATACATGGGCCATTCGGGCATCATGCTACACAGAAGTCACATGATCACCAAGCTAAGGGGTATCTTTTAAAATCCAAGTGTTGATTAGTTCTCATAAAGTGAGAAAGGTATTCTTTTGTTTCATGAAATGATTCTAAACACCATTTTAAAAGAAGAGTTTTGGAAGTGTTTGAGCAACGTCAGTGTCTCTGAAACCAGTATGCAACTATCAAGCTGTCAGAAGGTTGTGCAGTGTGCTGGGAAGAACACTGGATGAAAAGCAGGTTTGGGGGACAGCCCCTAGATTTCTCTTGACTAACCATGTGAGAACCCCTTGAGGGACTCTAGGATTTGTATCTTCTCTCTAGGTCCATGTGCTCAGAGGCATTTTTGCTTCCTGGAGGTTACACTTGTACTTTGTAGGCAGTTCCAGGTGTATATGGAAGGTTCAGAACCGAGAGCGGGCCACCCTGGGAAGCTGCACAATTTCATCATTGTTTCCTTTAAATAGGTAATAGTCAGCCGGGTGTGGTGGTGCACGCCTTTAATCCTAGCACTTGGGAGGTAGAGGCAGGGGGATCTGTGATTTGAGGCCACCCTGCTCTACAGAGTGAGTTCTAGGACAGGACTGTGTACAAAGACCCTGTCTCAATAAACAGATAAATGTAAATAAGTTGTGGTTTATTTGTTCAGTCTGATCTTATTACGTTATATCAAGCCTATACTTGTCCAAGTCACTTAGTTTTTACATGTGAGTTAACAAAAGTGGCTAGCCCAGAGACAAAGAGCAGTATACAATCAAACTAGGCACGGGGGATGGGGGGACTAACTCTCCCAGGTTCAGATGGAGGCCTCTAGGACCACCCTCACAGCCTTGCATGGCCAGTTCCATGCCAGTAGGACCTGGAACTGACAGGGAAGCGTGAAGCAGGAAGTAGATGAGAATGATAGCGCAGGTTCCGACGTCATAATCTAGCCCCTCCCACTTCCTCCAACCTCTCCTTCAGACCTGTAGCCGAAACCCACAGAGCTGTGCTCTAGAACCAACTTACATGTGTACATCTCTGTCTCAAAGAAACTGTCACACACACATGCATGTGAATAGTGCTCCCAGCATTGAGAATTCACCCAAGAGAAAGTATGTGGGATAATGTTCAATTCTTGAAATTAGGTTATTTTTATCAGAGATAAAATATTGTCTATTAAAGAGGTCCATTCTAAATACAGTTTATAATGTAATTACAGCAATAATTTAGTTCGTGCATTAGCATTGTGGATGTTTTTTTATTTGCTAGATGCAATTCTGAAATGTAGTTCTTGTCTGTCTTAAGGAGATCTGCCCTGCATGCAAATCTATAACTAGACAAATATTATTTCCTTTCCCAGCTTGCTCTTGGGAGGTTTCCATATCCTCAGGTAAGATTGTTCATTACTACCATTTGCCACTGTGACATTTGCCACTGTGACATTCATTCCTATGTATGAAGGTGCAGGAAGCGATTGTGAACATTTGAGCCACATACAAATAAATCTGTCCTGTTAAAATGAAAAGCAGTATCTTAAAGCAATCATTAGAAGTCTCTATTGGCATTTTATTTAAAAACAAACAAACAAACAAAAAACTCTAGACTTTTTTCCCTTGTTAGAGATTGACTGAGACCCTCATGTTCCTCTTTGTATGACATTCGAGGTGTCCCTTCTGCCCAGCTCCATGTGCTCATGTAAAGGTTGGAGGAGGGGCGCACCCTTTTCTTCATACTTTTTATGAGCATTTTGGATTCAGTTAAAATTATTTGAGTCAAAAGATGAAAACAAAGGGTGAAAATATCTGATGTGGGTCATTGTCTTTACCAGGTGCACAGGCCCCCAGTTTCATGTGTGTATGATTTTGAACATATTACACCTTTTCGATTTTCTTCCTTCCTATTCACAAATAGTTTGTTACCAAGTATTGAAAATCCTAAAATTTTATAATTTCTTCACAATTTTCACTAGAGAAGGATGCTAGCAGTTAAGATATAAAGCTATTTTGTGACTTGAAAATGATTCCCTGCTGTTGGGGGGCAGTAAGCGCAATGTCCAGAGGGATGAAAAATGAGCGGCTGACGGGTCTCTTCTGGTTGATGTGTGCTGTTTTTCTGGCATCTTGGTCTGAACAGGCCAAAGTGCCTGGAGGCATGTCTGATTTAAAGGTGGTGTTGGTCTCTGCTCTTTAAGCATCTATTAACTTGCTATTATTATGCAAATAAGTGTTGTATTACACATACTAATTTATGCATGGTTAGATTATGCAGATGCATCACAAACATGGTTATTGAATAATAGGAGGGGGCGCCTTCTCCCTAACCATCTTTAGAAGCGGTTCTCATATTCTCCCAGTACCCAAGTGGACTTAAAGAGCCTTTACTCACTGAAATGTCTCTTTTGAAGCCTTCTTCCTTCACAGTTAAAAGTTATCAGATAAGTAGAAATGACCTGAGCTGTTAGATTTGAGGTGTTAGTCTCGCTTTCCAATGGGAAAGTCTCTTTGCTTAAGCATCATCTTTTTCCTTTAAAGAGAAAACCTAGAATGCAGCTACTTGGCACACACTAGCACGTAGTGAGATTTTGACGTATACAGTCACGCCACTCAGCTCTATAGGTAGCCCATCAGATTAAAGTCACATTGTCAAGATTTATAGTCATTTGAATATTTATCTTGTTAAGCCTCTTAAGTCTGTTGGTAATTTGTAAACAGTTCAATGTTTGACTAATTCATGTAATCCTGTAAAACTGTGAAAATGAACATGAGGCCCTTCATGACCTAACTCTTAAAATAGTCCTGATAACACTTATAAGCCATCTGATAAAGATTGAGGGCCAGCAAGATGGCTTGCCATGCAAACCTGATGCCCTGAGTATAATCCCTGGGACCCAAAGTGGGTGGTGGAGAAAACTGACTCCCACAAGTGACCTCTGACCTCCACACATGTGCCTCCCCCATAATAGATAAAATATTTTTTTTAATTTCGAAAATTGAAGTTGTAGCCAGATCCTTAAGGTCCCTAATAATATTCAGAGTAAGTAAGCAGTGACATTGGCTGAGTGAGAAGTCTGCTGTGTGGTTGTCATTGTGTGACCTTGAGCCCTTGAAAGCCACAGTCAGATTTGGAACAGGCAGGTGTTGCTTCACTGAATGACCAAGCACCCCTGTACTTGAGTTGAGTAGATGGTGGAAAATTCTAACAGGCTGAACTCCCTAACTAGCCAAAGGTCTGTATAGCAAGGGGTTATTCCTTGAAACATCGTAGAATGCTGTCACCAAAATGATGCTTTTACTTCAGATAAAAGCAGCCTTGATGCCATCAGGTCCTTCCCAGGTCTTTCATCAGAAGTTGGAGTGATTCACTACTGACAATCAGTAATGACTTTCAGTGTGATTCACATTTACTGTACAGGCTTTGTGTTCTCGATGAAAGGTTGGGGAAAGATCCTTTGTAAATGCCTTCCAGGAGCACTTGCTACTCTTCTAGAAGAGCAGGGTTTGGTTCCCAGCACCCATGTTGGGCAGCTCAGAACTGCCTGTAACTCCAGCTCCCGGGGATCCAGTGCCGTCTCCTGGCCTCTGCAGGCGCCTGCTTGCATGTGGTGCATATAAACTCACACAGATACACACATGCATAGAAAAATCAATCAATCAGTGTCTCCCCTGCTCCTTTCTCCTTCCCTCATATGGGACAGGTAAAGGCAAATGTATGTTCCTGAGGTGTTGCAGAGACTGAATCATGAGAGCACACCTTCACCTTGTCCCATGCTGCCACACTTGAACTCCTGTGTGCTGTGAGACAGCCTTCCTGTGTCACATAAACAGTCACCATTGCTGACTGCTGAACTGTGACTGATTTGCTAACATTAACTCTCAAGTGGAGTGGGTAGGAGTGAGTCATAGACTCTGGAGTTGAAAAGCATTGTGAGCATCATTTAGTCAAACCATACCATGGTATCTACAAAGCAGATGGCCCTGCCTTTGACCGTCTTGAGTGACTGAAAGCTCAAACATTACCCAGCAGTCCTTTGTCCACCACACTGAAGACTCTGGCATCCTGAGTATGGTCCTGGAACACTCAAGTTGTGTCCTTTTGAATCCCTCCATCCCTTGCCTGGGGTTAGTACCAGAGAATTGCTGTTCTGAACCCAAAGTCAAATCAAGGCCCCACACTGGTGCTCTCTTCCTTAGAGGTCAGTTGAGAACACAGAGGTGAGTCAGAAGTTGCATCAAAAGAATCAGCTCGACCACAAAGTCTCCAGTCCTTCACTCTTGCTTTGTAAGTTTCCTGAGCCCTTGTCTTCCTCATCCCTGAGAGAACAATCCTGGTATCTGCCTTCTCTTTCTGATGTAAGAGGGTGTGCTGCTCAGATGAAATGATGGATAAAAGCCACTTAGGAAAGTACAAAGAGGCCCCAGTGCCACTGTGGCCCACAGTGCAGGCTGTAGCTTGAAACAGCGTTTGCCTCTTAAGCACCTTTAACCCCACTGGAGCCCAGGGCAAAGCTGGAAGGGGCAGCAAGCTTCCAGACTTCCAGCCCAGCCCCAGTGCTGCTGACAACATCTTTAGCAGTCCCTCTTCCAGTTGGTGACAGGGTGTATCGGGTGGGGGTGCAGATGAGGGAGGAGGGCTTGGACATGATAGAGTCAGTGGCCAGGGACAGTGTCAGTGAAAAGGCTGGATTTCTTAGAGATCCTCCTTCTGTGTGAATGTCATTGTTTTGTGTAGTCGGGTGTTTGCTGTTTGGAAACACTTGCAGGGTTTCCTTTAAGCCTTGGAGCAGCCACAGGGTCCTGGGGATACAGTCTGGCTTCTAAGAAGAAGGGTTTGGGCCCTCCAGTACAGCAGTTTTCATCATTGCCGCTGTTAGGAAGACAGTGGTGGGTTGGAGATGTGATCCAGTTGGTGGAGTGCTGGCCTAACTTGCCCCAGCATCTGGGAGGTGGAGACAGGAGGCTGAGATTCCAGAACGTCATTGGCCATGCAGCCAGTTTGAGGCCAGCCTGGGATACATGAAACTGTCTCTTACAAAAAAAAAAAAAAAAAACAATGGAATGAGGTCTTGAAGTCACCCAGCACCTTCCCTACCCAGATCTCCTGAGCACTTTTTATGACTGGTCCCAGGTCCTACATCCCACCCCAGGGAACTATTATTTCTAGCCTCCCAGTGAACAGGCCACACACCTCATCTTAAAAAGGACTAGGGGTAGTAAGTCTAGGACTTGGAGGCATTTAAACTCAGTGACTAGCTGTTTCATGTCACCTCGGCTTGGTGGCTGTTCATAGCTCTTCCCCGCCTCCTCCCCGTCCCAGACAGTTCACCAAGCCCTCCTCTCATTCAGCTTCCCTGCCAGAGGGTACAGGGAGAATGAGCAGCATGGGCTGTGCTGATGTAGATGACAAGGCTATTCTCTAGAGCCCTTTTGCTTTTCTTGTTATGTGTTTAGTAGAGTGACAGGAGGATGCAGATGGCCTTGGAGCCCTCACCAAACCCAGTGCCCTGAAATTCTAGGTGCCTGTAGAGTGTATTCCATAATGAGATAGCGAGTATTTGCTTTTTGCAACATCTTACAAAGCTAATTCCATTGAAGAATTCAGCTTTGATGGTGATCTGGAAAGATCTGTAGGTCTAGACAACAAGGACTGGAGCATATATAGTTGGTCATGTAGATCCAAAGTCAGTTGACTTAAAAAAACATGGCAATAGGCAATGGTTTGTTTAATGACACCATAATTTGGGAGAAATGAAAATGATTGCCCACTAAACATTGTCATCCTTCATTCAAACTCTACGGTGAGGCCCTGCATTTGGACAATGGTAAATCCATTAGGGAGACCTCTCAGGAGCCAG
>NW_026294402.1:57735563-57900563 GCF_007827085.1 Peromyscus californicus insignis | reverse complement strand
GATCATTTAATATTCTTATGGTCTATATTAAATTTAGACCATAGATATCATTATCTTATTTATGTATCCTGCTTCCTAACTGTGATCATACCTAGAACTGCAAATATCTAAAAAGTTCGTCTTCTTTAAACAAATGTTTTTTGGAATCATCCTTGGTCAGATAGACTTTTTGAAGTTCATAGCATCAAGGATTTAAGTGAACTGTAAGTATCTGTTGTTTTGAATTAAGCCTCTTACAAAAAAAAAATTGGATAGTCCCCAAAATTATCAATGTTTCCCTTTAACTGATAAAAACTAGGTATATGCGATTTATTACTTAAACAGATTTCTGCCAGCATTTATTTTTATTCATTATCCTCACCAATCAGATATAGTTACTTAAAATATACCAATAACCCAAGCCATAGAATCAGATGGATGCTCCATAAAATGCAGAGGTAAACCTGAAGTGATGGGAGATATTCATTTGTACACTTAGCTTCTTCCTGGGATATTCTTAAATTGCCAAAGCCAAGTTCTCCCCGCCGTCTTCTTGAAGTCTCCAGCTCAGACATACCCAGAGATATCACTTTATCTCCTTCTTTCCTAAAGGAGATGAGTCCTAGGCTGTCTTTAAAATAGAGACCTGGGGCTCCCCCGTTCTGCACATTGAGGAAAGTGCTTCCTATGTACATACGAAGGCCTGAACCCAGTCCCCAAAACCCAGATCAAAGAGCAAGGTGTGGTGGCTTGCACTTCAAATCCCAGCACTGGGGAAGCAGAGACAGGCAGCGTAGGTTCACTGGCCAGCCAGCATAGCCTGCCTGGCAGGCTCCAGGCCAGCAAGGCAAGGAAGATGGGGCTGGTGAGCTGACTGAACAGTTCAAAGCTCTGGCTGATCTGAAAAAGGACCTGAGTCCAAGTCCCAGCACCTCCATGGTGACTCACACCCATCTGTAACTCCAGTTTCATGGGATCCAATGCCTCCTTCTGACCTCCATGGGCACCAAGCATGCATGTGACTCATATTCACAAAATAAAATAAAATAAATAAATCTTTTCTAAAATGTATTTAAGAGAGAGAAGAATGGGGAAAGGAAAGAAACCGTATTTGGCTCCTAAGAAATGGCGCCTGAGATTGCCCACCGGCTTACAGACACATGCACATGCACCCTACACAAGAACACACACACAAAGCAGAGATGGAAGAGAAATTGTCCCCAGGGTCTCAGAAACTTAGAAAGATGGTGCTTTCCCATCACAGTTATTACTGTAGTTGAGATAGGTTTCTTAGCCAGCCAGGTGAAGGGTGTCTATTTAAAAAAAACAAGCAAACAAACAAACAAAAAACCTGAATGGTTAAGGCTGTAGCTCGGTGGTAGAGCACTTGCCTAGCTTGAGAACACCCTAGGTTTGATCCCAAATAAATAAACAAACAAACAAATAAATAAAATGCCAATTCCAGGTTGGTCCTGTTCTGTAGCATCATCCAAACTATCTATGATGTTCATCCCAGTTCAGTCAGATGTTTATCTGTCACTGAACACCTACCCAGTGCCTGACACTTTGCAGAACTGAAACAGAGGAAGCCAGTTCCAAGAGAAAGAAAAGCATAGAACAAAGTACAGCTCCTATAAAAGGAACCTCCAGGAGCTGAGGCGCTGGCCTCAGAAAGGGCATGGTTAGCTTACTTTAAGAAGCCAAGACAGATCCGGAAAGATGACTCAATTAAGAGCTCATACTTCTTGCCGGGCGGTGGTGGCACACGCCTTTAATCCCAGTACTCGGGAGGCAGAGCCAGGCGGATCTTTGTGAGTTCGAGGCCAGCCTGGTCTACAGAGCAAGATCCAGGAAAGGCGCAAAGCTGCACAGAGAAACCCTGTCTCGAAAAACCAGAAAAAAAAAGAGCTCATACTTCTCTTGCAGAGGACCAGGGTTCAGTTCCCAACGCCCACATCAGATGGTTCCCAATTGCCTGCATTTGTTCACATTCCAGCTCGAGGGATCCCAAAGCCTCTGGCCTCTGCACATAGTTAAAAAGTAAATAAATCATTTAATCTGGAAAGATGGCTCCGCTATTAAGAGTGTGGACTCTCTTGCAGAGGACCTAACTTTGGATCCCAGAATCCACATCAGGCATTTCACAACCACCTGTAATTCCAGCTCCTCTGGGATCCTATAATTCTAGCCTCTGTAGGCACATGCACATATTTTTATTTGTTTTTATTATTTGTTGGTTTGTTTGTTTTTTGAGACAAAAGTCTCTCTATGTGACCTTGGCTGGCATGGACCTCATTATATAGGCCAGGCTGGGTTTGAACTCACAGAGATATGCCTAACTGCCTCCCAAGTGCTAGGATTAAAAGCATGCACAGGGCCTGTATACACATAACTTTTTTAAAAAGGGAAGTGATATTTCTTTAAAAGAAGCCAAGAATGCTTTGTAGAGTAGAAGATCCTTGAGCTGCAGCAAAGAGACTAGAAGGATGGCGAAGGTCCACTCTGAGTACTCAAGTCAAAGGAGGTACGTTCACCAAGAGCCCCAGGTCTGAACATGGGGTGTGTAGCGCCTCCTTCCAGTAGTCTGAAGGGTGTTATTGTGGCTGCTCTCATTTCCCTGTTGAGCAGATCCCCTGGGTTAACTGTAACTGCGGCTGAGGGGAGAAAGAAAGGGGTCAGAGGAGCAGAAGGAGGAAGGAGTCTATCAAGATGTAGCTGACCCTGTAACAGACTGGATGCAGGAGCTGGGCTCCAGGATATCATGAGTCTCTTTGAGCCTGTTTGAGGTTGGAAGGATTTGCATTTCCAGATCTCTGCCCTGAAGGTAGTTGCCACGTGCCTGAAAGCTTCTCCCCAACTTGTGTGAATTTGACCTAACACATTCCAGGACAATTTCTAGGCGACTGGGAAGGAATTATCGCCATTAAATGAGCCAAGGCTAAGAAGCCACTTTAAGAAGTATAAGGTGGTTAACAAGAGCAAGGCAGTGGTGGTATTATTTATATTTCCAGAAAGTACTTCAGGGATTTGCTTATGTAGCTCTGAAAATATATGACTGTGTCTCCTGCCAGGTTAGACTGAAATGAATTACTTCTCTGATCCCACCAGAGCCTTCCTGTCCAGTCCTTCTTTTTTGAGTTACAATTTATCATTCACAGTCGTAATACACGGAATTATATATAGAATCTAGTCATTTTTAGTCCAGTAACTGGGACCATGATTCTTTCACAGTTTTTTTAAATAATCAGCCTAGAAATAAGATTGAGATGTAAAGCAATGACCTTGATGCCCCACTCTGGCTCCCAGATGGTGACTTTGCCATCTTGTCACCCTCTTAGACTCCAGAGATTTCTATTCTTGCCCCTTGGTGTTATTGGTAGTTGTTGCCACCTCAAGAAATTGTAGAGTTTCAGATACAAGAAGACCTTCTCTAGCTTTTATTTGGCAGAGGAGGGAATGAGAGCCATGGCCATTAGGTGACTTGCAGGGTTTCTGTCTCCCATTCCCAGTTCAGTGGCTTTTTCTATCTAGCGGAGAGTGGGGACAGGAGATATTCTGAGGCACCCAGAGGTTTTGATTCCAAATGGCCGTTCTTATTTTACACATCCAGCCACTCAAGTTCTGCCTCCAACTGGTGTATCTACAGAGGTGGAAATTACTGTCCCAGGATGCTCCCTGCCTACCAGGTAATTGCTGACTGGATATGGATCCCTGGGAGGAAAGTAGTCTCAGCAGCAACAGAAACAAAGATATCAACTTTTACTGCTCATCACCATTGCACATGGAGAACTTGGGGTAGATTTGGAGCTAGGAGCTCATTGGCATCCAAGTTAAAAGGGGGCAGACCTGGCCAAGCTTTGTTTGAACACAGATTGCTTTTAAATGTTTAACAGTTCTGGATTAATGCCTGGGGTGTTGGGGAATCTTCTTCAACTACAATGTTAATGATCCTAAGAACTCAACCCTCTTTAGTGCCAATAAAACAGACAAGTTCTTTGAAAAATCAACAAGTCTCTAAAGGAGCAAAGAACTGATGCAGATTAAGGCTGGGGGTGCTGAAACACAGCCAGGAGCAGAGGGGTCCCGGACACAACTGTGGGAAATCAGGGCAACCTATTGGAATCAAGTATGGACTCGATAAGGCTGTACCTCATTGTCTGCACTCGTGACGTCAGGCAGTAGAAAGGCCTGACAAGGGAAGTTGTGGGTCTCCAGGCACAGGGAGGAAAGACAGAAGTGAATGATAAAGCTTGTTTTAATTCTGAGCAGAAATGGGTTGCCACAGTGCCCTGTGAGCCTGCGGACACCTTCTCCATACGACTAGTCCAGTTTGGTAAAATACCATAAGCAAAACTAAGTTTCTGGCCAGAGGCCTTGCTTCATCCCCTGCTCTGGACAGCTCTGTGCCTCCTCATTAGCTGGAGACTCCTGGGCAGAGAGAGCCAGAGGCAACAAATGATACCTACCACCCCAGGTGACAGTGTATATCGCCGTTGGTATGTGACTTCAACCCAAGCACAGGCGAGACTCTCCTGATTTCTGGGCCTGGCATCTCTTCTTAGCTCTATGACTTTCCTCCTCAGGCCTCAGTCTCCCCCTCTAGAAGGTGCCCATAGTCTCCTGGGAAGACAGTGTATAGAGCAGATGGGGTACCACCCAGACCTAGACATGTGAGTGCTTTCAAGGATGCTGGAGCAGTTCTGCTGGGTATGATCAGTTTCAAATGCACACCAGTTCTCTAAAGGAATTGGATAAAACTGAGCATGCTTTCTAGCCTCTCACTGTCCCCCTTGAAATTGACTGAAAAGAGTGAACTGGAACTCGAAACAAGAGTCAAACAGAGTTCAATTTCTTCTAGATCTGTGACTGTTTTGCTCCACGTGTATTTTGAACTTCATTTGCCAAAGCAACAAGGAACACTTGGGTTGAAAGATGTGCATGAGCTATGTCCAGATCCTCTCTGTCCTCATCCCACATGACCATGTAGGGCTATTGTTGAAGCCATCTCAGGAGCTCAGCAAGCCAAACAATGATGTCAGATGTGTAAGGCTTTTTGAATACGGTGATACGTGGTACCTAGAGCCTAGGTTGAGGAAACAAGCTTTCCTGAGAAGCCTACAAACAAAACCAGGGCAGGATGAGGTGGAAGAAAATACCTTAGAACTCTATGGAACCCTGGGAAAAAGCAGCAAAACCGGGAAGCTGTGGGTTTTTGGTTCTTAAAGACTTGTTTATGTTCTGTATATGGATGTTTGGCCAGCCTGTGCGTTTATTCCCACCTGTGCATGCCTGGTGGCTGAGGAGGTCAGAAGAAGGTGTCAGGTCCATGGAGCTGAAGTTACAGACAGTTGTGAGCCACCTTATGAGTTCTGGGAACCAAACCTGGCTCTTCTGCAAGAGCAACAATGCTCTTCACTGCTGGGCCAGCTCTCCAGCCCTAGGTAGCTGTGTTTTGTCCCAGTATTGAGTGACATTTAGAGGAAAGACAAGCTCTGTGCTTAAGTCATAGCCCTGGCTAGTTTCAGGGAACTTGAATAAGTCATTCGCCTTTGGGACCAGCAATTGTGTCCTGCCTGCCTTTTGGGTTCTAGAATCACTTATAGTTCGGGCATAGAGGACTACTTGGTAAATATAACTAAAAGGGATTATTTACCTCAATTCACTGACTTACGAATTGTCAAAACCAGTTTTGCGTCTAGAAAGAGCCAAGAACTAAACTCAAATCCCAAGGCTCCTAGTCTTGGTTTTACCTTCTCTCTTTAGGGCAAGTCCTTCTGAGAGACATGATCGTTTTCTCTAGAGAAAGTGAGTGTTGGTCCTTCAGGAGAGTCCAGATGGGACAAAGGATGGAGGGGATGGACGGGAAGCAGTTAACTCCCCTCTGCCAGATGAATCCAGACAGTAGGAGGTTTCAAAGATCAGAAAGGAGCAGTAGCTAAGCAGCATTCAAAACCCTCGATGTTCTTTCAGGCCCCAGAAGTCTGTGCCGCTGCAGGGCTGGCGGGCCTCCTCTCAGCCAAACAAAAGGCTCATGCAGTCTGTTTGTCCTGAGGAAGAGGCACAAGGAGCAGCATCTTCAGACCTGTCCAGGGCCCCTGACCAGTTAAACTGTCCTCGGTACTGTGTCTGTATGAGACATGGCAGAGAGACAGTAGTGCTGCTTTTTCTTTATTTGCTCTTGGTTGAGCCGACTGTAGGATTGTGGCTACCAAAAACCCTTTTAGGCACTTTTGCCTCCGTGAGTTTTTGCTACAGGATCCAGAACACGGTGAGCTAAGCCAGTCAAGGCAAAGTGAGTATGTGTTCAGGGGCTGGTACCCTGTTTTATTGGGACTTTTGATGGTCTCCACTTCACCCAGCATTTTAGTCTCTGCCTGCAGTCAACTGCAGTCTAAACTAGGAAGCGGAAAATTGCAAACATCGTCCTCAGTTTCCAACAGCATACAGCTGTGAGAGGCCTGATGAAACTCCATGCCACCCTAGTTTGTAACATTCTGGGTATGAATATTCCCTTTTTGCAGTGTGTCCGTGTTGTCTGTACTGCCCATCTGCCAATCACTTAGCAAGTGTCTCGGTCATCAGATCAACTGTCAGGTGCCACAATGCTGCACTCAGGTAACACTTGTTCTTCTTAGTAAGAGTCCCAAAGCACAAGAGGAGTGACAGTGGCAATTCTGTGCCTAAAACAAGCCCTTTAAGGGAAAGATGAAAGCTTATTGGGGGTGTATGTACACAGTAAAGACAAGTAGGGATGGGTAGGGTTTCATGCTTCCACTGCGGATCCTGAAACATAGCCAGACAGATGAGAGGGACTGTCATACATATGCACACATTGGAGGAAGCTGACCACGAGTGACAGGATGTGAAATCAGAGCTGGTCCTTCAGGCAGCTTTTTAAAAAATCAACTCAAAGTCAACTTAGTCACAGAGGAATTCACAGAGTGAAAAGCCTGGGCTTCCTGATTTGAGGAAAGGCAGATCTGGCCAGTGACTTTTGGCTCACTTTTGTTTTGTTTGAGACAAGGTTTCTGTATTAGCCTTGGCTTGCCGGGAACTCTCTATGTAGACTGGCTAGCTTCTGAGATTCAAAGTGTGCACCACCACACCTAGCTCTTAGCCCAATTCCTAAACCAACAGTGACTGCTTGGACTCTTGGAGTAACCTGCTTCTGCTGGGACAAGCAACTCTGCTTCCCCATCAGCACCTGAAGGCTATTTAACTCCCTGAGCCCAGGGGATGAACATGTTCTTAATAATTCAGGCCTGAGCTCCGTGTTCCATCTGCTATTTCACATGAAGTCATCTTGACATAAGCAAAAGGGCTGTGAGGGCGGAGCATGTGGCCGGAGTGTCATTACTGTGGAGGGGAAAGGGTAAAGGGCATTGAGAGCTGCGGCTGATCCTGGGGAGGAAAGTCCCTGGGCTTATTCAGCACAGAAGATATTGAAGACATGGCACCTGTCTCCAAATATATAAGGAACTGACATCAGTTCCATTCACCACAGCTCAGGGGTCCCGGGCTGATCTTTAAGATGTATTTGGTCTTGAAAATGAACTTTCAGAAAATGTAGTGAGCCTTCCTAAAACTCTGTAAACTTCTACAGGAAATGTGACAAGCGCCAGCCCCACAGTGACACAGTAGGGATTCTCTGTGTGACAGGAAGCAGTGTGGCTATGGTGGGCAGATGAAATCTACTTTCTGCGTAAAGGTTAAAACTACAGAGACATTTGCTGTGGTTGAGGGTGGTGAATCTAACTGCAGATGTGAGAGGGTGCTGCCTGTTAAGAAATGCAAGCTGCTTGGACTGGAAGTTAGAAAGGGCCGGTGATCCAGTTCAAAGCTGACTTTGTTATGAAGAAAATACAATCCTAAATTACATTCATGAAGGAAACTTCCCAACAGTCCTTGCTGTCCAAGATAGAATCATTGGAATTCCAGTCCTAGAAGATACCTCTGTCTGGAATATTACAAAGCAAGATTCCCCGTAGGTAAAGACATGGACCAGGTGAACCCATCTTTGGGTTCCAGAGCATGGGGGTGGGTTAAGCTGACAGAGAAGCAAATTAAAGGCTCGATCTAGAAAAACCCTGTCTAGCATCTTCAGTGAACCAGGTTTATTTAACCATGAAGATTGATGTCATCCATAGGCCTTGCTCAGAGAAATTGCATCTCCTACACACACACACACCTACACCACACTTCCCCCACCACGCACACACACACACCTCTAATGGTCTTAAGCTAGAGTCAACACAAGCTCATCCCCTCACAGAACAAAGAAAAGGAGGAACTAAAGTTAGAGGCAGAAAAATGCCTAAAATCTTCTCAAAGCAAGATACTTAATGAACACCTTGGCTAGGCCTGTACCATCAGGAAACAGATTCATCGTGTGATTCATATCTGTTTTTATTTCAATTTGCAGTTCTGTGTCAAAACATAGATTAATGTGAATGTTCGCCCAAAGGAGAATTTGCTATGGCTCCTCTCCATGCACATGGAGTGGGACACGAGCTATGTCAGTTTTAAGTACACAAAGGGTAGGGAGGAGACTGGCGAGGAGGTCCTCCCCCCGCCCCCCTGCCTGGTGCACCCAGCGGATGAGTAATGTTGTCCCGTACCTCAGTGCTCCAGCTGTTGTATTCTGTGGAGAAATGCATTGTCCTTGATCCTTGGGTAGCAGCAAGAGCCGCGGGCTCTTATTTATGGCCTTAGGGGTTTTTCTATCTAGTCCCATCTGAGCTGTGCTCTCCTCTAGGCATCTTGGAGTCTTTCTGCCACACCTAGTTCTTGGGTTAGTTTTCTCTTTTTAAAACTGGTAGCTCCCAAACACATCCCCGGCTGCAGTCTGAGCTGTCGGCCAGAAAGAAGGTGACAGAGAAAGGATCTTAAACTGAATTTTAAAACTTGTTTTAAACCTTTGTTTTAATTATATATTCAAATACTTTTTGCATACATACATACATGCATGGGAGGGGGTTTCTCACTGTGCAGCCCTGGCTGGCCTTGAACTCACAGAGATAAACCTGCCTCTGGCTCTCAATTGCTGCTGTTCACAGCATGTGCCACCACCTCCAGCCATGAAAGTGGATCTTAGACTGTAGAATTTTAGGCACATTCTGCCCTGATTGGGATCCTCCTGATAACGCCTCTATGACTTAACATTTGTTTTAGACCCTGTACAAGATACAGTAAGACTCCTGAGAGTGGTAACAATTGGAACAAGGATAAAGGCTGATGATCTGGGAAGAGGGGCCAAGCAAAGCTATTGAGTTTATGTTAGAAACAATGTATATTATCTTTTATTTTGTCTTATATTACCTTCAGGAAAATTAGTACATTATGGACGTCTCCACTCATAGTTAGGCCCAGTAAATTTCATTTATTCCTTTTTGTAAATAGTCATTTGGAAGCTTTTGGTGGTACAAGGCAACAGGTTACAGTTTATGGAAGTAAACAGGCCCAGCTCCTGAGTGGGGACACCATCTTCAGAGAGGCTTTGGAATCCTCTTGTTTCAGCCCTGAACTGTGCAGACAATGGTCCATAGCCCCAATGCAGGCCCC
Organism: Peromyscus californicus insignis; assembly: GCF_007827085.1. Classification (NCBI taxonomy): domain Eukaryota; kingdom Metazoa; phylum Chordata; class Mammalia; order Rodentia; family Cricetidae; genus Peromyscus; species Peromyscus californicus. The sequence continues at coordinate 57,891,023 of NW_026294402.1, read as the reverse complement.
TGAACTGTGCAGACAATGGTCCATAGCCCCAATGCAGGACCCTGAACTGTGCAGACAATGGTCCATAGCCCCAATGCAGGAAGGGGGATTTTGAGGCCAGGGGTATCTGGCTGGAATTCCATGGATCTTTCTAGTCCTCAGATTCATGCATTTTCCCGGGTAGTAGCCTCCCGAGCAAGCTGACAGGCCAGACTGATCTGGGACCTTGAATATTGTTCCTCTCTGAGCCTCAATATCCATAAAGGCAAAGTAAGTGGATTGAGCTTGAGCATCTCAGAGGTCCTTTCCATTGAAGAATTCTTTAGGTCTTAATTCTTCATGTAGCATATAAAATCCCAATTCACCATAATCACTGTAGATTTAGCTGAGGCTGTAGCTTAATGTGTCAGATTTGAACAGAGTATCTTTAAAGTGTCTACAGATCCTTACATTTGGGTTAAAATTAAAGAAAAAAACCGGTTTAACACTGAAGACTGGAATATAGCTCAAGTCACACAAAATGAAGCTGCTATTCTTTAAAAATTCCAACCATACCATGTAATTTCAGACTTCTTTTTTTCTATCTAAGAGAAAATAACACAAGCTTGAAAAGCAGTAAATATGTAAAGAGAAAATTTGTCAACTGATATTGGAAGATGTGACCTAGGTCACCCATAAATCTCTCCGACAAGAGCCGCGGGGCAAGTCATCATTTCAGAGGGGAATGAAGGCCTGGCTGGTGTCCTCCCTCGGCTCCAGAGTGGATCCACTCCGATTTTCTGATTATGCCTCTGAAGAAGATGGGAAAGACCTGCTAGCAAGGTCTGTTTTGCCATTGTTTGCAGAGAGGGGAGAGAAACTCCCAAAATTGTTTTTTAGCACCAGCACCATAGTTGAGGCCTCACCTCTGAGTCTTTGCATTAACAATCCTGTTCCCAGGGTCACTTTCCAAGGTCATGAGTCATGTTATGGGGCTTTCTAATTGCCACCTGTAAGGTTCATGCAAAGAAAGATATAATAAATGTTAATGCAGTCAGCAAAGCCCGGCTAGTACTTGTGGCTGCCTCCTAACAAGCCATCCATCCTGTTTAAACATAAGAGGGTCTACCTTCAACAGAAGGAGACCTACCTCCCCTCCTGTTAGTGGGGCTTTAAATCTTGGATCTGACAATTGACAAAAGGAAAAAAAAAACCCAGAAGAGGAAGGAAGTTCATCTCATTAATCTATCAAAACACCACTAATTCCAGAGCTTGATGAGTGAAGTGTTTATCTGGAACAGTTACATTCTGTTAGTTGTCCCAAAGTCCTAGTTAGCCACAGAAACCACTCAGCACAAACAGAATGTACGAGCAGAGCGTGGGCTTAGGCAGGCTGATTGTAAAGAGTGTGGGAGATGTTGTCAGGCACGGGCTGTACATCAACGCTAACAACATGACCGTGCACCTCTGAACTCTGCTCTCACAGTCAGGCCTTTAGAAAGGCAGGCCCAGAATAAAGATAGGTGTCCACGAAGCTGGCATTTTACACCGCGTCAGCGCCGCTTTCACTGTGTTATAAAACAAGGGGCTTCGATTTTACATGAACTGTGCACAAAAGCAGAGGAGGTGGCCGGAGGTTGACTTGGTTCAGATCTGTTTTATAGTCACTGTGCCCAGACAGTAATATGATCTTGAAAAAGGTAAACAACAAAGAGTTTAGCAGTGAAAAATATGCCTAATATAAATACAATCGTGCGCATGGCAGCTTAGAACTTGAAAAATATGACTGTGGCATTAAATTTTTCTGGTGGAATTAACAGAGGAACAGAACATAGCCTTCAAGGCAATATATCTGAGAGAAGGCAAGGAGATAATACATCTAACTCCATGGTCTGTGTGGCACTCCTATAAAGAAACGCACAGTAGCTTTATTTAATTGAGAAAATGAATCAATTATGGTGATGTTGCATCATCACATCAGACCCATGTGAAATGGAAGACATAAGTCACTGCATTGTGTAACAATGTTCAGAAGTAATTGAGTACCATAAGCATTTTGAATCAATTTCAGGTTCTGGCTCTGCTACCCTAATACAAAATGCATGAAGTTGACATCCTGTAGTATGTTACTATCAAGACTGTAATAAAACCCTGGCATAGCATCTCTAAGATCCTGGGCAAAACTGGATTGTTATATCATAAAAGAGAGACCAGTGGTCATCCCTCTCTTCCTTGTAGCAGCCTTAATATAGGACAGTTTAATTACATTTATTTATTTGTGTGTGTGTATATGGGCACGTGTGCCACGGTGAGCATGTGAAGGTCAGAGGGAAAGTTGCCAGAGGGGGTTCTCTCCTTCCACTGTGAGGGTTCTGAGGCTTGAACTCAGGTCATCAGGCTTGTTGGCAAGAGCCTTTACCGGCTGAACCACCTCACTGGCCCAGTCAATGTAGTACAGTCAGTCTTAAGGTGTCTTCAAGGTATTCTGCTTCTAACCTGTAAGACAGGGCAAGATAAGACAGTAGAGCCCTGTAAGATCCAGGGTCATTTGGAAGTGTGTGGTCGCCCCCCCCCCCCCCCCCCCCCCCCCCCCCCGCCGTCCGGTCCACACAACTCATGTTCCTGAAGGCAGTGCCGCAAACCAACCCGAACCTCACTTCAAGGCACCTCAGAGAATCTTTGCCAGATTTTCCTCAGAGAATCCTGTGATCTCCCGACTCTTGGAAATCTATGAGGAAAGATGCTCTTTGATGTCGAAAATGGATTCCTAGTGTTTTGTCCACTACAGACAGCTCAGCTGTGGAGTGAATCTGTCCTCTTTAATACTGCACGTAGGGCCACCTGTGTGTGCTTAGAAGAACAAAAGGAAAGCAGCCACAGTAGGAGAAGGGACCTGGCTCTTGGAGAGTTTACTAAACTTCTCAGCAGCCTGGAACTGCTTCCTGTGTGGTGACTGAAAGGTGGCGACATATGAGCAGGAACCTTGGCCACTTGAGACAGAGCACGGGAACTACTGTCTACAATACCGGTAACCCCAGCAGGAGGATATGAGTTCTAGGCCAGCCTGGGCTCCATAGCAGGACTTGGGGGAGGGGAAGGACTGCTGGTCAGCCACACGGATGCAAGAGGAAGTCATACACCCAGCATCCACCCTTGACAGCCATACCATGCAAGTGAAAACATGCTGTCCAGTTGGTTTAAGGAATGCTGTGGTCATAGGCAGGTATTCTCCAGGTGAAGGAACATTGAAAAGGCTTGGCACCACCAGACCTGGGCCTGCAACCCGAACCTGCACCATTTCCGGGAGGCCTGGTTTCCCAGCACCCCTGTAAAAGCCATGTGCTGTGGCCTGCACCTATAATCTTAGTGCTGGTAGGGCAGAGACAGATGCCTCCCAGGGTCTTGATGGCCAAGCAGTTTAACTAGCATGGGAGCTCCAGGTTCAGTGAGAGACCCTGTCTCAAAAAATAAGGTGGAGAGTGATCAAGAAGACTCCCGACATCAGCCTCTGGCCTCACACACATACACACATGCATACAGCACACACACAGTGCCACTAAAAACACATGAAGGGTCCTGGAATGCAGCTCAGTGGAACATCTGCCCATCGTGTCTGAGGCCCCTGGTTGATTCCCAGCACTACAGGAAAACATGGAATGTTACTCTTTCCCATCTAACCAGCTGGTTGGAGCTCATGGATCCCAGACAACAACTGACCTGTCCTGGTAGCATTTACTCCCTAAAATTTTTCTGTTTACAAAACGCAGGACCTAGGACTCAGTTTCCGTTGGGTTTGGGTCCATTAACTGCAGGTGTCTGGGGGGACAGTGGTGTGTTTAATGTCTTGAGTAGTAAGTTGAAGTTGATTGATCTTGTCACATTTGGTTAACTGTCTGTGTTAGATGTGAGCAGCTTGCCCGCAGAACGCGGAGTCGGAGCAGGCACCCTAGCAAAGCATTGTAAAACCTCATGCATTTGATTTTTCCCAGAGAGCCTTGCTGCTCGAGAAGCAGTCCAAAAGAACTTTGAAAAGGGTAGAGTTTTCACCCCACTCCTTAGTTCCAGGCAAACACTTCAACCACATAATTAAAGTTTTCTTCACAAAATAGGGGATTGTGAGCAGACACTGGCAGGAATCCAAAATTCTAATTTCTGACTATGATTTAATTTCAATTTTAAATAAATCGGTTTTTAATTTAAAAAGAGTGAGCTTCATAACATTAGCAATGATTGCAACATTAAGCCCAGTGTTCACAATCTAGCAATATAAAACATTATTTATATCTGAATCGTAAACAGCCTTTTGAAATGGATTATGGTTTTTCTCCCTATTCTAATACAACCTGGAGGGTACTAAAAAGTGTTGTGTGAAATTAACATTCTGCTGACTTTCGCCTATAAATGAGAAGCGAGCTATTAACATTTGTGTATTTTCATTATGTAAATTGTGTTAACACATGCCCACAAATTGCCACCAGCAATGCAATAATTTTCTCTCAGTGATCATAATGTGTCCAAGTGAGTCATTTTGATTATGACATGCTAATTACATATTGCCTTTTTTCAGATTCAGAAAAACCAGGGATCTTTAATGGTAAGCTTTATGAGTTCAGAAAAAAAATTCACTTTTCTTTTTCCTGATGGCTGCTTCCTTTGCATGCTTGAATGCCTTGTTTTAAACTTAGCAAATTGCATTTTGAAGAAAATGCAAACCTTTAACTGCCTGTATTAGATTAGGTACCATTAGAAATAATAGGACGTCCTGAGCATCCATGTTTTTATAAGAGTTTGCTGTTGTTGATTAATCTTGCTATATTTTATTGCATTAATGATTTTTTTCTTTCCACTCCACTGTAAAGACATTGCACACAGGCTAATACTTTTTCCCTCTCTTCTTCCCGTCACAGCCTCTCCAGCTTCTACAGTGCATTGTTGATGAGGTGAGGCATCGTCTTATGTGCTTTCCACTCCTAAAGTCATCCCTAATGGTGTGGAAAGCTTATATTTTGTTTCCTAATGAAGCACAATGCCCAACATCCTCGAAGCAAGTTGTGTGGTATGCTCTGAGCTGTGTTACATGAGCTGGCCTTGTCCTGAATCCTGCTCTCTCCCCGTCTGGGCTGAGAAGCGTTGTGATGACACACTGTCCCACAGGCTGGTCCTCGGGGATGTCAGAAGCCCTGAAGACAAAACATGATAATATTAATTGATCCTCTTCCTGGCCAGATGGGGATGGAGCTGGAAATTAAAGTGGTGTCACTTCTTCTATAAGAGACATTGAAAGGCATTCCATAGAGAAGGGTCAGAGTTGAGTGAATAGTAACATGGGCTGGATAAATTATGCCTTTTTGGTTTTATCCATAAAAGCAAACCATGGTTAAAATGGGAGAGGGTTTGTTCAAAGCTCTGGTCAATAGTTCAGCCTTAATTACCTCATGAGGCGTTTTCTGGAGATTCTATCTGCCCCTAACTTCTTGAGTCTTCTAGTATTCCAGGAAGGAGTCTTCTCTCTTCCTAACTTCTCTTGGCTTGAGCATGCTCCCTCTGCACTTCTGTGTCCCACTGCCTCCATGGAGCTCATCTACCTCACTCAGCTAACTTGATTCTACTTCTTTTTCTGAATTTCAGCTCTTCTTGATATTAGCCTTCTTATAGTACACCAGGCTCTCAATTGAGACACAATAACCTTTTTAAAAATCCTAGCCTTGGGCCGGGCTGGGGTGGCTCACACCTTTAATCCCAGCACTCAGGAGGCAGAGCCAGGCGGAGCTCTGTGAGATCGAGGCCAGCCTGGTCTACAGTGCAAGATCCAGGACAGGCACCAAAACTACACAGAGAAACCCTGTCTCAAAAAATCGAAAGAAAAAAGAAAAAAACCCTAGCCTCCTAGCAAAGTTTAGTTTTAAAAACTAATTAAACTTTAATTTTATAATGTTTAGAGCATTTGTAAATAGAGAAGAGAGACAATAAGTGGTCCAGATAGGAAAGTTTGAAAGAAAAAAAACAAGCAGTAATTTCATAGCTATTCTTCTCAATTAAACATCTGCATAACCAGTTATGAGATTTGGGAGAAAAAAATAAAGATCCTCCTAGGAAAAGAATAAGCACACCCACATCACAGCATCAGTGAGAGTGGGACTCTCAACTCCTTAATGTCTCCATCCGCCAGTCCATACATCCCCTGCAAGCCATAAAACACGTCGGTGCGAAAATGAAGGCATCGTCCTGAAACAAATGGAGACTCCATTATCTCAAACATCAGACAGGCCTCCTGGACCTCATAGCTCATCAATATCTCTGTCATCTTAGTTTCCAAAAGCATCCTGTCCCATCAGAATCCTCCTGATTAAGCCATTGTCCTGAGATCTCCCTCCAGTTTTGCTTGGGGAAGTGCCCAGGGAAACTTGGCCTCACCAGTCAAATGCACAGCCTGCACCGTTTTCTGGGCTCCACCACTCTTGGTGTACCTGGCTCCTGGGCATCCAAAGTACATGGGCATTCGGGTATGTGTCTTCCTCACCGATGACACATGTGTTGCCAGGGAGCTAATTTGAAGATTTTATGGATAAAATAGATGTTTCTATTCCTTATTTCAAGACATGATGGTTGTTATGCATTTAAAATATTTTACTTGTTTAATTTCGGCAAAATCATAAAACTTGAAAAGATTATAGGGTAACACTGAAGGACAATAGTATCTTGCTGAAATTTCATGCTCTTCTTTGTAGCCTTTCTCCCTCAGACAAAAGACAAACAGAACCTAGTATCTCTGTTTACTCCAAAACCTTGTTAAAACGCCTTCTTTCTAGAAACTTGGGAAGCTAACACTGTCTTCACTAAACCAAGTTGATCTTAAACCTGAGATCCTTCACCAACAGCAGTAAGAGTGAGGCTGTCAAATCTCAAATCCAGTAAGGTCATTAGGAAAGGAGCAGCCATATGAACTGCCTTATGCAAGGTACATCAAGGCATCAGAGAAAGCATGGGTCATGTTTTGTGTTCACTGTCCCTGTGTGTGTTAATTGCTGCTCTGCACTGGGTATTCCTCATATAGTGACCCAAAGACTCACTGCGTTGGAAGAGCTAAGACTCATTAAAAATGCAGAATCCAAGCACATGCCTATATCCCAGCACTCAGGAAGCTGAGACAGGAGGATTGTGAGTTTAAAGCCAGCCTGGGCTATTATTATAGTGAGACCAGTCTCAAACAAACAGCAGAGTCCTGGGCCCGGGTCATTGGATGTCTCAGTGGTGATGCTTCCGATGCCCTAGCTTCTCGGGTACTGTGCACTCATGGTCAATGTAGACAGCTTCTCTTCATTTCCATCCCACAAGATTGTGAACTCTCCTCCAACTTCATCTGCTCCTGATTTTCAGGGTTTCTGTGAGTGAATATAACCAGTCAAGAATTGATGCCTTTTACTCCTTGGGTTTGAGGACCCGATGCTAGTGTGTGCTGCTTCCTGTTACAGAAAAGTCAGGTCAAAAAGTACCACCAGGGGCTGGAGAGATAGGTCAGTGACTCAATAGTGTATTAGTCTTGGAGAGGACTCGAGTTCAGTTTCAGCTTCCACTTTGGGTGGCTCGTAAGTGCCTGTAATTTCAGCTTCAGGAGGGCCCGTGCCTCTGGCCTAAGGGGGAACCAGCATTCATGTGCACATACCTCCATACAGACTTAGAGGAATACACATAATTGAATTACTTCCCGAAGGGATCCTAATTCAGGCACATTTAGTCATATACAACATACCAGTAGCAAATCCTAGTGTGGCATATTATGTTACTGGCTTCAGCTTGACCTTGACCTTAGCATAGCAGAAATTGGACAGTGGTTAATCAACACCCAGATGGACAGAGGCCAGTTAGCTCCAAAGTGGTCAGATGTGAATGTTAGAGCCGATCTGAGAGTCAAGGATGGAACTGTAGGGCAGAGCCAGAGTTAGCCACCAGACATCCAAGCAAAGAACACCAGAACTAAACAGAAGCATAAGAATCACAAAGATGAAGCTTGGACCAGCAACTGGAAGGGTAGCCAAGGCAGACTGATTACTGAACTCTCATCAGAATTCTGGAGAATCCGGTCTACTTTGAGTAACTTGGACCCAACTAGCCAAGGCTATAAGTCTCAAGAGAACCTCTTAATACCCCAGGCCCCTGGTTGCCTCTCATTGTAAATGATGTCTGTTTATCTGTACCTGGTGCCTTGAGTACCTAGTACCCTCGGGAATACAAGGCTTCATTGTCTAGATAACAGAAATGTTACTGCTGGCTGTGCTATCTGTGAGAAATTTGTATTTTTTAAAAGAAATGTATATTCTTGGCAGCCTGCTTACCATTTTCTCTAAGATTCTAGTCTGTTTGGAATGTGATACTGAACTGAGCTTGGATATATCAGTGTCCTCTAGAGCTGAGAAAGTAATGGAGCTGACTGTGTGCTATCACTGAATGTGACTATGTGTTTGGCCTCGACACTCAGTGGTGTTCTTGGGCCTCTTGAAATCATAGTATCACGTGCCTCCAGGCTCCTCTGTGCTCCTTGATGGGTGCTTCTCCTGTGTTCTCCCTTGACATTGCCTCTCTTCTTGTGATCACTCATTGTTCTTGTCGGGGACCTCCCCCATGTGCTGTCCAAATAGTTCTACCATATGCCTTTGGTGCTGGCACTCCCAAGGGTGACCCTAGCAAAATGAAAATGTATCAAATGAAGTCAGATCCCCAAGCAGTACTTGTAAGAGCCAACAGCCTTGTCTGAAGAGGTAGACAGACGCTAAGGTCCCTCTGATGCAGTGACATGGGTAGACCTGCATTCAGTTAGCACATAGTTATCTACTGTCAGCCATGTACTAGCCTGAATTGAGAACACTAAGGACAGCCTCAAGTCCAGAAGGAATGGGCTTCTAGGCAGGGCCACAAAGCCAATTACAGACCAAGTTGTCATAGGTGGAGATACACCAGATGTCTACATCACCAAATCCTAAGATCTCTCAAGCCAGCTAGTGGAACTTCCAGTGGATGGAGGGGCTGAGAACTAGAAAGTATGAAGGGAACCCTGCCCAGGAGTCTGTTGACCTCACATGGGCCATAAACTTGGACTAGAGATGTACACAGAGCAAATAAGCATGGTTCAGTGTAGGCTGACTGCTACAGAGCCCAGAGATGGGGGTGGGTAAGGAGGCATTGCATTTAAACTCAGGATTAAAAGATAAATGGAATTTCCTAGATTAAAAAAGGAGAAAACATAAATGTTGGGTAGAAAGACCTGAAACTATCTTATAAATCATTTTTTGAGATCACAGATGTATTCCAAAATGTTCATGTTGTCTAAAATATGACAACCAGAAAAATGGGTTAGTACTCTAAGTATATACATACATTCCAGGTATATTATAACTAAAAATAAATTTTTGCCTAGCATCTGTAGGTGCTCAAAAGAACCATTAACAAATCCCTGATTTATACTTCTGTTTATTCATTTTACACATAAAAAGTAAATTTGTTGAAGTGACATTTTATACCTGCTCAGAAATAATGACTGTGTGTTGATCTCTTAAAACTGTGAGTTTGTAAATGAGCAAACTTTCTGTAGTTCCTCACAGTCTAGGACTGGAAGTGTGGGTAAACAGTGGTCTGGGTTAGGTGCTAAGTGATTCTGAGAATGTTAACTTTTCTCCCCATTCATATATGAAGGAGAAGATTCTGGTCTTAGGAATGGCATGATATAGAACATCCCTCTGTTTTCTCTAATAAGGCTCCCTAAGGAAGGTGACCATGAGAGCAGGGCTTTGATAAAGGACACTGACTATATAGAGAGTCCAGAAACCAGACAACTGACCAGGAAGCCAAAGAGCCCAGAATGGAACCTGGAAAACTCACAAATATGTGAAAATAATACATTCAGTGGAATAATGAACAAACCAAAGGGGCCGCTGGAGAACTTCCAGGACAGCAGCAAAAACTCACAAAATACAGTGAGCTGTAAACATCTGCAGTGTACAGAGGGCAGTGAGCTGTAAGCATCTGCAGTGTACAGAGGGCAGTGAGCTGTAAGCACCTGCAGTGCAAAGGGCAGTGAGCTGTAAGCACCTGCAGTGCACAGAGGGCAGTAAGCTGTAAGCACCTGCAGTGCAGATGGCAGTGAGCTATAAGCACCCGCAGTGCACAGAGGGCAGTGAGCTGTAAGCATCTGCAGTGCACAGAGGGCAGTGAGATGTAAGCACCTGCAGTGCACAGAGGGCAGTGAGCTGTAAGCACCCTCAGTGCACAGAAGGCAGTGAGATGTAAGCACCTGCAGTGCAGAGGGCAGTGAGCTGTAAGCACCCACAGTGCAGAGGACAGTGAGCTGTAAGTACCCGCAGTGCACAGAGGGCAGTGAGCTGTAAGCACCCACAGTGCACAGATGGCAGTGAGCTGTAAGCACCTGCAGTGCACAGAGGGCAGTGAGCTGTAAGCACCCGCAGTACACAGAGGGCAGTTGTAAGCACCCATAGTGCACAGAGGACAGTGAGCTGTAAGCACCTGCAGTGCACAGAGGGCAGTGAGCTGTAAGCACCCGCAGTGCACAGAGGGCAGTGAGCTGTAAGCACCCGCAGTGCACAGAGGGCAGTGCGATGTAAGCACCCGCAGTGCACAGAGGGCAGTGCGATGTAAGCACCTGCAGTGCACAGAGGGCAGTGAGATGTAAGCATCTGCAGTGCAGAGAGGGCAGTGAGATGTAAGCACCTGCAGTGCACAGAGGGCAGTGAGCTGTAAGCACCCACAGTGCACAGAGGGCAGTGAGCTGTAAGCACCCGCAGTGCAGAGGGCAGTGAGCTGTAAGCATCTGCAGTGTACAGAGGGCAGTGAGCTGTAAGCACCGGCAGTGCACAGAGGGCAGTGAGCTGTAAGCACCCGCAGTTCACAGAGGGCAGTGAGCTGTAAGCACCCTCAGTGCACAGAGGGCAGTGAGCTGTAAGCACCCGCAGTACACAGAGGGCAGTGAGATGTAAGCACCCGCAGTGCACAGATGGTAGTGAGATGTAAGCACCCGCAGTGCACAAAGGGCAGTGAGCTGTAAGCACCGGCAGTGCACAGAGGGCAGTGAGCTGTAAGCACCCACAGTGCACAGAGGGCAGTGAGCTGTAAGCACCCTCAGTGCACAGAAGGCAGTGAGATGTAAGCACCTGCAGTGCAGAGGGCAGTGAGCTGTAAGCACCCACAGTGCAGAGGACAGTGAGCTGTAAGCACCCGCAGTGCACAGAGGGCAGTGAGCTGTAAGCACCCACAGTGCACAGATGGCAGTGAGCTGTAAGCACCTGCAGTGCACAGAGGGCAGTGAGCTGTAAGCACCCGCAGTACACAGAGGGCAGTTGTAAGCACCCATAGTGCACAGAGGACAGTGAGCTGTAAGCACCTGCAGTGCACAGAGGGCAGTGAGCTGTAAGCACCCGCAGTGCACAGAGGGCAGTGAGCTGTAAGCACCCGCAGTGCACAGAGGGCAGTGCGATGTAAGCACCCGCAGTGCACAGAGGGCAGTGCGATGTAAGCACCTGCAGTGCACAGAGGGCAGTGAGATGTAAGCATCTGCAGTGCAGAGAGGGCAGTGAGATGTAAGCACCTGCAGTGCACAGAGGGCAGTGAGCTGTAAGCACCCACAGTGCACAGAGGGCAGTGAGCTGTAAGCACCCGCAGTGCAGAGGGCAGTGAGCTGTAAGCATCTGCAGTGTACAGAGGGCAGTGAGCTGTAAGCACCGGCAGTGCACAGAGGGCAGTGAGCTGTAAGCACCCGCAGTTCACAGAGGGTAGTGAGCTGTAAGCACCCTCAGTGCACAGAGGGCAGTGAGCTGTAAGCACCCGCAGTACACAGAGGGCAGTGAGATGTAAGCACCCGCAGTGCACAGATGGTAGTGAGATGTAAGCACCCGCAGTGCACAAAGGGCAGTGAGCTGTAAGCACCGGCAGTGCACAGAGGGCAGTGAGCTGTAAGCACCCACAGTGCACAGAGGGCAGTGAGCTGTAAGCACCTGCAGTGCACAGAGGGCAGTGAGCTGTAAGCATCTGCAGTGCACAGAGGGCAGTGAGCTGTAAGCACCCGCAGTGCACAGAGACAATCTCAGATCAGTAGGCTTAGGTTCTACCCTAAGAAAGTAGAGAGCGAACAGACTGAACCCAAGTTAATAGGGAGGAGAAATAACAAAGATTACAGCAGAAATAAATGATATAGAGAAGACAAACCAGCAAACCATTGGTTCTTTGAAAAGACCAATAAAATGTCAGGCTTCTGCTAGACTGATGGAGACAGAAGGAGATCTCCCAACTGCTAAACTCAGGAATGCATACCCGTTGTTAGGCTGGCTAGGAGGGTGCCCTTCTTCCTCCACTGCTCCATGCACGTCTCTCTTGAAGCTGCATGGTCCTCAGTCAAGGGTATAAGAGCCCTGAGTTCCCTGTTAGCATCTCCAGGCAAGCTCTCAGGGTGTAAGCCTGGGATACCAGTGTTTGGAAGCTTAGGCAGGAAGATTGCCACAGTTAGAAGCCACCCTGGAAACACAGAAGAGCCTACCTCAAGAATTAATTAATTAACTAACTAACTAACTAACTAATTAATAGAACATACGCTCTGAGAAACTGTATGCTACAAACCTAAATCACCTGTGTGAGATACACAAATCCCTGGAATCACAAATTGCACTGCAGAATAGGCCTATAACAAAAAATGTTAAATAAATGACAACTTGCCATAAAAGCCAGAGCAGCAGCATTGCTTTCACAGTGGATCTTACCAAGTGTTTAAAGAAGAATTAGCAGCTCTGCTTCTTAGACTCTTCCAAACTGGGGTGAGAGAAGCACTGTTCTCCTTGTTCCTGTGAAGTCAGGACTACTCTGATACCTGAGTCCAAGGACTTGGCAAAAAAAAAAAAAAAACCAAGGGCCAGCAAGGTGGCTTGGCGGGTAAAGGTGCTTGCTGCCAAGGCTGCCGAGGGACTTTGATCCTTTGGACCCACATGGTAAAAAGATAACTAACTCTCAAGTTGCTCTCTGACCTTCATGTGTGTGTGTGCTGTGGCACATTTGTATCCACACAAATAAATAAATAGAAACACTGAAGACCAATATCCCTTATCTATACAAAAACCTTCATGAAAACACCAGTAGGATTTTACACCCTGAATTCAGCAATAGTTAGAGGGAATCATGTAACTGACCTGGTTAGCTTTGTTGCCAACTTAACAGCGTAGGGAGATCCTGTCCCAAAAATAAATAGATCGATGGATGGATGGATGGATGGATGGATGGATGGATGGATGGATGGGTGCTCTGAAAAACTGTATGCTACCAATCTATATGAAAAACTCAAGTTTGAGATGGAGAGGGAACCTCAGTTGAAGAGTCGCCTCCATCAGAAAGCCTGTAGGCATGCATGTCTGCGGAGCATTTGCTGATCTGATTGATGTAGGAGCACACCACTGTGGATGGTCCCATTCCTAGGATGATAGGCTTGTAAGAAGTGTAGCTGGATGTGAACCCAGAGCAAGCCAGTAAGCAGCACCCCTCCATAGTTTCTGCCTCAAGATTCTGCCTTGAGTGCCCACCTTGGCTTCCCTCGATGATGGCTGAAAAATGTAAGCTGAAATAAACCCTTTCCTCCCCAGCTTGCTTTTGGTCAGTGTTTTATCACAGCAGTAAAAATCAAAATGGGACAATGTCAGAACTAAGTGAGGTTTATCCCAGGAATGCAAGGTTGGTCTGACGTGTGAAAATCAGTTATATACCATTTTCATTCAGTAAGGGACAAAAACACATAATTATATCTCAATAGGCCTTAGCCTCCCAAGTGCCAGGATTACAGGGGCATGCCACTGTGCCCAGCTGCATGTTTTAATTTATGTCAAGGGACATGTTTTAAGCCCTGGTTTTTGGGGTGGGTATACTTATGCTGCTTTCTTATTACAAAGAACAGGAAGCAATAGGAGGTGAGGTACCCATAGGTTTTGAATATGATTATGTAATGTCAAAATTGTGGGGTTTCAGCCTTATTGAGATAGACTTAAAATAGAAATTAAGTACATTTAAGGGATACAGTATGACGCCTGATACATACAGTCACTGTGAAGCAGTTGGCCCAATCAAGCTACTATACCCATCACCTCCCATAGCTACTCATGTGTGTGTGCGCGTGTGCGTGTGTGTGCACGCGTGCATGCACGCACCCCTATCCTGTAAGAACCCTTGAGATCTCCTCATAGCAATATGAGGTATAGAACTCTTTGATAATAGCTTAATAGCCATGCTACATAATAGGTCTTCAGACTTATTTTACAGTGGTAAATTTGTACCCTTTAATCCATGCCTCCCCTCCTTACCCCACTGCCCACCCTGTAACCCCACTCTTACTGTCTGCTGCTCTGAGCTCTGCTTTCCTAGATTTCATGTAGAGGTGAGGTCATGCAGTATTTGTCTGCCTCTATCCAGTCTGCTTCACTTGGCTGTGTCTCCAGGTCAACTGCTCTTGTCACCGTGGTTAAGTTTCCCTTTCTTGAAGGCTAAATAAAGTTCCCCTCTCTCTCCCCTCTCCCCATCCCCTCTCCCCTCCCCTCCCCTCCCTTCCCCTCCCTTCCCCTCCCCTCTCCCCTCCCCTCTTCTCTTCTCTTCTCTTCTCTTCTCTTCTCTCTCTCTCTCTCTTTCTCTCTCTCTCTCTTTCTCTCTCTCTCTTTCTTAATCATTCACACACAAAGTGACATTAGTTGTTTCTGTATCTGGCTATTGTGGACAATGCTGGAGTGCAGGTGTCTCTTCAAGGTAAAGAACGTTTTCCTCTGCATGGGCACCCAGAAGTGGTATTGCTGGATGGTGTGGGGATTCTGTTCCTCATTCATCAAAGAGCTTCCACTTGTCCATGATGACTACACTTTACATTCCCATGATGTCCCAGAGTTCCTTTCTCCATATTCTTGTTAGCAATTAGATTCTGATATTTTGGTACTAGCCATCCCTGGCAGATTCAAGGTGGTATAGCACTGTAGGTTACTTGGTTTGTTTTGCTTTTGAGACAGCATCTTTGTATATCTCAGGCTGTCCTGGAACCCACTGAGTTAGCCCAGAGTAGCCTCAAATTCATGATCTTCCTGCCTTGGCCTCCAGGATGATGGCATTATAGCTTGTGCCACCATGCTGAACTCATTGTGGTTCTGATTGTTTTTAAATCACACTTTTAAAAATGGGACTGTATCATCATCCCGTTGTTTCAAGAGTTCATTTTTATGGCTTAGGGATTAGCTCAATGGTAGAATGCATCAAGCATGAGGTACTGGGTTTGGTCTTCAGTGCCAACACACACACACACACACACACACACACACACACACACCCTAAAAAATTTTTTGAGTTAGTTTTCACATACCTTTAAATCCCTCTTTTATGTTACTCAGAAACCCACCCCAGCAAACAGGACCATGCAGCTACTCTGAGCTGATTGGGTGACTTAGCTCTCTACCCCTCACCCCCAGCATCTGGGTGCAAGAACTCCATGGATTATGTTTTTTACAATCTTGACTATTGGTGCTGGAGAGATGGTTCTGTGGTTAAGGATGCTAACTGCTCTTGCAGAGGATCTAGCCCAGTTCCCAGCACCCACATCAGGTGGTTCAAAAACCACCTACAACTCCCCTTCTAGGAGATCCAGTGTGCCCTGGCCCCACAGGTATATGTACGTACATGGTATACTTAAACCAATGTAGATACACAGCTACACATAAATTAAAATAATAAATATTTTTATTTAAAAGTTGTTGACTATCCCTTATCACTCCTTACCCCTGTCAACCCAGAGACCAAGGTCATCCTCAGCTGTATAGTGATTTCAGGGCCATTTATCTCCTGGTAGTTGAGCTACAGGGGACTCCATCACAAAAAAGAAAGAAAAAGAGAGAGAGAATTCAGTTTGTTTGTCATCTATATAATGATTTCAGGTCTTTAAGAAATAAAGAAATATGTTTGTGGCTGGAACATAGCTCAGTGGTAAAGCCAGAAGAAGGCTTGGCTCTTAAATTTCTGCTCTCTTTGAGGCAGGAGGGAGAGGAAAGAGGAAGGAAGAAAAGGGGAAGGGAAGTCGTTCTCTGCAGATTGAGTCATTCCTGAGCTCAGGGTAACTAAGGAGGTTCTGGGCTGTGAGAGGAAAGGAGTGTTAGGGGAAAGGTTGGTGAGAGCGACCACCTAACAGCGCCCCTCCGAATTCCAAAAGTGCAGAAAGTGGTATTAACTGACTGCAGGAGGAACAACATCCTGTTGGTTTTTTCCTGAGTTTTGAAGCTAGCAAGAAGGGAAAAGAACAGCTTCCACCCCCTCTGCACCTTCCACAGCCCATGACTGCATATGTTCAAAGGAAAGCAGATCCCTAGCACAGCCCGCACAGACAGGTCAGGACCCACCCCTCCCTGGCAAATGGGGAACTGTCAGATGAGGTTTAGCTCTGGTGTTTGCAGCTTGCATGGGCTGGTGGTGGAGGCCTCAGAAACTGGAAGAGCCAGTGCGCCTGGATGCACACAATGGTCCTGTCCTCCAGCCCTGTATTAACTAGGCCTGTCTCACAATGATGGGAATATATATCGTTGGAAACCTGATACCCAATATTCCTCTTTTATGTGAGGCAGTCTTTAGAGACCTAAAACCTCCTTTGAAACGTCCAGTGTGTTTAAATTAATGCAGTTTGGCTGGTTTGAAGATTGCAAATAGGTTAAGGCTAGATTCTGTTAGTAATTACTTTCTTCTATTGACAATAACTGTTTCTTTAGAAATGACATTAACATTCTACAAAAACACAGCAGTAATCCAAAAGTTAATGTTCTGTTCACTTATAATTATATTTAATTCATATTTATGAGTTCATGGGAGGGAGGAATAAGAAAGAAATGAGTTAAAAATGTTACAGGAAAAACAATGTAAAAGAATTTTTTTCTCTGAAAAATGTTCAAAGTCACTTGAAGAAAGAAAAGAATAATTTTTAAAACAGTTATATAAAATCATATTTTACTGACTAATGCTGAAAATCTGTGTTTTTATGAATTCTTAGTGGCACTGAACAAATTCAGCGGAGATTTTTCTCCATATTTTTCTTTTTCCTAACCAAAATACTAACATATTTATCATTGTGATGTTTATTTCAGCAAGTCAGACTTGGGAGGGAGGATCCACATCTTCAGACCAAACAGGATATGTAGCTCTGTGTTGTTTCTTTGAATTGTCCACGAAGCCTGATGTATTATTAATGAATTAATTTCGTGGCGACGGAAGCCTGTGAATAGCGGCGTGTGAATGGGCAGTTGCCCGGTGGGGCCAGTTCTGGCTGCTGCCATTTACCATGTGTTGCACTATTGTGAAGTCTTCCCCAGCCGCAGGACAGTGCTCAGTTAATCCACCATGATGGGACCTTCACACCCTGAACCAAGTTGGTTGCCAGGGTCAGTCGCTGTGATGATTCTGCCTGCTGTTAGTTTTCCCTGAACCAGGGGAGATGACCGTGTGAGAAGTGAAATGTCCTCAAAAGAGACCACACAAACTGGTCAGCTTGGTGTTGGCCTCTGTTCCAGAATGGAGGCGGCTGTCTTCCTTCCTCCTGGAAATGGAAGCGTCTGGGCCCCTGAGATCCCTGATGTTCTGAGGTCCAGAGTAGCAGATGGCATTATGATTTTCCAAATCCTGGTGAACATTCTAACTGAACTTGTTCATTTCACAGTGTGTAGTTTTGTTTTGTTTTGTTTCATATCTCTCCCCCCTTTGTTCGTCTCATATTAACTAATTTTAAACTGATGCAGTATCTCCTTCAGCCAGATTTAAATTCCCTCCCTGTTAATTATTCTATGGAGCCAAGTGTAGCAGTTCCACATACAATCCCAAGCTTGCGATTGCGGCTGATGGGCCTTTGGGTTTGGTTAAAAATGTAAGCAGATGCCACCCCAGCTCCTTCACCACGAGTCACTGAAGTTCTGGTTTCCCCTTATCCCTAGCTTGCAGTCAGGTGGCAAAGGGCAGTAATTATTCTAACAGTCGAGTGAACATTCAGGAGGACACACCGTGTGGCGACTCGGACTCTGGGTTTACAGTGAATTCTCAGAGTCTGACTTGATGGTGTTCTGGCTTGTTGAGTTTTCAGGACACGG
Source organism: Peromyscus californicus insignis (assembly GCF_007827085.1). Classification (NCBI taxonomy): domain Eukaryota; kingdom Metazoa; phylum Chordata; class Mammalia; order Rodentia; family Cricetidae; genus Peromyscus; species Peromyscus californicus. The sequence continues at coordinate 57,872,934 of NW_026294402.1, read as the reverse complement.
ACCTGCCAGGTTCTTGTAGATGAGCCGCATGTGTATGGATCCGGGTGTCTTTGTGCATCTGAGGGGTCTGCAAAGAGGGATTGGTCCTCCATTTCAGACCCCACGGAGAGTTATTTTTTGCTCCTGTTTTTGCTCACTATAGCTTGTGATATAGCTTTCATCTAAAGCAGTTTTTAATCGGCTACAATCAGAACCTGGTGAAATGCCAGTTGCGTATATTAGCATGATAATGTGGGTCCTGGCTCCAACATGTGTAGCTGGACTTTTCCTGAGGAAAAAAAGCTTGACCTTACCAGTGTATGGAATTCAAGCACTATATGGGGACAAGGTAAAAACCACAGGTAGGAGCCGCTGAATAATTACCTCTAGACCAGCCCGAGCAAGAGACTTCCCACGAGGGTGAGCTCATTTAATGGTCCCTACAACTCAATCTTGTGCATGTCAGTGGTCACGCTTGATTATCTGAGCAGTGTTTTTATGAAACGCGTTGGGAAGCCGCGGAGTGAGGATTGTAGCGGGTTCTGCTTTCGTAATGAAACCCCATCACTGTGAGACAGTGTGCTTTCTGCGGCTGTGCCTGAGCTGCAGGCGAGGGAGAGGGGTGTGGCTGTGAGTGGGGGCGGGCATGCTGTTCACACAGGTACCTCTACATAGTGCCACTCCTGTAGCCTGTGAGCAGCAAGAGACCCAAAATAAAAAGGGAAAAGATGCTCGCTGGCTGGGAAGGGAGCCACCTCAGACACGGTTTAGAAAATGAACCCACTTTCCAGTTCTGTTTTCAAAGAATTTTCTGAAATACCCAATCTTTGCCATGTTTAGGAAGTCTCTATGTAAATCTTTTAAATAACAGCAAAATAATCAGACTAACTGATCTGGTTCATAGTGACATTAATGACAAGCATGTTTCTCTGTTTTCACTATTATATTGAGGAACTTCTAAAATGTATGTGACTGAAAAGCTATCTGTGACATCCGTTTCGATTACCTAAGATGAATTCCTTTAGACCTGTTGTTCTCTTGTATGACCTGGGTTCTTAGAAGCCATCTGGTGGTGGTGGTCTCTTGGCTAACAGCTGGTTCCCTTGACTGAAGGGTTTATGGGCAGGGTGGAGGTTTTGGTAGTGAGAATTCAGGCCTTCAGCCCCTGGTCCCAGGTCCATCCGAGACAAGTTAAATGAACTGCTAATGTCAAGCCAGACCCAGCAGACAGGACTTCACACCAAAATGCCCATGCGTGTCATTTGTCACATCTGGCAACCCCAGGCATGGGGTGACCCAGGGTGGAAATTGAATCATCCTTCACTCGCTCCACTCAGGCCTGATGTAGAGTGGGTGGTTAGGGGAGGACTCTGGGCTCCAGCTGAGCCTTCAGAGGCGTCCTCTCTGCCGATGTCTTCGCAAGCCTTGGTAATGCAGAGCCTCATTCCCACCCCAGTGCTGGCCTCGAACACTCCCAGGAATGGGCAAGTTCATCTCAGCATGGAATAAAGAATGTACTTCAGATCATGAAGTGGCCATGCTCTAAATAAACTCTACATCTGACAGTTGGACCTTGCTGACTGTCGGACAGTGCTGATCTGCTGAGGCATGGCTGGTCTGTAACAGGGTAGCTAACCAGCCAGGAACACATGTGCTCCTCTTCCTACCTATCTCCTCCCTTTCCTGGCAGAGCCGTGACAGCAAGAAGTGTACAAATAAGAACCTGAAGCACTTTTGAAATATTAAAACTTGACTAATTTTCCATAATGCTCCATAACACTTTTTTTAGTCTGTTTGTGCGTACGTGAACATGTATGCCTGTGTATTTATATACACATGTATGTAGGCGCACACACCTGTGTGAGCACTGCAGCTGGAAGAGGTCACTGGGTGTCCTGCTCTCATTTTTTACTGTATCCCTTGTGACAGGGTCACTCATTGAGCCCAGAGTGATGATGGCCAGCAGAGCCAGTGATCCTCTTGTCACAGCACCATTACCGCACATATGTAGGGCTGGGGATGCAGCTACATATGACAGACCACATCCTACTTTTTGTGCCGGTTCTTGGGATTTGAACTCATGACCTCATACTTGCACGGCAAGCCCTCTTATCCACTGAGCCCATCCACCCAAGACCTCAACTACCCACTGCACAGGAAGCTTTTGGTTTATAGACTGGCTTTTGTCTACACACATATTTAACAAAAAGGGGAATTCTAATTTTCTTCTCTTTAGTTGTTGGATTTTTATTTATTAAAGATGGGGTCTGTATATTCCAGGTTGGTCTGGAACTTCCTAAGTAGCCAAGGATAGCCTTGAACTTCTGACCCTCCTGCCTCTACCTTCCAAGTGCTGGGCTTGCAAGCATGTACCACCACACCCATTTTTTCGTGATGCTGTGGATGTAACCCAGGGCTTAAAACATCCTAAGCCAACACTGTAGCATCTGGGCTACATCCCTGGCCCCAGATTTTCATTTTTAAACCAACTGGGTTTCCTCCCCAGGAGAGCACAGATTGTCCAGTGAATTCTGCCAGTCATCACACAGAGGTGGCAACCATAAGGAATGAACAGTGAGGATCAAAAACCAATTTGGGATCTGACAGCAAAATGCTATTGTGCCTGACCTGAAGCCACTGGAATTACAAATAACCTTTGACCCAGCCCCATGAGTAGAAATGGCGTGATCTTAGAGAACTGTGATAATTAGTGTGAGCCACAGGATCTAACACTAGTTCTGTTTGGGCCAAGCCACAGGAGCATCAGACTTGAATTAAAAGACTTACCCTTAAATGTGGAACATGATTCAGTGTTAGCTCCATGTGATTCTCTAATGTTAACTACTTACTGTCTTGGTGCTGTAGCAATAATATATCTCAAAGCAGGCCAACATGGTGATAACATACCTTTAGTTCGAGGCCAGCCTTTCCTATATAAAGAGTTCTAGGACAGTCAGGGCTCTGTGGAGAGACCCTGTCTCAAAATAAATAGATAAAATAAACTTAGAAAGCTTCCTCTTTTGTGTATGTGTGTGAGGAGAGGGGTACAGGACATGTGTGTAAGGTGTGCACACGTGACTCGAGGCCAGAGGGGCTGTCTGGTCAGGAGTCCTTCAGTACTCTCCTCCTTCTTCCTTTGAGGCAGGGTCTCTTACTGAGCCTGCCACTCAACAGTTTTTGGCGAGGCTGACAGCAGCCGGCCTTAATGATCACCCTGTGTGTCTTCACCAGTGCTTGGGTTGCAGGTATTTGCAGGACGTGCCACGGGTGCTGGGGTCTGAACTCCAGTCCTCATCCTTGTGTGCCACTGAGTCGTGCATCTCTCCAGCCCCTCCCCCACTTGAAGACTTGACTGCATTTTCTTTAACGTTGGCCTTAGAACTCACAAAATTAATACCACTGCGGTTGTTTAGTTATCCCTCTGTCTTCCATATGTCAATAAGATAAAATCTTTGTTTGGAGGGACATCTGTTTCTGTACAACTAGAAATGTTGAGGGTGCTCTCCGGGAGTGAGGAAGGCAGTTGAGCAGAGGCCCACATCTGCCATCCTCTGGTGGTAGTGTCAGTCACCCCCGTGCCAGACTCATTGTCTTTGATGTGGTAGGTGCTGGCTTGAGAAAATTGTCATATGACTGAGAAAATATATAATTTACCGTTTGAGGTGGTACTTCATACTTATGCCTAGCAGTGTGTGAATGACCCACCACATTGTTGTAAAAGTCCATTGTCATCTTTAATTCTGCATGAATATAGAACTGAAGTCCTTAAAAGTATTTTCTAAACAAAGGCCCTTCAATCTCTTTCCAGTTGTGACAAGGCAGAAGTCTAAGAATTTGAGGTTCGAAGGAATTTTTTAATAGTCTTTTCTCTTTAGGCATTCTCAATATAGTTTTAGATTCACGTGCAGTTGGAGATGGTAGACATACCTACTTCCTCACTTACAGTTCTCATAGGACTAACATAGTATGGCAACCAGGAAGCCAGTGTGGGCACAGATCTGGGTGCTGGCTTTATTCAGATTTTACAATATAATGTGGTTAATGGTGGGGTTGGGGGCTTTAGAGATAAACATTAAATGGCATGGGTCCTTTCAAAGATTTATTTTTATTTTTTAAATTATGTGCATGTGTGCATGTCTACATAGATTTATGGATATGAGTGCAAGTGCCCGTGGAGGACAGAAGAGGGGGTCAGGTCCCCTGGAATTGGGGTTACAGTGCTAGGAACCAAACCTCTAGAAAAGCATCCCCATGCTCTTACATGCAGAGCCATCTTTCCAGTCTCACAGAGACTATTTTAACGCCAAGAAACATGGTTTTCAAAGGAGATATCCTTTTACAAAAGTGACCTCTCTTTTAAGTCAGTTGTTTCAAAAGCATTTTCTCATTTATGCTTTCTGTATCTGGAGTACCCACCTTCCGGCCCTTGTAGTCACAAGTGTGCTCATTGTGACTTACTGTGTGTGTGAGCTGGAAGCAGCTGTGGTTAGGACTAGATGTCTTTAAGCCTCTTCCTCTTCCACCTCAGTGAGTGTATAGGTACACACACACACACACACACACACACACACACACACACACACACACACACAGAGAGAGAGAGAGAGAGAGAGAGAGAGAGAGAGAGAGAGAGAGAGAGAGAATGCTTTTCTGCTGCTTGCCTTTTTTTATGCCTGAGTACCTTGCTGACAAGTGCTAATAACAAAATACCCAGAGAGAGAGAGTCCAGTTGAAGTTGGCACACATTAAACATTCCGGACTTGTCCCTTTGCTCAGAGATTGTGCATAATTAATAATTAAACAGTTTCGGTTGTAATGGGTTGACCTCCCTGAACTGTTCATTACTCACAAGGCAAAGGCATCATTCAAACTTTTTTCCCAGTGTCCTTCGCTGTTCTCTGGTGTGCGGCCTGCCTGTGTTCAGTTGTTTAGCAGAAGGGACTTACCAGATAGTTTTGAAACCTCTGAGACTGGCAGACTGTCCCCTGCATGCCCAGAACTGCTTACTGAACTGCTTCATGGCGGCTCCTGTCATTTAGCGGCTGCCTGCTCGGTGGCTGGATCCAGGTTGTGTTCCTTAGCAGGATTCTAAAGTTGTTTTGGGATTCAAGCCTCGGATTAAAGCTTTTGGCTAAGGTTGTGCCTACTCTTGTGGTCCAGACTTTCATGCTTAGATGCTTACAGAAAACTTGTAAACAAGAAATCCCTTATGGTGACATCCAGTACCCATTTGTATTGCCCATCCCTCCCGGTTTCCACCAGCATCTCTGAGGTGGTGGTGTACCGGCTTCTTCAGTCAACATGTGTGTTTTCCAATGCAGTTCTCCCTCTTGCCTGAGCCCAGTTCACAAGAGGATGTTTTTGATATGTAGCATCTCCTTTACTGGAGTCTCTGAATCCCTCGGGATGGGTCTCAGTCCCCTCCAACCCACCCCCCATGATAGGATGCTTTCCCTTCTGGTGCACCCTAGGGAAGCCAGAACCCAAATTTTAGTGTGTGCCTGACCCCCTCCTTCCCTAAAATTGGAACAAAATAACAAAATAAGCAGATTTTTTTTTTTTTTTTTTTTTGGAAGCTGAGGACCAAACCCAGGGCCTTGGGCTTGTTAGGCAAGCACTCTACCACTGAGCTAAATCCCCAAACCCTTTATTTTCTTTAAAAAAGAAAAAAGAATGACCAGGCAATGTTGGTGCACACCTTTAATCTCAGCGTCAGCAGTCAGAGGCAGGCGAATCTCTGAGTTCATGGCCAGCCCGGTCTACATAGTAAGTTCCAGGATGGCCAGAGCTGCACAGAGAAACCCTATCTAAAAAGAAGAAGAAGAAAGGAAAAGAGGAGCTTGAAAAGATCTCTGGAGCAGCATGAATGTTCTCTTCGTGTGTTAGCAGCCTGCTTTTGTGGACTCCCAAGCTCTCTGGGGGCCACCTTTGCCTCTGCGTGTGTGGTTCCCTCCACCCACCTTCTAGCCAGCCCTCTGCTTCTCAGAACAGCCTTCCTTGAGGCAGGGAAGAGACGTGGATTTTAAAATGAAAAAGGAATATGTGGCAGCATACACATGAGATGAGACTGTCCCCCACACGTCTCCAATGAGTGATTTCTTCCAGGCCCCTCTGAGATGAGAATCTGCTCTCTGTGGCTCTCCAAATTCAACATGGGCTGCTGTTTTCAGAAGTAAAATAAATTATTCACGGCCTCCACCCGGTGTTCCACAGTTTTATAATATGAGGGACATAACAAGCTATAATATTAGGTCTTAAATAAAATTAAATATCAGTACAAGGTGCTGCGTGTCTCATCTCCCTTCTGCTGTGTGAATGTGACACCTTCATCAAGCTGCCCAGTCTCTGACTCAGAATTGACTTTTGGCATTCCACCTTGAAGCGAAGGCTATGTTAGCGTCATGTTTTATACAGGAGCTTTGTAGAAATCCAGTCCAGAAGTTTAACCATCTTGGTAAATATTCAGCCACATTGACATTAAGCTTTATTTTCCTAAATACTGCCTTTGAAAACAACTACTCAGCAGTGTTTGGTGGCACACGCCTTTAGTACCAGCACTCAGGGGGCAGAGGCAGGTGGATCTCTGTGAGTTCGAGGCCAATCAGGGCTTCAGAGTAAGAACCTGTCTTGAAAAATAATAAATAAATAAATAAATAAATAAATAAATAAATAAATAAATAAATAAAGCGAGCAACTGCCACTCAGATAGTTGGAGTACCATGCATATATCCAAGAAAGAAAAGGTCCATGCAGGGATAATTAGAGGCATTTCTTCTTAGATCAGAGTTCTTTTTTTTTTTTTTTTTTTTTCATTTTTGGCTTTTAACTACTTTCTCAATCATGGTTGTTGAAGACACTAACATGTCATTTCTGGATTTTCTTTGTCTTTTTTCTGGGACAGGGTCTCACTATGTAGCCTTGGCTGTCTGGGAGATCACTATGTAGACTAGCTTGGCCTTAAACTCAAGAGATCCATCTACCCCATGGGACTGAAAGTGTGTCCTAATCACCACGCCCAGCTAAAAATGTCATTTCTTGACCCAGTCGAGACACACACACACACACACACACACACACACACACACACACACACACACACACACACACCCCTTCCCTCAGAGCAGACCAGGTCGGAAATTGAAACCTTGTTTTGTTTTTGCTTTTCAAATCACTGGGACGTCTGTGGCCATTTTGCCGGAGTGTCATGGAGGCCGTTCTGCTAATGTGGGTCTCTTCTCTTTTGAGTAGTCCCTTCCTCCTGCTCTCTGTATTGCCTGTGAGTGATGCTTTGAACTTGATGAGCTTTTATTCACACTCCTTCCCTTTGTTTTCTTTCCTTCTGAAAGGCTTTCTCTACTGATGACAATCTCAAGTCTGGAAGTGTGGCCATCCCCTCCTCTCTTGCTTCCACTGGATGAATAAATTCAGAGGGTGTCCTTGTAAAAGCCAAGACATATCTTGTTCATCTTCTCACACACATACACACACACCTTTTTTTTTTTTTTTTTTTTTTTTTTGGCTGCCTTGGCCCCCTCAGTTCCTTTTGATTTAATTGTATTTTCCAGCAGTTTCCAAATTGTTTGAATCGGAAACAAAGCCTTAATAAGAGTTCTAGTTAATTTTCTGTCTTGTAATTACCGATCTCATTTTTCTGATAATTGGCCACAGCAATTATATGTATATTTACTAATCACGTAGGAGGCTGTGCGGTTGTGTCTCTCTGCCATTGATAATGACACACATAGTGCAGAGGTGCTTTTATCTTCTTCTCCTTTCCACTACATCAAAGCTATTTCCTCTCGTTCTCCATAATGAATACATGCATGCATTTGACACAGTTGTGTGCTAGAGAAATTGTTTGGCTCCCACCAAATGCTGCATGCTCTGAGTTCCTAGCCTGCAGCGCTGGAAGGTTGTATGTAATGATATATTGCTCATCCAAATGGCCAAAGCACTCCAAAGCACAGTGAGATTAAAATAAGTCATTCCTTTGTTAATTTAAATAGGTGCATGTATCATACTTTGCGGGGCACTTTGTGTAGGGATGTCAGGGAGGGGAAAAGGCGCCGAAAGGTATTTTTAATAGCAAATGAGAATAGATGAGAATGGAGTCATTTGCAGCTGCCTACTTTATGTGGCTCTCTTGTTCCAACTGTAGGCCTAATGAGATGACTGTTGAAGCACTCTGCAGTGTAATTTCATTACATCCTGAGCTGCCACGCTATCAACACAGCGGCGCTCTCTGTCACTCGGGGAAAACCTCCTAAATTCTTAAAGCCTTCCTCTGCGAACGAACGAACGGCACCGGCTCCTCTCCCTGGGTCACGAAGCCCAGGCAGTTTTTGCTCTGTAGTTTTCTGCTCTCTCGGAGTCGCCCGCTCGCTCCCACCCACGCTCCTGGTTTTTTCCCCCGTCCGGGTCTCGGAGGTGGTCGTTTCCCATCACGTCCCCAATTCACGGGCTTCCTGACACACCAGCCGGCCCAGGCTGGCAGAAAGGCTGAAATGCCTTCTCAGGAAACAACTCACCCTCCAAAGTGTCTGTCTTTTAAATTAAAACACACAAAAGCACGGTGCAAATGTACAGCGAGGTGCAGGCAGTTAGGAGCAGTCAGATATACAAATAAAATGTAAGTAACAGGAAGTGTAAATAAATAGCAAATCTAGGAAAAGAAACAAAGGTCAGAACAAGAATAATTTCCCAGCTCTTTGTTAATTACAAGACCATTTGTGTGTTACTTAAATAATCATTAATTTCTCATTTACACTTTCCCTACCTTCCTTCCTACCCTGTGGCTATCATTGTCCTTTCTTCACCTCCCCCTCTCCGCCCTGTGCTTCTCACCATTGTAAAATGTGTGGGGCTCGAAATTTGGCATCTCTACTTCCCTGTGTGGAGGAGGGTTCAGCCAGTCCTTTTAATTGGATGAGGCCTTCCGCCATTCCAGCTCCTCGGTGAGGTGTGGGTGGAGGGTGGAAGAGGAAAAAAGGGGGCCGGGGGGGGGGGGGGGGGGGGGACGACGACGACAAAAACTGTTGTTGTGACTTTGGGTGACTTGTTTCCTCCTCCCTCCCAGGATTCACCAGTCCTTCCGCTTGGCGAGTTCTCGGAGCCGTTTGTACATTTCATCACTCAGTGGTGAGTCCCCGTTTGCAAGCCCGCCATGCCCTCAATGTAAATGATACATGCCATTAACTCCGAGGCTCCCTGAGACCCTGTGACTCTCCCTGCTTCCTTTTGGAGACGGGAGGGGCTTCTGGGCCTTGGGCAGCTGGGGCAACAACGCCAAGAAATTGTTTAAATTATGTAAATGTTATTTACACAAGGGTTGTGGGTGAATTTCAGAGCCCCCCTCCCAACTTAGTAAACTACTGAGAAGGGGAATCCTCCAACACAGGCACTGTTGCCGTCCTCTGAATTTTCTTCCCAATATACATCATTTCATCGCCCTGTTGATGGACCTGTGAAGCTTTTTTTAATGTAACCTCGTTAGCCATAAAACTGCCTGTTCCCGCCGGGCGGTGGTGGCGCACGCCTTTAATCCCAGCACTCGGGAGGCAGAGCCAGGCGGATCTCTGTGAGTTCGAGGCCAGCCTGGACTACCAAGTGAGTTCCAGGAAAGGCGCAAAGCTACACAGAGAAACCCTGTCTCGAAAAACCAAAAAAAAAAAAAAAAAAAAAAAAAAACTGCCTGTTCCTTAGCCAAAGCAGCCGTTTATTAATTCACCTGATTCTCAGTAAATACCTTGTCCTTGGGTCTATTTTAAACACAACCCTAGGGTCACGCCTCACTGAAGTTTGATGTTAAAGATCACAGAGACCTTTGTTGAGCCCACTCCAACCCTCGAGGGACTGAGAGAAAATCCAGGATTTTGCACAAGGGGTCGTTGGAGCCTCCTAGCAAGGCCTTATCATTTTACCCTGAAGAAACAGAAGGTTTTCAACCCAGGGTTCTTTTTCAGCCCTCTGCCTTTTGCCTCCCGGCAGGACACATCTTTCTTTTATTAGCCCTTTCTCCATGTCCCCAATCTTGCTGGACTTCAGTGGGGTGGCCTCAGGGGGCCAGTTGCTCCGCTGCCCTCAGGCTCACCCCAGCATGGGGAATTACCCCAGAGAGAGGAGACAGATCGGGGACACTGGAATGGTGACCTCCAGAGCAGGAGGCAGGACACACCAAACATTCTGAAACTCCTTCATAACTCCCTGGCTTCTCTCCCTCCTTCCCCCTTCCTGCAGGGTGCACAGGCAGCCCCTGCCAGGAGAAGCCGTTGCTCTGGGACCATTCAAGGTGGTGTGGGCAGCTGTTCAGAGTCCTCGCTCAACTAGAATGGCTGTGCACTGTCCCCTCCCCCTCTCATGATCCATCTGATGGTTACACAAAAGTGAAACCAAGAAATATTCCTTAATATAAATGTCAAGCTTTATCACCTTTTTGACTGAGTGTGATATGTTACCTCTTAATGAAAATGTCTCATAGGGTTTATATTCCACCAGAAAAGAAATGAGGAAGAAAATTTCCCCCAGATCTAAAAATTGTAATTGCTTCTATTTACTTAAAATACTTATGTCATATTCTGTAGCTTCTAGAAACTATTTTTACTCCAAAAATCTTTTGTTTTCAAAGCATGCCATACTTGGGGAAAATGCTTATTAATTAAACACCAGGCTCATGAGCTCTTGAAGCTCATTAGAACTGTGCGTTAGAGCCCTGGTCCAGAAACAGATTAATCTCTTAATTTCCTACACATGCAATTCCTGAAAACACTCAGAAGTACATCATGTCCCACTAGATGCAGAAATTAGGAAACAAACTGCAGTTTCGGGCTGCCTGGAGCCCTGACTTTGGGCATCACAGAGAGAGGTTGGATTTCTGCGTGGTCTCTGTGTGGTCTGAGACCAGCTTGGAGGTGGAGTGAGCCAGGCACCCGGGGAGAACAGTGTGTGAAGCTTTACCACCCTCCCATCCAAAACATTAATTGGCTGTTATATAAAAGTTTTCTGGAGACAAGAAGGGTAACCTGTGTTAAAGTCTCCACAGATGTCAGCTGAAACAGAAGGGATCCCGGGTAATAGCCTTGTTTTCCCAAGAGATACAGCTACTTTGGAATGTCAGATTAGGACTGTTACCAACTCCACTGGCGAGACAGCTTGAATCACTCGCTAATGGATGCAGCATTTGAGAGGTGCATATGGTTATTTATAGAGAAGGCAAATGTCCTCGATGTCATTAATGGTTCATAGCTATGGTTCTTGTTTACCAAATGATCATTAATTCTCTCTATTAAAAAAAAAAAGTATTGTCAGAAAATTCACAGTCTCTCTCCTGACTTCATCTCACAAATGCTCTGAGTATAGAACAAACATGGCCACAGGTAGGCAGCTGCCCACCATCACCTCTGTACCATTTGGTCCTTCATCACATAGCTAAGTACATGCAGCTGCTACTAATTGGAGCTTCTGGAGAGAAGACAGGAAAGAGTTTGCGTGAACAATGTAATTCTTTAAAGGGCTTAACTAAACTTAACTGTCTCACAACTGTGAAATGAATTAGCACCTTGCATCTTAGCGAAAATAAATGCAAGTCAAGAAGAGGTGTAAGGAGCCATCTCTGGTCTCGTGACATCGTCTATACTTGTGACATTTATTTACAGCTCATCATTGAGCGCCAGAACCAGAGGGTTTTCTCATGTGACCTGACTGTCACCATCCAAAACAGAACTATATTGTTCCTCGAATTTAAGATTGAAATAAGTTGGCAACTGAGTCAGGAAGAAGAAAATCCACAGTGATTTCAAAAATAGAATTACAGGACTAGAGGGATGGCTCAGTGATTAAGAGCACTTGTTGCTCTTGCAGAGGATCTGGGTTTGGTTCCCAGCACCCACAGAGTAGTTCCTAACTACCTATAACTCCAATCCCAGGGTATCTGACACCTCTTCTGACCTCTGTGGGCTCCAGGCATGCATATGCTACACATACGTACATGCAGACAAACACACACATAAAATAAATAAAGCTTTTAAAAAGAGAATTACAATAACTTATCTTTACTTCAACAGTAACTTGAATAAAAGAATTCTGATTCACAATGTCCCCAGAAGTCTGACTCAAGACCAGCATAAGATCAGGAATGTGTGTTAGTGCTTTGGACAAGCATTGAGCTGATGGATTTGCTCTTGGTTATCTGTTGGCTTAGCGGCCGCACCAGCATCCGCTGATATTTTAACTACCGTCTGCACCCTTTGGCCTGCCAGCCCCAACTTAGCTCAGCCATGGCAGCCAAATGTAGGTTTTAACTAAGTCTCTATCATTCTATGTACCAATAAAGACTCGGGAGTCGGATGTTGGGGTAAAAACCTGCTAGATCAGAGAAGCCGAAAAGCAACCAGCTGACCTTCCTTTCTGGCCAGAGATCCAGCAAGAGAAGTGTCTCTCCACTCCCCCAAACAGAAAAGACCGCTGAATGTCTAAGTCCCTCCCTACTCTTTCCTGTGTGTCTCTATCCATATTCCTGGCTCCTCTGACTTCTCTGTAGCTAATTCCTGTCAACTAGTGTCTGGCTCCACCCCCTGGTCCAAGGATAACTTTATTAACACAGTCTTGGAGTTTCACACTGTGATCAAATATCCGGCAACATTTTGCAAACATTCAAATTCCAGCAGAAACAGGGGTGGAAATTAACAGCAAAAAAAAATTATAAATATGAATGAGGGTCTTTTGTCTTCCTACTGCAGCATGAGGAAACAGCCCAAAGAAAGACCAGCACCCGAGGAACTGATGGTAAGTGAAATCTTCTTAAGTGTCTTAGAGTTCTCCAGGTCAGGGTTTATGTTCAGCATTACAACAGAGCCTGGCGTGAGGGCTGGAGATGTGGTTCACTTGGTAGAGCACTTGCCCAGCATGCTCAGAGCACTGGGATCCATTGACAGCACCTAATAACCTAGCATGGTTGTGGCATTTGAGAGGTAGAAGCAAGAGGATCAGAAACTGAAGGACTATCCTTGGCTCTAAGTGAGGCTAGCCTGTGATACATAAATCTGCCCCAACCCCAGCCTCCTTAAAACCAGGACATTTAAACAATCTATAGTCAACATTACTTACTTTATTGGGTAGGGTTTTTCTTATTTTCTTTCCGTGCTGGAGACTGAACCTAGGGTCTCCTGCATACCAAGCAAGCACTCGCCTACTGACCCATATTCCCAGCCCTGGGTAGGTTTTTCTGAAGCTCAGACCCTTGAAGTTAAGTTTCACTTTTGAAAACCCCACCATTTTGAAGCTTCATGAAGAACTCTCGTCATCTGCTTCATTCAAGGGTCACAACTTAGTGCATTGGCTGTTACTGCCTTTCAGAAGTCCCAGGGCTGGTAACAGAAGACAGCAAAAGAAGTTTGTAATGCGTGGTGCGGTCCTCCGGGGAATCGTGAATGTAGTATAGGATCCTCTTGATACACGTGGAATGAAATGAGATCAGTTCACTGTGAATCTTTGGTCTTTCCTCAGAAACAGATACAGTGAGGTGGCTGGTGCTGTGTTCCCAGCTCCAAGACAAGCTTGCTTTGATTGTAAATGACAGTTTTTATTCAAGCAGGGAAAGGAACAGAGATGGTCCCTTTTCAATTCCCAAATGGTCCTTCACTTACTACCGACCGTTGATGGGTGTGAGCAGTTAGAAGGGTGCTGGGTGGAGCGTTAGTGACAGTGAGTGTGATCTGCTCTGCCTGGCCCTTGGGATGCCTCTGTCTACAGGTGACTGCAATCAGCCAACCTCGGCCTTTTCAAACAAGGTGCATTTTACTCTTTTGGCTCAGGGGGTTTTATCTTTTGGATCTTGTTCTAAGCACCCAACTTCTGTGTACTACAGTCCATCTTCACATAGGCATGTCCCTTTGATGTCACTGGCAGGTACATTTCTCTTTCATTTCACACTGGACTAGGTCTCACTTTTCTTAAAAGTGTCAAATTAAAAGTTCATTCCCAAAACCTTTGCAATTTCTAACTGTGGGTCTTGTGTCCAGACTGAAGGTAGGGTTGGGGGTTTTGTTTGGTTTGCTAGTTAAGTGGTTTGGAGGTTTTATTGTTTGTTTGTTTGGTCTCTGATGGTTTGGAAGATCTTGCAGTTAGTCACATTTGAGAAAGTCTGGAACAGGTTCAAGAAATGGAGACTCATTTACCTGGTCATTACTGTGCTATGGCTGCATAATTCAGCTATTAAACAAAGAAAAGGGGTTTCATAAAGCAGATATCTGTGGGCAAGTGCATGTTCGATGCTGCAGTGAGCTGGCCACTTATAAATAAAACATCTGCAAATCATGTGTACACCCATAAATGCTTATGGATGTATGTTGAGTAAGGAAGACCCCCCTGAGGAAGAGGATACAAGTCATAAAAATAAGGCTAACGGGTGGACACTACGCTTTTTAACCCCTTGTGTGTGCTGTTCCATCTTTTTAATTAACAAATATATATTTTAAAAAAATAATAAAGAAAAACGTAGTCACAGGCAACACCTTCCTGTACTTAATTTTCTCTTTAACAGTACTCACTATTGAGATTTGGGTGGAATTTATCCCCAGAGGTCTGGCAGAAGTGAGGCAAACCCTTGTTTGGTAGAACTTGGTGAAGAGGGAGCAAACAGTGGGGAGATGGCTGCAGTCAGTGGTCAAAGTGATGGAGACCTGCCTGTCTGCTTCTGGTTAAACACCAGACACAGGAGGGGGTCCTGGTCTGGAGCCTGAGTCACATCCTAGAGATCCCATCTTAAGGAACCCTTTCTTTACTCCTTGTAACACACTAGGACTTTAAATTTTCTGTCCTTTTTTTTTTTTATTTTGGTTTTTCGAGACAGGGTTTCTCTGTGTAGCTTTGCACCTTTGCTGGAACTCACTTGGTAGCCCAGGCTGACTCACAGAGATCCACCTGGCTCTGCCTCTCGAGTGCTGGGATTAAAGGCGTGTGCCACCACCACCCGGTGACTTTAATTTTCTCTTTACCCTCTCTGCCTGCAACTTATTTGATGGTGCTCCCATCTGAAGACAAGAGCCTCCTCTGGAATACAAGAACTATCACCCATTTGTCACTGTGGGTAGGGCCTGTGCCTTTTGAAAAAAAAAAGAGCAGTTTATCTTCCGCAAGTACAGTAACCCCAGCCAGCAGGGTGCCAAAGAGGGGTTTACTTGGGCTATGTCAGCGGCAGGACCCACATAATTGTCAGAATTTCCCTGTGGGTCAGCATCTTCCGAGTTATAGGAAGAAAATCAAAGATGAGGTACTTGAAAAGATGGTAGTTATTGATTCCCCATTTGGAAACTCTTGCGTGAACACAGGTGTGGCTGTGACTGGGAACACAGCATGGCCCTGCCTGAATAAATCTGAATGCAGGATGGGTGGTCCAGATCACCCTGGACCCAGGACCTGGCCGTGCACATAGCAGCATTCAGACTTTGTATTTAGTTGAATAACCTTACAGACCTAAGTACCAATATCAAGCCTTAAAAATCATTGTCCATGTCATTCTAAGATTAAACGTGAAACTCAAGGTTGACCAGACTGGCCTCAAACTCACACAGATCCGCTTGTCTCTGCCTCCCATGTGCTGGGATTAAAGGTGTGGGCCACCACCACCCAGCACAAGGTTAAATTCTTAAGGCCATTAAAATGCATATACATTTCAGCTAAACTCCATTCTCTGTTGTTCTTCAGATCAGATAGCTGTATGCCATAAATGGAAGTCTTATAAAGCTGGACCAAGGAGCTTTTAGAATGCTTGCATGTAAGGGACCAAAGTCCCTATACTGGGCACAGTTTTCTGGTGCACAGACCTTAAACTGCATGCAGAATGCACTCACACTGGTCATGTTGCTTCATACCTGTCACCAGTGCTCAGGAGATGGCTCGGCACTTAAGAGTGTGCACTGCTCTTATAGAGGACCCAGGTCAGTTCCCAGCCTAACATCAGGCAAGTCACAGCTGCCTGTAACTCCAGAGATGGGATCCAACACCTGCTAGCCTTTGTAGGCACCTGCACACATGTGGTGCATATAAACACACAGTGATATAGAAAGAAAGAAAGAAAGAAAGAAAGAAAGAAAGAAAGAAAGAAAGAAAGAAAGAAAGAAAGAAAGAGAGAGAAAGAAAGAAAGGAAGGAAGGAAGGAAGGAAGGAAGGAAGGAGAAGAGAGGAGAGGAGAAGAGAGGAGAGAAGAGGAAAGAAAAGAAAGAAAGAAGAAAGGGAAGGGAAGGGGGAGGGGGAAAGGGAAAGGGAAGGGAAGTAGAGAGGAAAGGAAAGGAGGTGGAGACATAACTCTTTGGTTAAGAATGCACTGGCTGCTCTTCCAGAGGACCCAGGTTCAATTGGCTGCTCTTCCAGAGGACCCAGGTTCAATTCCCAGCACCCACATGGTGGCCCACAACCATCAGTAACTCTGGTTCTAGGGGATCCAGTGCCCTTTTCTGACATCTGAGGGTACCAGGCATGCAAGTAATACATAGCCATACACTCAGGAAAAACACCCGCACACATAATTTTTTTAATTTAATAAAATAATTCTTTTTTTAAAAAAGCAAGCAGGTGCTGAGGAGATGGTGCCATAAGTAAAATGCTCACCTTGTCAGTGTGAGCATTCTGTTGTCAGTGTGAGCATTCTGTTGTCAGTGTGAGCACCCTGTCAGTGTGAGCATTCTGTTGTCAGTGTGAGCACTCTGTTGTCAGTGTGAGCACTCTGTTGTCAGTGTGAGCACTCTGTCAGTGTGAGCACTCTGTTGTCAGTGTGAGCACTCTGTTGTCAGTGTGAGCACTCTGTCAGTGTGAGCACTCTGTCAGTGTGAGCACTCTGTCAGTGTGAGCACTCTGTTGTCAGTGTGAGCACTCTTGTCAGTGTGAGCACTCTGTTGTTAGTGTGAGCACTCTGTTGTCAGTGTGAGCACTCTGTTGTCAGTGTGAGCACTCTGTTGTCAGTGTGAGCACTCTGTTGTCAGTGTGAGCACTCTGTTGTCAGTGTGAGCACTCTGTTGTCAGTGTGAGCACTCTGTTGTTAGTGTGAGCACTCTGTCAGTGTGAGCACTCTGCTAGTGTATTTGAGTTCAGATCCCTAGCACTCATGTAAAAAAAAAAGGCCAGGTATCCTGGCATGGTGGTGCCCACCTTTGATCCCCAGCACTTGAGAGGCAGAGGCAGGTGGATCTCTGTGAGTTCGAGGCCAGCCTGGTCTACAAAGCAAGTTGCAGGACAGCCAGGGCTACACAGAGAAACCCTGTCTTGGAAAAACCGACCAAACAAAGCCGAGTGTCAGGAGATAACTGGCCAGTAGCCTAGCTGAAAAGGGGAGCTTCAGAGGAGAGACACAGCTCCAAGGACTACGATGGAGAGTGACAGAGCAGGACATCTGATGGCCTTCTTGGGCACACATACACACCCCACACAAACACACCACGTACAAATGAAAAACTTAAATAAATTTTAAAAATGGAGCATGGCATGTACCTATGATTCCAGTGCTGGAAGTGGGAAACGGGAGGCTTCTGGGAAGGGCTCCCTGGCAAGCCAGTCTAGCCAATTAGTGAACTCCAGGGCGGGACCCTGCCTCAAAAAATGGACAGTTATAGAGGAGGAGGACATCCCCTGTCAGCCTCTGCCTCCACAGGTTAGGCACACTCACATACTCGTGTGCATGCAATACACCAAATAATAATACACTCGAAGTTTTCGTCATTAACATCTATATCCCTTTCTGAGATCACAGAGCCTGACAAAAAAATCAAATTCAGATATTTAAAGACCACTCTGAACAGAGTCCTGTGCTTATCCCAGCAGCTCCTTTAAAGGACAGTAAACCACACAGGTAGAGTCTCACAGGGGAGAGGCAGGTGCCCGGCTAGCCAGAATGAAGTAGCAGTTTTTTAAAGGCGCGACAAGAGGTGTATGGGACCCACCAGGATGGTTAGGAGAAATGCTGGGTGGAGAGGGTAGTGTGAGAAAAGCACCTCTGAAGGATGGGTTGAACTGTATTCATTTTCAGGGGGCCGTTCCAGGCTCACAAGACAGAACATGCAAAGCACCCATGTGTGTGCACCCCATACCTTTTCAGAGCAGCGGAAGCCGCTAGTGCCTGCTGGAACAGAAACCCATTTGACCTGGCCTGGTGGAATTCCGAACACAAAGGTGGCGTTCGGGTGGGCAGTGCCCCGAGCTGAGCGGTCACCGGAGAAGTCCCTCTAGTGAACTCTGGTGTTAAGTAGAAGGGACTGGACTGCAGTGTGAGTCTAAAAACTTAGACTCTGCGTCAAAGCAGCACGGAACCCTGTCTGAGTAGCACGTCCTGTGCGACCACAGGGAAGTCGCTTGTGCTGGGGACAGTGGGGTTTCTGCAGCCATCGAGCCTGATACATGAATCGAGAGTCGGCTTTAAACCGCAGGAAGGAAAGGCAGCCGTGAGCCTTCAGCATGCTGATGGGCCGGCTCTCTCTGCTCCGGTAATCTTGATTTCACATGTAAAGAACCACATGATGCTGCTGGGCCCTGTAGCCGTGTTCCGGGAAACCTTGACAGAGTGTCCAGGCAGTGGAGGCCAAGGAGGAGGAAGAAACACCCTTCCCCAGGCTTCAGATGGCCATGGCAGCTTCTGCCAGTCAAAAGGATGGGTGAGACTTGAGAGGAAAGGGGAAAAACACAACAGTAGTGGGGGACGAAATGTCCCATCATGCCAGGGTCAGATCAGAAGAGACAAAGTATCACATTCGGTCCTTAAAGTCAGGAACAGGGCGACACCTTGAGAGGGGAGTTCTAGTCTTACTTGGCTATTCAAATGGTATGTTTAAGTTTTTAAGAAGCTAGGATGCGGAACATTGCTGTGTAGACAGTTCTCTTCTGCAAACCACAAAGAATTGCGTCTGAGGCAGTGTCTCCCTTTAGGTTCTGTGGTAATGAAGGCCAGGCTGTGACTTGGCAAGGATCTGAGACACAGTCCTTCCCTGTATCACCCCAAAGCAATGACCTTTCCCTTCCATGTCCGCACGTTCGTCTGCAGGAGATGTGCTGGATCAGAGGGCCTTGACCAGGGAAATCTGTGAGGAGTCTGAGATTACAGGCAGAATCCTGTGTTCATGTGCAGATTGGCATTTTTTTTTTTCCTGAAAAGAGGAATTCATAGTTGTCACCAGTTTTTCAAAGGGACTGTGACCCTCAGTGATTGTTCAGCTCCCAGGCTACCTTCCCATTTTGCTCTTTCCAGATTCCTGTCCAGGCCAGACAAGCAGCTCAGGGGGAGGCGGTCACTCACTGGGAGGGTGTTTGCTCGGTGTGGGGGAGGGGAAGGAAGCGTCCTCCCAGTGGGACTCTGCCAGGCTCCCACCAGCTGTCAGGCAACCCTTTAACCTCCCAGCCTGTCCCCAATGAGGGTCGTCGCTCAGGAGAGGCGGGTGAGGGCCACAGGCACCCACAGTTACAATCTGGGCTGCTCAGTGTGGAAGATCGTTCTATGCATTTAGAGCATTTCCTAGAGCTTCCCATGTCTAAGCTCTATTTAATGGAATCTATGCATAGTAAGTAAGCAGGTCAGAAGAAAGCAGCGTCCCGGTTTGAGATCAATCGCTGGCTAATACTTTATCGAGGCCACTTTATTATCTCATGCTGATCTGAATCCATTCTCCTCCTCCTCCTCCTTTGTAGCGCACACTTGGGCTGTGGGAAAAGTACAGATCCCATACATATTAAAAACATGTACCCATTCTATCTGTATGTAAATGCGTGAGGCACAGCTGGATATTGCAGAGGAGTTTGATTTACTAATAGTTATTATCTGTTCTCGCCGTTCAGTGGCAGAGAGAATTTCAGAAAAACAAGCTGGCACAGAAATTGTCTTTATGCTATTACTATCCTGCTTCGGTAACTGTTTAAAAACATGGGTTTTCTCTGTAGGCTCTAATAATGCCTGTTGTTTTCCCTGTGTCTCTCTCTGTGCATTCCAGAACAGGGTGTCCTGTGTTAGTCTCTTCCGCAGTTTGGTTTTCCTGTTCCTAAGAAGCAACCTGGGGCTCAGTTTGCTGTTGGAATGTCACAGTTTGCTTAGGAACCACGTAAATCTTGGGGCTGGATAGACAAGCAAGAGTGGGGCCTTAGGGGAGGGCTTCAGCTGTAATCACAACAGGGCTTTGGATGTTTGCTCCTCCACCTGATTCCAGCTGCAGACACGATGGCCTCAGATTTCTCCATGAAGGCTTTGTGTGTGAGAGGTGGGAATGTTTGGGGGCTAATAAACACCAAACTGTTCCAGAAAAATCTGTTTAAACATTTAATTACTTGCAAAGAGATGTTAACTTGTTTAACTCCTCTAAATTAAATTGTCACTGGTAGCTTTTCTGTTTGCTTGAACCTGATTGTAATTACATTTTCAAATACTGTGGTTGGTTATTCTCTCAATTAATCAAAGTATATGATAAATCAGACATCGGCATAGTCTCTTTCAAAGAGCGAAGGGATGCTGGGTTAGATGTTGGTCCCTCCTGCACTGAGATCCCAGTATGACTTTGAGGTTCACACACATGTCTTTGCTTTCCAGAGACGCAGACGTTCTGATCACTGCAAAAGGCAAAATGCACTTAGCAAACTAAGATGATTTTTATTCTGCTTTCTTTATAACAAGAACATTCATTAACCAGAAAGACCCAAAGGAAAGGGGGTGACCAAGGTTTTATGGAGGAAGGGAAAGGAGCTGAAGAAGGGCAGAGAAGGGGCTCATCTCTGAGGCCAGGAGGTCCTCTGTGGTTGACACAAAGGTGGAAAGATGCTCAGCTTTCTGGAAGCACAGGACCCAGCCTGTCCAGCATCACCTCCACATCCTACTAAAGAGGGGACAGCCAGAAAAGATGCATCCCCACAGCCCCTTGGGCGCTCAAGGACCAGGTACTAGGGGAGACCTGTACTTTTTAAAATACTAAGAATGGTTAGCAAGCTCTTGTGAATGTGAATGCCACTCACTACATCTGACTCCTGCCCGTGTCAAGTGCAATATGTCTGTTATTTCCCCCTCCTCCTCCCTTGAGGTCCTCCTCAATCTCAATCCCAGAATTACAGACCTGTACCAACATGCTTGCCACATACAAACCCGGTTTAGAATGTTCCTGAGTGTCTGACTCGTTCTTGCTTTGGGTTCTATACTTGGCCCATACACTCGTTAGCTGTGGCACCCAGAACTCACAGGCAGAAGTCCTGACTGGGGCCTTCCAGCACCAAAGTCACTGCCGGGTGGTGGTGGCCCCAAACAGAGTCTAACTGACAACCATGCCATGCTTTTTTCCTCGGGTTCTAAAGGCCATTAGAGTAATGTTTGTGTTTCCGTATGCATAGGAATCTTCTAGTAAAGCTCATGTTAGCACTTTAACTGCATATAATTATGATGCCAGAGTCCCCGTCTGGGTGCTTGAGACAGCGCTAAATCAGTCAGCTTTAATTTGAATTTCTGATAGCATGTTAGCACTTCAGCAAGACGGATTATAACCCTAAGAAACAGGCTTCCTTCCTCCTTAGATGTGGTCATGATGAGACTTTAAAGAATACACACATGTATATGTGTGTATGTGTGTGTGTGTGTGTGTGTGTTTTATGCATGCACGTGACCAGGAAAAGGTCTAGCCTTAGTCATGGTGATCTGACAGTTCGTGTTTCCAGATGAGGATAACTCCCCCATCTTCAAGTCAGATCCCTTTCTCTTGTAATTACATGTATGTGTTTGTTTGTTTGTTTGGTGTATGTGCAAGCATCATGGCACACATGTGGATATCAGAGGACAACTTTTCAGGGATCACTTCTCACCATGTGGACCCCGGGGATTAAATTCTTTAGACGGTCAGGCTTGGCAGCAAGCACCTTAACCACTGAGCCACTTTGCTGGCCTCCAGTCCGGTCTGTTATTACGGCTGTGGCTCACCTGTTTGAGACTGCAGCTGTCTGAACACGGGCCTGCAGTGTTCATGTTCTATGGAGCTGTCACCTTCCCAGCATCTCCTTTCAAGGCACAGTGAGGGGTTGCAGTCACAGCCCATGAGGAAAGAGGCTCCCTTAGGTGTAGTGGAAGTGGTTGGCCTCCTCTCCCCCCTTCATGTCAGCTTCCCTGGGGGCTGAGGGGGCCGTACTGTTAGCCTGCATCCCCCTCATTGGGTGCACTGAGATGTCTGCAGGTTCTGCCTTTGGGTGTCCAGCCTAGAAGCAGCCCTATTCCTTCTTAAGGTCTCCTCCTGCTTTACCTCTGGCAGGGCTCACTCCCTATTCTGCGCAGTACCTGGTGACATGCTAACCTGTCCAGAGCCAGTCAGTGTGTGCAGAGGCAACCCTCACAGCTCGTCAGAATCATCTGAGAGGTTTAGAGTAAGAAATGTGAGGGTTCTAACTAGACTGAGCACCTCCAACCCTGTGGTCAAGGAACAGATACGTTTTATTTTGTCTTTTACAGCCCTCTGGGTGATTAGAAGGAGCAGCCAGAGGAAAAGCTTGCTGTTTAATAAAACTCACTTTTTTCTCTGACTAGATTGTAAGTCTGCTGAAGGAAGAGTATGATCTCATAATTCAGTGCCTATCTCGGGCCTTGCCTGTCAATTAGGCTAAATGCTATTGCTCATTCTTTGCATGCACCATTCTCGCTAATCCAGTCAATAAATGCTACTCTGACAGGAGCAGCTGAAGACCAACAGGGTAAGTCCCCAGAAGAAGCTCACCCAAGGACAGGCGATCCCTGGAAATGATGACACACCCATACGATAGTACATGGTCTGATTAAAGTTTTTTGTTTGACTCCCTGCTGGGAGAGCTCATCCGGCTATAGTTAACTTCCTAGGACATTACTGTGTTCACAGGATGATATTCAAAGCATTGCACAAAGCAGCAGGACAGGGCCGTCAACAGCAGAGCAAACACTCTTGTCTCAGTCCTGCCCTGGAGGTGGGAACAGCCTGGAGTTCAAGGCAGGTATTGCTCCACACCACTGTCGTTTGACCACCGGAGAGCTCACCTCCAACCGTTAATTCCAAATCAAGAGACCATTCTCAAGCCAAGGCCTGGAGAAGACCTTCTGCCAGCACCCTCTTCTCCTGATGAGATAGCCGGAGACCACCAGGTCTCTATGGTCAGCACAGCAGCTGCACACCACCCTCGTGCCCCAGTGCTCAGGGGAATAGTGGTCAGGGTGCCGAAGCCCAGAAATGGTTAGCTGTTGAAGGTACGAAAGGATCTGAAAGCCAGTCCTCGGGACTTGGCAAATGCTGTTGAAGATAGCAAAGTTGTTTTCCCTGTGAGAACACACTGATAAATAGATGCAATTCTTATCAATTATTAATGCGACTAACCAGGAATGTCAGGGGCTGGGGAAAAAAATATGAGAAGCCTCCTGTTTACAGTTGTAGCCAGCTGGATTTGTTTAATGGGTTGTTTGCTTTTTAATTTGTAGCAGTTTTGAGCGAGACCTTTGGGGACTGGGATTCTTACGGCTTTGGATACAGTTATGGGGGTGGGGGGGTGCTAAACCTGTCTGCAGATAATGTGAGGTTCACATGGCCATTTAGAGACTATAGGAAGGCAGTGCAGACATTTGGGCCTTCCGTCCTCTATTTAATTTTCAAGATTCGAATTAAACATCAGGCCCTGGTCTACCGAGAGACATTTGCTGGAGCATGGACTAGTTTCTCTCCTGTATCCTGCTTTACCGCTCTGCTCTCTCTGTATAAATGGTCACCGATTCTGAAGTTGGAGAATAGGAACCCTTCATTTATTCAAGCAAAGGTTCCCCTGGCACAAATAAAAATGGAATTTTCAAATGTAACCCGATTAACTCTTAATTGTACACCAATAGCCTGTGTTTGTCTTGGCTCCCACAGAAGGCTTTCGGCACGACCTGCATCTCTGGCTACGGTTGCGGGGGAGGGGGATTCAATTAATAGCAGGACTTTCTAATTGTGGGATCGGTGTGGAGTTGACAAAAATTTGTATAAATAGGGTACATTTTTCTACTTAAGAGGGCTGTGCTGAGACATTTTTTAATTGGATTTTCATGGTGATTGACAGCATTTGATTATGACAGTAACTTTATTTGGCCGGACTGCTTTAGCCCCTGCTCAGATTTCCCATCAAAGCTCCTTTTCATCGGCTCAATCCCCGGCGGAGCAGCAGTCATTGTAGAGGAGGCTTTTAGCACCTTTGTTGTCCGCTCCCTGGTGATGATTGGGCCCAGCTGGTAGTAGATAGGAAAATGGGCCTTTCACAAAGAGGCTGCGGCTCCCGCCTCTGTGGCTTCAATAATTTTAAGAGCCCCCCAAACCTGTTGAGGATTAGAAGTAGCTTTAGATGTGAAATGAGTGTTAAGTATTAGTAATCGGGAGATTAGGGCCCCAGGGACCACGAGAGATAAACAACCGCAATTAAGGCAAATCTGCCGATGTAAACAAAATTTAGCAAAAGCAGATGCCCTCGCCATTTTGGGGATTGATTTGAGGGCACCGAGGAATCGATTTTTGTCTTGTTTACACTTGCAGACCCCTGTGATATACTGGAAGGCTAAATATTTCATACCGCCTGATTTTAGTTAATTTTTTTTCCAGTGCCTCACAGTAGGCGCCTCTCTTCTCACAGTGACCAGGCCTGAGTTTATTCAGCGTTCATAGGGAGCAGCTAATTGTCTATGAAGGGCCCCTGTGTTTAAATGGGCTTGACAGGAATTTAAATTTTGTTTCAATCAACCCCTGTGCTCACAGCCTGCTCCAGCTTCTAATTTTTAAATTAAACATGATTTTTTTTAAGCCACAGCCTTGCCTCTGGAATGATCTCCCTCTAGCTTTCGGAAGGCAGACCGGCAACCCTAGAAGCTGGCAGATGCTGAAAAGGTCTTTCTCCAGAGCAGGGCTGGACCCCTGTCAGGAGGTCTGCAGAACCTATGCTGGGCTCCTGAAAAGTGGGTTAAGCACCGGGAAGCAAGCATCGTGGGCTTTCAGGACCAGTGAGATTACAGCCTCCTGCACTCATGGTCCAGGCTCTTTCAGAAGCTTTCTCTGCTGTGGAGAGGCAGAGAGAGCATTTCAGTGAGCACTCCCCAAGTTTGTGTCCTGAGCCCCAACTCAGTACAGAGTATCCCACCCAGATGAGGAAAGGGGGCACCATGTGGTCCCTGGGTCCTGGAGCCTAGCAAGAGAGATGAGGTAAATCAGCTACTCATGATGGAATTGACAGGGGCACACACACACACACACACACACACACACACACACACACACACACACACACGTCCCTTGCCTCAGCTGCCCCGTTCTGGCAGTCTCTGGGTGCCTGCAGCATTGCCCTGTGCTCTGCCACAGCCCACTCCCAGTCACATGGTGACTCCTCACTCAGCCACCAGCATTCAGCCCTTGCTGCCTCCCAGGCCGCTGCAGTGAAGAAGACAGCTTTCTCTAGCATGTTACCATCCCACGGTAGCTGGGAATAGTCCTAAACCAGATCGGGGTTCCTAGAGGACAGATCAGTCCCATTCATCACCCTCTTTGGATCTTTAGCATCTAGCCCAGCCTGAGACCAAGCCCAGGAAATGGCTGCTGAATTGAAATCATAGGAACTTATTTGATGGGTAAAGTGAGTTCTGGGAAGAAAGGAATTTCCTTGACCCTGGATATCTAGGGAGACTTTGTGAGTGGAGTGGCCAGTGAGCCAGGCCTTACAGGACAGGGCGGATATATATGTGCATTCGTCACTATCAATACACAAATGTGAAGCCCAGCTTGGCTCTAAGGGAAAGTGCCACTCTCTGATATCCACACTGGCCAAAGCTGCTCCCTTAGTTTATTTTCTTAGGACCAACGTGATAGACATAAAAGTAATGATTGCACAGAACTTTGTGACTGTGATGCATTCAGAAAGAATTCTGGTATGTGTGTGGTGACTTAAAAAATAAGTATGTATTTATTGGCATAGGTTTGCAGTCACAGCTGTGTGAGAGGCTGCGATGGAAGGCTCTCTTGAACCCACAAGTTTGAAATAGCCACTGTGACACAGAGACCCTGGCTTATGAAAACAAGATCGGAAAGGGAAGTTGTTCCAAGCCAATGACATCTTTTAAGAACGAGAGTTAGAGTTTCTCCCACATCGTTATCTCATTTTACCTAACCGTGGATACTAAGGTTTACTCTCACTTCCACGGCGGTGATACATAAAGCAGGCTCAGTGGGGTTCGCCACTGGCTGGGAGTCCCACACAGTGGGCAGCAGAGGACTGCGCTGTGCCCTACATCAGAGCTGTGTCTCCTGCCGCTGGGTAGTAGGCAGCGGGGCGTTAGAGTGGTTTGAGGATTTCAGCCAAGTGACTATTCCAAAACAACGACGTATAAACATTCCACAAAGAAAAGCATAAGACTGCTAAAGCGGGTGCCTGCTCAGCTTCTGGATGCTTTGCACAGACCACTGCCGTGGTCCTATACCCTTCCACATCTGTAGGACTCTGAGTGAGGCTGCAAGCAGGTTTGCACATGCTTGAAGCCAGAACCTTAGTATAAACAGCTCAACAGGGGGAGAGAATGGAACTACCAGCTGCTTTCACCAGATCTGCTAAGTGGTTATCTAAAGGGAAGCCAAGAGCACTTGAAGGTTTTATTGTTCGTTGGATTTGGCAGCCTGTGCCAAAAACAGAGTTTGCCTGCTAGTTCTCTGGTCAGAACTTTTCCACTCCCCAGATCCCAGACACCTGGTTCCCCTGGGAAAGGTTTCCGGCTGACTTTACTGAGCACGTACTATGTGTGGATACAGATTAATGTGTCCAGAGTATGGGCAGTAGACGGTGTGGTGTCTTCATTGCCTCCTGAGCCCAGCCACCAAGCAAAGGAGTCAAGCCTGAGAGCATTGCTTGAAGCAGCTGACATTTTCCTGTGTCAAAACCTCTCTGTGGAAGAAGCCACATAGGAGCTTTTGCTGGGATGTGGCTTCTAGTCTTGTCCCCTGAAGTGTGGGGGCAAGCAGCTCCAAGCCAGCCACTTGATGCACGGCTGTAAGAGAAGGCAGAGGGCTGTCCGGTTTGGAGTTCAGCCATTGCCTCCCTGCAGCTGTCCCAGGAAAGGCACCAAAGAGTCTTCAGTGGTTTCTGTTAAATAAATGGTTAAAACACAAAGGAAAGAAAGAAACCTCTGTGGAGCTGGGCATGGTGATGCATACCTGTGATCCTAGCACTTTAAATAAAGGCTGGAAAGGATCTGGATCGTAGGTCACCCTCAGCAGCATAGTGAGTTCCAGACCAGCTTGGGATACATGAGACCCTGTAGGTACCAAACTCTGGCAAGAGCTTTGAGAGGCTTGTAAACAAAAGAGTGGGGTCACATCCCTCGTGTTCCTAAGACGAGCAACCTGGTAAACCAGAGCTTAGACATCCAAAGCAGGGTCTCCAGTACGGCACTACCTCTAGGAAAGTGGGGGAGCCCAGCTGTTTAGTTAGCTCACACCTTTACCTGTAAAATGGGAGAGGTGGGGCTGGCAGTGTAACTCAGTTGGCACAGTGCCTGCCTGGCAAGCACAAGGCCCTAGGTTTGAATCCCAGCACTCAGGCAATGGAGGCAGGAGGATCGAGGTGGTCAAAGTTATCCAAGGCTATAGAGCAAGTTCATGGCTAGCCTGAGCTACACGAGAACCTATCGTGAATATAATAATAATAATAATGAATTTTAATGGAAACGATAATGCCCATGTCACAGGGCATTCTGTGAACTTCCAGCATAAGGTAGAGTTTATGAAAGTATAATTGTAAACTGTTAATTTACAATTGATATGCATAGGTCTCACTTATATAGTCTCCTCAGGTTGTGATTTTCACGTCTAAGATACCTGGGCATCTCCAGTTTGTAACTTCTTGGACTTGGAACAAGTACAGATATATGGGCCGTTTGCAGTTCACATCTGCTGGTTTGGTGGTCTCTCTGGAGAGGACTGGTTGCTGTCGTCCCCACTGTTGGGAATCTTGACTCTTGTATCTGTTCCTGTCTGCACCGGGATGTCATGAGCCTGTGGTTGGAGGAAATTGCCAAGAGAAGCAGTGAAGTGTGTGTCCAGGTGCAGAAAGACCATCAGAACTGTCCGTGTCCTCAGGAGCAGCCAGCGCACACCCTTGCTGATATTCGGAGGAACAGGACAAGCCGAGCACTCCCTTCTTGAGTGGCATGTGACGTCAGGGTGGTGTGGCTGAAGAGGCACAGTGGTCAGGGAGAATGCTCGGCTCTGTCTCAGCCTCTCAGGTAGAGAAGTCGACCTAAGTTCAGGAATTAGAAAGTGGTGGGGCAGCGGAGTGCAGCTCTGCCTCCTCCTTTCCTGCCTACCTGAGTTTCACAAAGCATGACCGGTGTGTGTGTGTGTGTGTGTGTGTGTGTGTGTGTGTGTGTGTGTGTGTGTGTGTGTGTGTGTGTGCGCGCGCGCGCGCACATATGTGTGTACTTGTGTGTGTATGATTGTACATTTGGATAGTTTTGTGTCAGCTTGGCACAAGCTAGAGTCATCAGAGAGGAGGGAGCCTCAGTTGAGAAAATGCCTCCATAGATCAGGCTGTACATAAGCCGGTGGGGCATTTTTCTTAATTAGTGATTGATGGGGGATGACCCAGCCCACTGTGGGTGGGGCCACTTCTGTGCTGGTGGTCCTGGGTTCTATAAGAAAGCAGGCTGACCAAACCATGAGAACAAGCCAGTAAGTAGTGCCCCTCCATGGCCTCTACATCAGGTCCTGCCTCCAGGTTCCTACCCACCTTGAGTTCCTGTCCTGACTTCCTTTGGTGATGAACAGTGATGTGGACGAGTAAGCCAAATCAACCCTTTCCTCCCCAAGTTGCTTTGGTCATGGTGCTTCACACTGCAATAGAAACTCTAACCAAAGCACTTGGATTTTTTGTTTGGTTTGGTTTGGTTTGGGTTTTTTTGGGGTTTGTTTTGTTTTGTTTTGTTTTTCAAGACAGGGTTTCTCTGTGTAGCTTTGTGCCTTTCCTGGAACTCACTCAGTAGCCCAGACTGGCCTTTGTTTTTGTTTTGAGACAGGGTATCTCACTAGTCTGGAGCTTAACACCTGAGGGATCTTTCTGCCTGCCTCCTTCCTCCTGCCTCCCTAGCATTGGGATTACAAGCATGCGTCACATACCCAGTCCATTCTGGGTGTCATTCCATCCTCATGCTGTGCAGCAAGCACTTTGCCAACTGAGCCATCTCCCTAGCCCAAAGTGTCACTCTTAGATGAGATTGACAAAACAAAAACAAAACCATGTTCCTTGCTTAGCATAGCCTGACATAAAGAAGTCCATGCTTGATAAATGGTAGCCGCTCATCATTGTCATGGCCATTAGAGAGTTGAGGGAAACGTTCCATGGAGAGAAAACAGAGCAGGCTGAGTCCAGAGGTAACAGTGGACAGCAAGGAGCCCACCTTGGCCAGAGTAAAGAAGACCTTGGACGTGCTGTGAGTAACATTAGCTGGGCTGGACAGCCCACCTGGGAAGACCCTTCCAGAGTGAAGCAGGAAAGCAGGGTGCCTGGCCGGTTGTTCAGCAGGGGAGTGGCTGGACAGACAGGTAGGCAGCCGGTAAGAGCAGCATAGGGCAGTTTTGCTGGCTGGAGTGGAGGAGCTAAGTTCTAGCCCAAAACTGATCATCGAGCAAAAACTGTCCTAACCTAACCTTCTACCTCTTTCCAAATTCCCTTGAAAGTCTAACCGAGAGGACCAGAAATGGAGCTCCGAGCCTGTAGCCTTTGGCTGCATGCCATTTGTCTCTGTGCTTTTTTCTCCACGTCCTTTCCTTCTGTCAGGGAACATCATTACTATGCTAATCTTGCTGGCCATCATTTTAACACTGACCCCTGCTAACCTGCCTTTGCAATTGCAGGGACTGTGTTTAACTTCTCTAAAAGTAACCTTAAATTGTAGTCTTGTAAGAATTCCAAAGCTGTACCCTTCACTCCTTCTTCTAATGAGGTTATGACCAAATGCTCATTATAATTGCTTTAGACTCCTTTTAATTTTCAAGCTTATTAATCATAAGAAGAGTTATTTAAAATTGCATAAATTAATCTTAGATTAAAAGCCCATCAAAGCCTGGAAACAATTAAGAATAAGTAGGATTTCCCTGGGGCAGCAAGTTTTATTTTAATATTGTAGTCAGGTGGATATCAGAACCTTGAAGTATGGTAGTGATTAATGTATGCAAAATTTAAATGAGATTTTTTTAAATGGCAAGTCTAAATCACTTATTGACCTAACTGTAGGCTTTAGCCGCATTGTCTGTCATATGTTGAAACTGTTTACTAATCAACATTTTAATTACCGCGTGTGCTGGCAGACCCTAGGACAAACAAAATCCAGCATTTCAGATTGCTGCCGCCAAGACTCTCACCCAGAAATATCAAGAAGATGGAAAGATGGAGAGATGAGGAGACCACTTAGCTCTCAGCACAGCAGGGGCTGCCAGCAACTTTCCTGCCTAGCACTGTGCTGGGTGTCCTAAACACAAACAGTGTGTAGTCTTTGGTTCCCAGGTCCTCTCCTTGTTTATGTTAAGGAGATAGATGTTTCCAGAAAGAAATCTGATTGTACTTCAGCCAAAGTCAGAGCCGTGGCCTTGCCCAGCTCCCATGTTCTCCATCCTCTGTCACTGCCAGGTGACCCAGGAGGTACCTAGGAGGCTGCTGTGAGTCGGGAAGAATTCCTCTATGCTGTGAATGTTGGGTCTCTGTTGAAGGGAGGACAGAGGAGGGTCCCCCAGAAGGAACTATGTCCTGTGTGTTGAAGGGAGGACAGTAGGAGGGTCCCCTAGAAGGAACTATGTCCCGTGTGTTGAAGGGAGGACAGTAGGAGGGTCCCCCAGAAGGAACTATGTCCTGTGTGTTGAAGGAAGGACAGTAGGAGGGTCCCCCAGAAGGAACTATGTCCCGTGTGTTGAAGGGAGGACATTAGGAGGGTCCCCCAGAAGGAACTATGTCCTGTGTGTTGAAGGGAGGACAGTAGGAGGGTCCCCCAGAAGGAACTATGTCCTGTGTGTTGAAGGAAGGACAGTAGGAGGGTCCCCCAGAAGGAACTATGTCCTGTGTGTTGAAGGGAGGACAGTAGGAGGGTCCCCCAGAAGGAACTATGTCCTGTGTGTTGAAGAGAGGACAGTAGGAAGGTCCCCTAGAAGGAACTATGTCCTGCGGAGACTGGAGTTTCCACCTTCCTGGAAAGGATCCTTGTGACCAGCTGGCTCACTGTTGATGTTTTGTGAAAGTTCAGTCAAGGTCAAGCAGAGAAAGAAAGTGCTCAGCACAGGAGATGGGAAGGACTAGGTTCCCAAGTGCAGTTTCCAAAACTAGACTGTGAATTGTTAATACGTCACCCAGTACAACGAGAAGCCAGGCTCCTCTGTCCTTCAGGGGCCCAGCCCCATCCCCAGAGCTGACCCCAGTGTACAGCCTCAGACTTGAATTCCGTTCGTTCTGCCCTTTGCTCTGGGGTTGCGCATGTCTTCTAGATCCTCCTACGTCCTATAAAAAAGTTAATTCCTATTAATGAATCCGTGCATTCCATAACATGGATGTACTGTGTTTATTTAACCAGAACTCTGTCCTAGAACATGGAGCTCTGAGCCTGTAGCCTTTGGCTGCATGCCATGTTAGCTATCACTGTGTTTTTGCTGTTAAGACCATGACTCTCAGACTGGCAAGATGACACAGTGGGTAAAGGTGATTGTTGCCAAGCCAGACTACCTGAGTTCAATTCCTGGGACCCACATGGGATAAGGAGAAAACCAACTCCAGCAGATTCTCTGCACCCATTCCATGGCATATGCCCATATACATATGTACATATATACATACATACATACTTTTTTTTATTTTTATTTTATCTTATTTTTTTGGTTTTTTTGAGACAGGGTTTCTCTGTATAGTTTTGGTGCCTGTCCTGGATCTCGCTCTATTGTCGCACGAATCTTAAAAGATCTTATTAATAAAATCAAACCTGATGCCAGTTATTGGGGTGAACGCTGGAAGATCAGAGAGACAGAACAGGCCACAGCTAACCTCACCTGGCCAACTTCTCAGCCAATCCTGTTTCCTCAAACTGAAAGCCTCTGTGTCCTCATCCAAAATGGATCTCAGCTGAACTGCTGCTCAAAAGCCTAACAGCTTAACCAGGCTCTAGTTCCTGGTTTCATGCCTTAAATACCTTTCTGCTTTCTGCCATCACTTCCTGGGATTAAAGGCGTGCGCCACCACCGCCCGGCACATACAATTTTTAAGACAATTACTTTTTTTGTTTGTTTGTTTTGTTTTTCGAGACAGGGTTTCTCTGTGTAGTTTTGCGCCTTTCCTGGAACTCACTCTGTAGTCCAGGCTGGCCTCGAACTCACAGAGATCCGCCTGGCTCTGCCTCCCGAATGCTGGGATTAAAGGCGTGCGCCACCACCGCCCGGCTGACAATTACTTTATATGCATTTTTAAAGCTAGATATGTGAAGTCAGCGCCCTTACCTCATCTGATATAAATCACAGCCTTTAATCTTTGCCATCTGATCAGTAGTAAATGTCCTGTTTGTTGTTTGATTGGCTTTTTTTTTATTAAGTTTGAAAATGAACAGTTCTTTCTCATGTTTGTTGGACAGTGTTGTTGTTGTTGTTGTTGTTGTTGTTTGTTTAGTTTTTACATCATTTGCTTGTTTCTCTGCTTGACTGTGTTTCCATCCCTTCACACTTCTGACCCTGACTCCCAGACTGGAAAGTGGGAGAATGGACACATGGCCGCCCGCCCAGGCACCTTCCCACCCCACAATGTCTGTGTCCCCTTTTCAGGCAGTTTCCACACTAGCAGAGGCGCCCTCTGCCTCAGTGCTGTGTAGCCACTAGCTGGGGCACACTGTGAGCTGGGGTACATAGCCACATGGTCATTTTCCTCTCTCTTTGTTCAGTGTGTAACTTTTTTCAAGAAGCAGGCTTTGAAATTGCAAGGCAGAGCTGGGACTGAACTTGCTTTCAAGCTGCCTGTAGACATCAGGAATATTTATTTTCTCTATTTGTTTTGAGCCTGGGAAGACTGTGTGGTTTTCTCACCACTGTCCTGATGGAGCCCTGACCAGCAAGCGTGCAGTGCCCCTAGCCCTAATGTGCCATTAATGATAGGTTAATGTACAGTATAATGTTTTGGGGACTATGGGTTCATTACACTTCTGAGTGTGAGGTCTTTCCACAGAGCGCCCAAGGTCCCATTGCATTATATCATGCAATAAAAATACCCTTTTCATATCACACACTAATAAACTGTATTTGAAATGCTGTCTGAGGGCACTGCCGTCATGTCTTTAGGCTTGGTGAGGGCAACAGTTGGATTTCTTGTTTCTGTTTGGTGCTTTGCTCACATGGGCTGCTGAGCCCAGGAGACGTCAGCTTGGCCTTGTTTCACATGGAGAACAAGTTGGTTCTTTAGGGCTGGGATTCGAGGGGCAAGGCTGCACCTCCAAAGTAATGAGGGGCCTTGGTACCTAGAGAGCAGAGTCTCAGAGCCCACTATCCATCCTACAACCCGGTGCCGCTCTGTAAGGTCAGCAAGTCATGTCAGAAACTGGCCGAGTGTCCACCACGCTGAGCATGGGTGTTGGTTCTAGTAAGTTTCCTTGAAGACCATGATGGGTGCTTCAGCACTGAGGCCTCTTGAGGTCATGACCTCAGGCTTGGCCTGGGACAGCTTGCACTGACTTTCTCACCGTCTCCTGTGACGTGGGTGTGGGGCTGTCCTGTATGTTATAGGAGACAGTGTTCACAGAACAGAGCAGGTTAGGACCCACAGCTGGCTTCTTCTCTGCTTCCAGGTGCAGCCCTGATGCACCTTTAGATGGTGGTCGGCTGGTACAGCACCTCTTTAATGGGCACATCCTCTGGAGTCCTCTCCAGATCATTGGCTGCCATCAGAAATGATTTGGAACTTTGGGCTCTTTAGAGGAAGGGATCTCCCTCCAGTGAACAGAACAACCTCAGAATCAAGGATGAGGCAGAGGCAGAGGGACCAGATGGCTTCACGGCACCTACGTTAACATTGTCTCTAAGGCAGACGTGGCATCTGCGACTTGGTGTTTGGGGGAGTTCTTTCTACAGGTTGTGGGATGTCGAGCAAGAGTGGTGGGGAACGGAGAAGCTGAGGTTAATGAGATCTGAGCCTGGAGCACCACCATCACCACCTCAAAGTGCAGGAGCTCTGCCTGTAAAAGGAGTTAGCATTCATTCACTCATTCATTCATTCATTTTGTCTTTGTCTGTTTTTAGCTATGTAACTCAGGAGCTCCTTATGTATCCCAGGCTGGCCTCAAACTCATTCTTCCTCTGCCTTTCAATTGCTGAACCATGCCTGGCTGATACTACTTTCTGAAGGGGCCTTTGGCGATCACATATGCCTTTGACCTGCTTTAAGTCATGTGCTGCTGCTGCTGCTGCTGCTGCTGCATTCACTGTGTTGGAACAAAAGGCACAGGTTTGGAGCCTCTCCACTTCAAATCCCACACCCACCTTGGCCAAATCAATTAACATGCCCAAGCCTACTTTTCTAACAAACACATGGAACAGAATAGCAGCGGTGCCGTTAGCGACTTCCTGGGTAGCCATGAGAACGCACTTGACTACATTTTGTGGAATGAACACCTGCCCAGATGCCACTGCCTCTAACAGTCTCTACAAAGCGTTCTTAGGCCGTGTCATCACAGAATAGCTGCCCCTAGAGCAAAGGCAGTGAGGGCAGGAAGGGCCTAAGCTGGGCCTGGCAAGATGACAAAGTGAGTAAAAAAGCACTTAAGACCAGGCCTGAGAGCTGAGTACAGTCTCTGGGACATACACGGTGGACAGAGAAAACTGACGCTTTCAAGTTGACCCCTGACACCCACACACATGCTCACACACAGAATAAATGAATGAATGAATGAATGAATGAATGAATGAATGAATGAATAAGTAAATAACTGTAATAAAAATTGTTGTGGCCAGGTGGTGGTAGCCGCGGCGGCGGCTCCGCATGCCTTTGGCCCCAGCACTCGGGAGGCAAAGACAGAGAAGCCATGAGACAGGGTCTGTGCTCACTTGTGTGGGGAGAGGAGGTGGGGACCTGTGCGTACTTCTGTGTTCTAGAACGAGGGGAAAGGACTTCCACTGGGAAAGGAAGTTAAGAGCAGAGGGATTGTGTGAAGGGCTGACTTGGTCTGGGGAGCAAAGGAGGATGGAGCTGAGCCCCTCCCACAAAGCCTCTGCACCCTCCCACCCCCTCCCACGCCTCACATGCTCTCACACGCCCTCACACGCCCTCACACGCCTGCTGGCATTTACCCCTGAACGTTGTGAAAGAGTGTCTAGATTTCAAGGAGAATTTGGTTTTCTTTGAAGGAGTCCGAAGTTGGACTAAAGCCTTTCTTTCCAGATGTGAGGCCTTTCAAGCACTTAGGTGACCCTCAGGGGTTAAATCTGTGTTTGGGGCTGCAAGGACTTGAAAAATGCTACCCTGTGTCAAGAAAACCAGAAGTGACAAGTTCATTTGAAAAGCCTGGTTTGTCATTGTTTATCTCATTTTCGGAGTTGACACAGAAAATTAAACCAGCTGACACTCACTCTCTGCAGCCGCTCTGGCTCCCTCCCCGGCCCTCGCTTCCTGACCTTGCCACCACAAAATGCTCCAAAGCCAAAATACAGAAGTCCCCACTGAGTTTCTGAGCTGCTCTGCAATCGTTCCAGGATTATGTCATAGGGTGCCATCCCTAATGTTATTAAAAAACAAGATGAGGGAGATGTTTCTTTCTCTTTCTCTCCACCTTGAGAATAAATCTTAGAGGTACCCAAACTTCAGAGGAAGCCAAGAGCAACTTGGGCCCTAAGTGTCCCATACGTCTTCACTGAATTTATAGGATGGCGGGTTTTTCTGCCGCTGTGACATCACACATTGCTTCCTAGAGAATGTTCCAGAAAGGCCATGGGCAAAGTGATATGTTTTGCTGTGCTTAAATATTGGTGTTCCAACACTCAGGTGGCAGGGTGTCTTTCCTTCAGTGTCGCTGGTGAATGAGCTGTTCCACCCCAGGAAGCTACCCAGCTAACCAAAGCAAATCCTGTATAAACTCAGAACTTAACAAAAAGAAGGAGGAAAAAAAGAAAGAAATTGAAAAATACATTTTAAATATAGGGACTGGAGAGAAGACTCAGCAGTCCTCTGCTCTTCTAGAGGACTTGGGTTCAATTCCCAGCACCCACATGGCATTCACAACTGTCTGTGACTCCAGTTCCAGGGGATCCGACACCCTCACATAGAAACACATGCAGGTGAGATGCCAGTGCACATAAAATAAAAATAAAATTTTAGAAAGAAAAATATTTTAAATGTATCACACACTCCTTTCTTTTTAAAGATTCCACATGTCCACACTTCTGGACTTAATGTTTTTGTTTTGGTTTTTGGTTTTTCAAGACAGGGTTTCTCTGTGTAGCTTTGCACCTTTCCTGGATCTCACTCTGTAGCCCAGGCAGGCCTCGAACTCACAGAGATCCGCCTGCCTCTGCCTCCCCAGTGCTGGGATTAAAGGCGTGTGCCACCACGGCCTGGCTGACTTACTGTTCTTACTTCTTTAATTTCTTTACGTGGGTCCTTGCCAGTGAGCCTCGCAGGGTTCTCTGATACTGTGTGTAGGGCTGTGGGTGTTTGACCCCGGACCAGTGTTTCCATTTCATCCTCATAGTGTAGTTTTGCTAATAGATCCTGCTCACTGGCCCTGCTCTTCCTTCTGAACCGCCCTTCCTTAGGCCTTTGGTATTTGCCTAGTTTGTGTTCGGGACTGAAGGAGGAGAGGCTGCACTTGTTAAAATTAAGTCTTCAGGGTCTGTGGAGATGGCAGAGTGGATAAAGTGCTGTGGCATGAGCTTGAAGACCTGGGTTCGAGTCCCAGCACCCACATAAAGGCTGTCCCAGCACTTGGGAAGCAGGGGCAGGAGGGTCGGCCTGGTCTATAGAGGGAGTTCCAGGACGGCCAGGGCTACACATAGAAACCCTGTCTTGACACCCCCCACCAAAAAAAAAAAAAAGCTGGACATCATGGCCTGTGCTTCAGTAATCTCGGCACTGGGGAAGCAGAGCTAACTGGCCTCCTGAGGCTCACTGTCAGCCTTCTAGCCAAATGCATGGGCTCCTGCTGCAGTGAGAGGCCTACCCCCCAAATAAGATGAACAGTAGAACTCAACTCTGGCCTCTGTGCATGTGCACGCGCACACACACATACACACACACACACACACACACACACACCAAAAATAAAAACAAGTCTTCAAGTCAAGACAATTGGTTTGAGTAGAGCCTTGAGGAACTAGATCAAAATCAAATGTTCAAATTTTAATTTAACTTCCAGATTTGTAGTCAAAGGTGAGGTGTTAAATGGTAGTGGCCACAGACTGCACAGCAGCTGTAGATCTGGCAGCAAGCAGTCTCACTAAATAAAAACTAAAGATCTTACGCACATGATGAGGAGCAGTATGAACCTTTGCTCTTAGGTTGGCGATAAGGGTGGATGTCAAATCGTTGAGGTTTTGTTATTTTCTGAGGGCACCAAATAACCATGTGGTAAAGAGGAGCTGTAACTCAGAGGGCAGGATGCCCGCCCGCCCAGCATGCGTGAGCCCCGAATTCCATCCCCAGCATAAATGAAACTGAGCACAGGGGGATACATGTCCATCATCCCAGCACAAGGGCAGCAGAGACAGAGGATCAGAAGTGCAGGGGTCTCCTTGGCTATGTAGTAAGTACAGAGGCCAGTGGGTTACATGAGACCCTCTAAAATGAGAGTGGGAAAGAGAAGGCATATGCCAAGGACAAGGCTCCAGGGCTCTGAAGCCCAGGCATAGCTCCAGCCCATGTACACCCCCCAGCTCTGTCACAGGGAGCTTGGCTAAATACAGTCTCCTGGAAAAACAGAGCATGGTGCTTATAACTAAGTTGCTCCTCTGCCCCCCTCCATCATTCATCCTGTGTGTGACCAGCCACGCCACCTCAGAACAACACAGGTCACCCACTCACAGCCACAGAGAGCATGTTCTGGGCTTCTATACATTTTGTTCCCTTCACTGTTACCTTGCAAAGCACAGTGAATCAGTAACAGAATAGCTAAGTACCACAAGTCCCTTGTGTCACAGTTGAGAAAAATCATGCTCCAGGCTAGCAGTGGATTCTAGTGATGAGTTTTATTTGCTGCTGGGTCATAGAACGATCTAGTTTACTTCTTTTTTCATACACAGACATTTTTTAATGGAAAGGGAAGTACAGTTTTGAATGGAAAGATAAAAGTGATTCTTTTCTTTCTTTAAGGTGGCGTCTCACTATATAGCTCTGGCTGGCCTGGAACTCACTCTGTAGACCAGGCTGGCCTCAAACTCACAGAGATTCACCTGCCTCTGCCTCCCTGGTACAGTGATTAAAGGCGTGCGCCACTTCGCCCAGAAAGTGATTGTTTTCAGTACATGCAAAGGCTGAGCTTGGGCCTTTCTTGTTCTTTTTAAAAGGTCTAGTTTCGTTATTGTTAGTTATGTTCATGTCGGGGAGGTACCCAGGAAAGCCAGAGGAATTGGAACTGGAGGTACAGGCAGGTAGGCAGTCGTGAGCCCCTGACGTGGGCGCAGGGAACCAAACTTGGGTCCTCTGCAAGAGCATCCAGTGCTCTTACCCACCGGGCTGTCCCCTTGGCCTGTAATCTACTCCAGCCTGCTCCCCACACACAGCCCCTGTGGGAGGCCCCCCAAAGCTCTGCAGCACCACAGTGTGACGGGAAAAAGGACAATCAGAAATTGTCCACTTTTATTTCAGTCTTTGTGGTCAGCTTACAGTTTGCCTCTTCTCCTGTTACAAAACCAGAAAGGCTGTTAGCAAGGCAGGTTTTAAGCAGATATCAGCCCCTTAACTGGACACTTCTAGAAATAAGACATGACAGTGGTCTGGAGTGCTTTGAAAAGTTCAGAGTGTGGTTCTGGGGCTGGAAACCCATGACCAGCTCTGGAGGTGTGTCCATCAGTGTGAATGGACACTCGCCCATCACCTCCATCCTCAGCCTCTACATCTTTGCCTCACAGTCAAACTCATATGGTCTCCCTCCCTCCCTCCCCCTCTCCCTCCCCTTTCATCTTTGCCTTCTCCCATTTTCCCTCATGACATTAGGCAGAGGGGTACTGAGACAGGGATTGGCTGTGTAGCCCAGGCTGGTGGCTCTCCCCTTCCCGCCTCTGCCTCCTGTATGTTGAGGTGAGCATCGCCCTCCACCCCCAACCCCACCCCAGCTCAGTGTCCTTTGTACGTGGTCTGCGGTTGTTATTCCTCTTGAGCTGCCTCCGTGGTTTGGCTTCCTTTTCAGCCCTGGTATTTGTTTATCTCTCTACCAATTTCCCAGCTTCTCTGCTAGTCTTTGGGGAAATCTGGCATTTTATCCCAGTGCCCACCTTTCTACCTTCCTGTCTCCTTCTTACCTCCATCGTTACCTTGTTTCCCAGGATTTCCTTTCTAATCTCTCATAAGCTGTCGGGCACTTAAGTATTGTTTTAGCTGCATCACACAAACATACGTGAAGTATTTTCATTGTCAATCAGCTCTTGGGGTCTCTTGAGGGGTGTTGGGGATGTCATAATGATAGGGCTGTAACCCAGGACCTCAAGCATCCTGGGAAATGCCGTACCACCAAGCTTCACCTCCGGCTGCTCATCATCACCCATGTTAAGTGCAGACTGAACGTCACACGGTTGGGGTAGGCCATACTTGGTTTGGTTTGGTTTGGTTTGGTGGTGCTGGAGGATCTTGCACACACTAGGCAAATGCCCTCCCACTGATCCCAGCCCACACCATTCACTTTTAAGTACATGTTCCAAAAATCAGAAATACTCCAAAAATCAGAAGTTTTGATCACAGGTATGATGCCAAGGTGGGAAACCACACCTGAACTCACGTGACAGGTCACATTTACAAAACATAGGCATGCCTGCCATACCTGCCTAGAATGATCTGTCCATTGGGCTAGAAATTACATTCTAGCCAGGTAGTGATGGCATACAACTTTAATCCCAGCACTCGGGAAGCAGAGGCAGGCAGATTTCTGAGTTCAAGGCCAGTCTGGTCTACAGAGCAAGTTCTAGAACAGCCAGGGTTATACAGAAAAACCCTGTCTCAAAAAAGACAAAAAAGGAAGAAATTGCATTCTAATTCTAGTATTTAATTGATCACCTACCTTTTTAGCTTAACTTAGCAAAGCTTGAGGAAAGACAGTTTGCACCTGTCTCTTATTTGAGTTGTACTTATTTTTGTAAGTGTGTGTGTCTGAGTGTGTTTACAGATTGTGTGAGTGTGGGTGTGTGAGGACAGCTGGGGGTGTCATCCTCAGGAGCCATCCTCCTTGTGTTTTTAGACAGAGCCTCTCACTGGCCTGAGTCCCCGGGATCTCTCTGCTTGTCTCTGCCCCAACCCCTCCAATCTGGTTTAAGGCCCCACTATGCCTGGCATTCTTACATTGTTTCTGGGGATCACACTCCAGTCCTCATGCTTGTGGGGCAAGAGCTGCTGCTGGTGAGAAGTCTTTGGCCCTCTTAACCTGAATTTTAGGGAGGTAATTTCAGCTGTGCTCCAAGAAGAAGAAAGGGAGGGAGAGAAGGCAGGGAACAGGAGAGCATTCCTCACTCCCAGAAAAGAAGGCAGAGGTGGGTGTGGGTGTGGATGCTGGTGCGGGTGTGGGTGTGTACATGTGTGATGCTGGTTATTTAACCTAGGGCCTTGTAGAATGATACAGCTTACTAGGCAAATGCCCTCCCACTGACCCCAGCCCACACCATTCACTTTTAAGTACAGCCCTCTTTTTACTTTCATTTTGAGGCAGAACCTCACAAAGTTAAACCAGGCTGGCCACAAACTCACTCTGTAACCCAGACAAGCTTTGAGCTGGTGATCCTCCTGCCTCAGCCTCCCAAATAGCTGGGATTGTAGGCCTGTGCTGCCAGACTTGGCCCTAACATAGGCGGCCTACAATCACCTGTAACTCCACCTCCAGGGGATCAGACGCCCTCTCCTGGACTCCACAGGCCCCTGCACTCACAGTGTGCTCATACCCACACACAGACATACACATATGCACATCATTAAAATTAAAGTAATCTTTCAAACTTAAAAAGAATAGCGGGAAAAGTTTTATGTCAAGACTTAGCCACTGACAGTATGTACCCAGTGTTTACCTAAACACTTGTGGTGAACATGGAGTGCTGACAGTGTTATTCTGGGCTTTAGAGCTGGTGCTAAGACACCGGCACAGCTTTGGCCACTCCCGACCTCACGGTGTCACCTGACTGGCCATGTGCCTGGTGATGTGCTCACATGGTTTTATAGTCAGGTACAGTCAGAGTGGACGTCACAGTTCTGAGTGTTTTAAGATAGCCAGTGCACCACACAGCCTGCCCATCTGAAGTCAGCAGCAGATGCACAGGTTGAACAGGTTTTGACTAACTTTGCCCCTAAGACCTGCAAAAAACAACATCATCACACAAGGTGTTCACTGTAGTGCTTTGAATTGAACAAGGCTGAGCACATGTTTTTATTAGTTGAGTTTTTAAAACCTAGTTTAAAGTATCCCTTAACAGAATTAGAACGAAACATCTCTAGAAGCCAGCGTGCCCCACATCCTGTGGCTCCACAGGTCTGAAGTCATGTAGATCCTAACAGTCCTGCCTCAGTGCTGAGGTCGGGAGCCTGGAATCCTCCAGGAAGATGCCCAAAAACTCCCAACAAGCCTCACAGACCCCGTGAGGGGAAGTCAGGAGCCCTCTTCAAGCACCCCTACTACCTTTTATAGGTAAACTCTTACATGGCAGGAAACTCAGGGAGGTCTCACTGAGGACTAGACTGGGAGTCCAGAGGCTGGGTCTCAGCTAACGCTTACCATCATGGCAGGCAGGCTGGGAGCCCCTGTCCTGCCACCCGGCAGCCACACCTTTGCCTTTCTAAGAAGGCTCAGCAGGGCCTGCTGTCCTGGAGGAAAGATCTCATTGTGATAGAGTGAGCAGGAAGCAGGGCATCGGCTGAGAGCTGGAACATCAAGACCAGGAGCAGGCTGGGGGTGGAGAGGATGTCAGACAATACAGCTCCTCCTCCCCTTCCTCTTCCTCCTCCTCCTCCTCCTCCTGTTCCTCACCTTCTCCCTCCTCTTCCTCCTCCTCTTCTTTCTTCTCTTCCTCTTCCTGCTCCTCTTCCTCCTCCTCTTCCTGCTCCTCCTCTTCCTATTCCTCCTCTTCCTCCTCCTCTTCTTTCTTCTCTTCCTCTTCCTGCTCCTCCTCTTCCTCCTCCTCTTCTACCTCCTCTTCCTCTTCCTCCTCTTCCTCCTCTTCCTCCTCTTCCTCCTCTTCCTCCTGTTCCTCCTCTTCTTCCTCCTCTTCCTCCTGCTCCTCCTGCTCTTTGGAGGGTGTCCGACAGATGATGCTAACCTCTATGGTTGTGGGCTCCTCCCGCTCACTCCGCCGCCCCACTTTTGGACACATCCTACCTCTTCAAGCCCCAATCTTCTGCCTTCATCACATCTTCATCCTCCGTGACCAAGTATGCGTTGCAGAAGACATAAGCCCCTGCCAGTTCGGTTGTTACATTTGCCCCTGTGAGAGAGCAGCAAATGAGAGCTCCTACTGCCTGGTGAGGAAGCCAGCAAGATGCTGCCCAGCTCCTGCCAGGCTCCCAAGCCCCGCAGACAGGGCTGCTGGCGTGCTTCATGCATGTGTCTCTCCTGCAATTCACCCCCTTATCTGCCTTTCCCGCCTGCCTGAAAGCAGTCAGCAGCGACTGGGGACAAAGCCTGTTGTCAAGGTCCCTTTCTTGTGAGGTAGATATATAAGCACCAAGGGGAGGGCACGCCTCATCAGTGGTACATAGAGATGGAAGTCAGCTCCCAGGCAGGGGTCAGGAAAGGGCAGGTGCCTCCACAGAACCAGGAGACCAGCAACTTGGTGGTCCCTCTACTTCCCCACTCTCACGGGGCACCCGGGCAGTCTGCCCACCACGCAGCCACCAGCCCTTCCTGGACTGAGGAGGGATGCCTCCACTCCCCTCCTGCAGTTCCACTCTGCCTGTTCTCAGACAGATGATAACCGTGATGGAGCATATGGCCCCAAAGTCACCCGGCATTCTGAGAAAGTGACACTGTGTTACCCTGGGCTTGGGGGGAGGGGCACACCCTCCTGAGCATAGCTTCTGTCTTTGTGCTTCAGAAGGGCACAAAGTCGCCTCTCCCAAGTCCAGAAAAGAACATGCACAGGAATTCAGGAAGAATGTTCTCTATCTAGGCAGACATTGTGAAAGCAGGCAGGAGCTGG
Source organism: Peromyscus californicus insignis (assembly GCF_007827085.1). Classification (NCBI taxonomy): domain Eukaryota; kingdom Metazoa; phylum Chordata; class Mammalia; order Rodentia; family Cricetidae; genus Peromyscus; species Peromyscus californicus. Next base: position 57,829,618 of record NW_026294402.1, on the reverse strand, counting down.
GCAAGTATGAGCAGCAAAGCATATGGAAGCCAAAATGGAGTGTGTCTTGTTTCACCCCCACCCAGGCCTGTGCCACCCACAGTCCCCCACCAGCCTGGCTTCAATACCCCTTTCTTGGGACCCTACACCCATGTCTGAGACCCCCCCACAGAGTACCATGAGGAATAATAGGGTACCCAGCTAGGCTTTAGGCAAAGCCCTGGGCCCTCAACTGGGCACAAGCTCCCAAAGACCATTTTCTTCCCATAATCAGCCAAGCTGGAGAGGCCTAGGTAGTGTTCCCTCCTTCCCACTGCTAAGCTCCACCTGGCCCTCCACAGATCCTGGTAGATGCTGGAGTCAGGACACAGTAGACCCACATACCTCCTAGCCATGGGGCAGGAGATGTGTTGCAGTTATTTCTAGGCACTGAGATGCTGAGCATGTTCCCAGGGCCTGGCTGTTTGCCAGGGCCATGGGTCACAGCCAGGTATACTGGAAAGTAGCTCAAAGCCCTGTGAGCCAGCAGGGACAGAGTCCGGGCGAGGCTCAGAAAAAAACAGGGAGCAGGAAAGAGGCATTTGGAGGGGAGAGGCAGGAGCTTGGGGTGGGCATCCGGGATCCCACATCTCCTGCTCACTCACTGTAACTCCCCAGGGCCTGTTTCCCATGGAGGCTACAAAGTTTCTGCTGAAAGTCTTTGGTCAAGGAAGCTACTTGGTGAATGGAATAATGCTTCCCAATCTCTTCCTACTGTGGCTCTGACAGACCTGTGCCTTGTCCGTGGTTGCTTCTGGCCCTCCCTGGAAGCCCCCAGACACCCCTGAGATTGGGAATGTGATCTTAATGTATCATAATAGGGGGGAGGATGCCGGCTAAATATAACCTGGCCCGGCGGTGGGCTTGAGTAGGTTGGAACAGGAGATGGACCACACGGAAACAAAGCTGGGCCCTCCAAAGTCCAGCCCTCTGTCCTGAACCTCCACACGCCTGAGCACTCCTCTTGCGAGCCTCGTCCTCCTGGAGCGGGATGTCTGTGCTTCATTGGCAGCTGTGATTCACTTCCAGGGGAGCAAGAGACAAAGGGAGAAGCGAACAGGGATCGACAAGGCCTCTGACGAGATGATCCTTTGCTCTCTGGACAGGAACCGACTGGAAAGCTGGCCGCCCAGGGGCCAGGCCTTGGCCTAGTAGCTATGGCGTGAAACTGAGCTGAGAAAGGACCAGGCAGAGCATGGAGTTAAGACAAGCTGTACCTTTAAGCTTCCTAGAGAAGGTCTCAGACGCTCCCTGGCTTCCTGTACGTAGATCAGAGGGCAGCTTTCCAGAGTCAGTTCTCCACTGACACCGTGTGGGTCCCAGAGATCAAGCGGGTCGTCCAGGCTGCCTTCAAGCATTGTTACCCGCTGAGATGTCTCCAAGAGTCCAGCCTGCCTTCCTACCATGTGGGGTTGAGAAAAAAAGAAACCAGGTCCAGGCTAGGGCACACCTTGGAATGCATAGAGATGCCTAACTCTCTTTTTGTTTCCTCTGTTTGTCTGTCTGTCTCTTTGTAACAAGGTCTTAAGTAGTTCAGGCTAGCTGTGGATGAGCTTGAACTTCTGATCCCCCTACCTCTGCCTCTCAAGTTCTGGGATTACAGCCACACACCAGCACACCTTGTTTATGTGGTGCTGGGGATCAAACCCAGGCCTTTGCATTAGGATAGGCAAGCACCCTACCAACTGAGCCACATCCGCAGCACCAGGGACCTAGCCTGGAAGACTGCTGTCACACCTACTGCTCTTCCCCACAGGGTCACCCGTTCATCATGCAGTTCAATGATGGAAACTCCACCGTGGTGTCCATGTGGGTGTGCAGAGCGCTAGAGGAGAGGCGGAGCCAGCAGGGGCCCCCGTGAGGCCTCAGCAGGACACTGACTATCCAGGACTAGTCACCAAGGACACAACAAGCCATGACCCCTCTCCGTCTGCTGCCTGATTGGGAAGAGCTGTACTGGGCCCAGCCTCCTGCTTTCACCTCTTACCCTACCTAGGGAGCCCTCAAGAGAGCCAGCCTCTGCTGAACCCCTCACCGCTGGGGTGACGATAATGAATATGGCAGGTGGAGATGATGCAGAGGGTGTGGGGGGAGGGTGATGGGGTTATAAGGATGGCACCTCCTCTGGCCTCCCCTCCTGTGTTTCCCTACTGTCCATTGTAAAGGGTCGGGCCCTTCGGCAGCACTGATGGTATAAACGTGTTACTGCTTTGGATCGGGTTTGTTTTCACAGGTCCATCATACACATCCCCATTTGCCAGGGGCACCTGTACATACACCTGTACAGGCAAGATCCTGTACATTTCCTGTAGCTCAGTGTCGAGACCCGGTGTTTTCTTAGCTCGGTTGTCACATGAGAAACCAGGGCTCAGAGGAAGTCCCACAGCAAGGTGTACTGGGGCCAGGTCCGGACCCGAGCCTCGGGTCGTGGTGTCGTCCTCTCCTGATCGGGAGCTGGCTACAGGCCCAGCACCAAACCAGCCCCAGCACTGGTGAGGCCAGGGGCAGCAGAAGAGGAAGCTGGACGCCAAGAATGAGGCGCAGGAATTCAGAGGCCATCAAAACCCTTCCCACGCCAGCCACCAGCCCCTCTGCCACCAGCTTCCTCTCACTGCCTGTGACCCAGGCCACTCATGGCCACTTGAGGTAATCCTGCAGCCACCTGGAGGAAGTGTGGCTGTCCCCCTTTTGCGGAGGATGGAGGGAAGCCAGTTTCCACCTGGTCTAAGAGACACCCCCACCTGCCCCCACACACACCCTCCAGTTGCCATCCATGGCTGTCTTTGCACTTCTCTGTCATTCAGTGAGAGCCTTCCCAATGCCCACAAGTGTGCTGAGGGAACTAGACTTAGCTCTCCACTCTGCCTCCCTCCTCCTTTCCTCTACCCCATCCATGTTTGAGGGTGTTTTCTCTACTTTTGGTAGTACTCGGGACAGAGCCAAGGCTCGTGGACATACTCAGCATGCCTCTTACCTAACCACCACAGCAGCAACCCATCAGGCTCCACTTCCACCTCCCCTGAAGGCAGCCCTCCCCATGGCAGCTAGGGAAACCTGTGAGAACACCATGCAGAGTTGATCCTGACTTTCAGACCTTCCCAAGACACTCGGAGCCAATGGGCAGGTGTATACGTGCAACATTCAGGAGACAGAGGCAGGAAGATCAGAAATTCACAAGCATTCTCTGTTAAAAATCAGCCTGGGCTACATGAGACCAAATCACAGAAACAAACAAACAAACAAACAACAAACAAATGGGAGGGGCCTGGGTGGGGAGGCGGCTCAGTGGGTAAAGCCCCTGCTTCCCAGCATGAGGACCAGAGTATGGATCCTGGGAACCCATATAAAAACAAGCCAGGTGTGGCAGCCTGCCTGTAATCCAGGCCTCAGGAGACAGGACCCCCTGAGCAAGCTGGCTAGCTAGACTCCAGGATCATCAAGAGATCCTGCCTTGGTAAATAAAATGAAATGCCATCGGAGAAGACACCTGATGCCAACTTCTGACCTCCAAATGCACATTCACACACAGGCATGCACACCTACACACACATTTGCCAGATACATGTGAACAAGCGTGTGTGCATGCCTATCACAGGTTCATACACGAGGATAACGGAGAGTGGGAGGGAGGACAGGCCACAGATCCACCCATGCCTGTGTAACCCTGGGACACCGTCCCTGTTGCAGCCACCTCAGGGCCAAAGCAAAAGCCACCAGTCTTCACGATCCCTCCATTATATGGAGCTGGAGCTGGAGCTGGCAAGACTACATCTCCCAGAAACCCCTTGTTTAATAGGGAGCCATGTGATTAGGTCTTCTCAATAGAGTGAAGATGGCCAAGAAACTTCAGATTCAGATCCTACCCATCTCCATCCTCCTGACAAAGGAAGCGGACACCTGTGGGAAGTGGAGTGGTGGAAGGATCCTGAACCTCAAATTCACTGCGTGGGGGGCACCTGCCATGAGCTATTAAATGAGCTGGGGTTAGACATCCGTTGGGGCTTTCGTGTTGCTAGCAATATGATGCCAACTCCTGCTGACCTTTGTTCAGCATGCCTGGCACTCTCACTCACCATTGTCTACATAGCCCATTTCACCCTGCAGATCTTCGCTCAAGTGGCTTCCCACTGAAACACGCAGCCTCCTCTTCTTGCTCCCAGGACATGACAAGAGATCCTGACTTAGTAGACAAAGTGGGGAGGGGCCAGGGAAGACACCTGGTGTCAACCTCTGTCCTCCACATGCACGTGCTCCCAGGACTCAGGTGCCCCTTACCTGTACCACTTCCTTCTATCTTGCTGGTAACTGTGATAAACCCATTGTTTATTTACACCTTCCCGTCCTCCATTAGAATGGAAGCTTCACCAGCCAGAGGCTCCGGCCTGCTTTTCACAGACCTAGAAAAATAGCCTTGGCTGAGGAGGCTCATGGTAAATATTTGTTGGCCAAATGGCCACCGTGCAGAACTATCACAGCCTGTGCTCTGTCCAGTGCTCCATGGAAGGGACTGCCTGGGAGCCTCCATTGCCCTCCCAGGGAGAGCCTGTGAAACTTCAGAGTGCCAGCCTGCAGCTGGCCCAGACCTCAGTGTTCATCTCAGTAACTTCCCGCCATTGCCCAGGGCCTGATGCAGTCATAGAATTTGGTGAGACCCAAGCTATTAAAGACCATGCACCCTAGACCAGAGCTCAGGGCAAGATTTGTGAACAGCGCATAAGGTGGGTTTTCCTGATGAGAGGAGCTCTGTAAGAAGGGCACCTTGATCCTGACCACCCCAAAACCTGAACTAGCTACCAACCAGACTTAAGGTTCAGCCTTGCCTTTGAAGAAGCATCAGCAACCGTTGTCCCCAACCCCAGTTCAGCAGAGGTGAGTGGGAGCTGTTGCTGGTTTTGTTGCTGAGAATTGGTGGTGGAGGGTTGAGATAGGGTTTCATATAGTTCAGACTGGCCTCCAAGTCACTATGTAGCTAAAGATGATCTTGAACTTCTAGGCCTCCTGCCTCCACACTGGGAATACATCCAGAACGTTGAGAATTACAAGCATGTAGCACCATAACGATTTTCCTGTGGTGCTGGGAATTGAACCCAGGGCCTCAGGCATGATAGGCACACAAACACTCTACAGAATAAGCTCTGTCCCCGTCTTCCAGCTCAGAAGAGGGGAGAGAGTGGGCATTCCAAACCAGCTTGTGTGCTTTGAATTTGCAATCAACCTGAGTAATTTCCTCCCCGATCCCTGAGATAGACAGTAGGGTTACTATTCTGCCCATTTCACAGATGGAGAAGCAGGATCATGGAGGCAGAATGACTTGCCCAAGGTCACCAACAAGTAAGTAAGAAATTACTGCCTGGTCCTCAGAGCCCCACTCTTAGCTAGGGTTCCAAACCCAGCTCCAGCGCATGCACCCCACACTCCAGCACCAAACTCTGAAAGGCAAAGACAGTGTGCTTTTAGGATGGAGCCTGGGATCTGCTCTTTGACCAGCTCACCAAGAACACTGTGCATTGTGCCTCCCGTGACACTGTGAAGAGGTAGCACCTCTGAGCCAGACCCGGAGAGTAGCCTCACACAGGCCTCAAGCCCTCTGTTTCTTCTTGTCATGAAGTGGCTGGGCTTTTGAGTCTTGGCAGTCTTCTCAAGCCTCCTGAACAACTTCTTGTGACTTGAACCATGGTCCCCTGTGGGCATCCCCAGCCCAGAATAACAAGCACCCACCTGCATACACCCATCTGCATGCACATACCTGTACACACCCATTCACACTCACACACCTGCACTAACCCATCCACACACATGCTTACACACACACACACACACACACACACACACACACACACAGTTTTGTTCATAGTTTTGAGGCTTACAGGGCCCTGGACCCCAGAGTCCATGACCCTATGCTATGGTGTAGCCCCTAAAACATACAAGTTGGCAGGGAAATGGGGGAAGAAAGTCAGAGAAGGAGGCTGTATGGAGGGAGAGCAGGGGACCCTGTCCCAAGGCCCTTATGGGAACAGGAGCACTGTTAACTCACAGCAGCTTACACGGGGTCCTGAGTTCATGCTTTGGGTCCAGTAGACCCCTGAGACTGGTCCTGGACTGAGTCTGCATTGAGGGGATCAGAAGTTTTCATTCATGCAGCTGGAAGCTCCACCCAAAGGTGGGGTGGGGGGTGCTGCAGGAGGGAGACAGAGCCCAGTGTCAGAGCCGGGCACTGTGGCAGAGGATGATGGTGTGGTGGTGGGATAAGGAGGAGCACAGACAGGAAGGAGGCATCAAGGAGGCCGGGCAAGCAGCAGCCGACATGTTAGGATGCAGGCCCTAAGTCTGTCCTTGTGGGCAGGGGCCTGACTACTAGAGTGTAGGATGGGAGACAAGGCCAGTGCCCTCCGTGGCAATACTGAGTTGCAGTGGCAGTGGCTTTATCAGCCCCTGCCTTGGCAAATATTGCATCTTTGCTATACTAGAGAAGCTTGTAAACTGGGAGACTGGCAGAGGAAGGTGGAGACTGGCAGGGGATGAGGCCACTTGGGGAGGCCAGGTGAGGTCCCACAGATAGCCTGGGCTGTCACGAGCCACAGAGGACATTGAAGATGTGAAAGAGGGAAGCCAGCAGAGCCAAGCCTCATAATGACAAATCTTCTGCCGAACAACTACAAATCTTCCCTGTGACTTGGGACACAGTCTGGAAAAGAGTTTGTTTCCTCCCTTGGCGGGGTCATTTGTCTTGTTTTGAAGCCCTGAGATTGCAAGCAGGAACTTAGAGACTGAAGTTTGTCTTAATTGCAATGGTGTCACCACCTCTCCGGCAGATAACAGCACAATGAACGAGTCGATGGGGCTGAGCCCTCCAGGTCCTTCTTCTAAAGTGAGACAAATGTCCCTGCTTTGAGCCCAACAGTCCATCGGCAGTCCTGTCATTTATTTATCTCCCTAACAGCTTGCATTAACTTGCGGGGGATAAAAAGTCTCCCCTGCCCGCAGACTTAGTTAAAGTCAGCCAGGCTCACTGCATTGCTGGGCCCTCCTAGGAATTCATTCTTTCCGTCCGTTCCCCCACTGCTGGGGGTGGTGGGAACAGTGAGAGCAATGGCCCACATGTGGAAGAGAGTCAGGTGGCAGGGGGAAAACGTTCTGAGAAGGAGGGGCTGGGGAGATGCTCAGAGGGTGAGAGCACTTGCTGGACCAGCATGAGGACCTAGGAGCCCAGCACCCACGTAAAAGCCGAGTGTGGCTGGAACCCCGAGTCGGGACACGAGGCAGACATGGGATCTTACAACTTGCTGGGTCAGCAGTTCTGGCTGGCTGGAAAAAGGTGAATTCCAGATTCAGTGAGAAATCCTCCTCAAGGGAATAAGGACACCTGATGTCCTCTTGCTGCCACAAAAACACCCAGGAATATGTCACCTGTGCAGATGTATGCACACAAAGGAAAATTCTGAGAAAGAGGAGAAATCCCATTGGTCCTGTAATGTGTGCTGAGCATGGCAAACCACCTGCGTCCTGGTCCAATTTGGTCCTTCTGGCTCCCCTGAAAGGGCCTGGGACAGCACCCCCACCTCCATATTTCCTCCACAAGACCGATGCTGTGTCCCTGACTGTGCCAAGTCCTTGCTGTCTTGAGCGGTTCCATCAGCCTGGGACAGCTTCCCTGCCTTCCTCCTCCAGTCCCTGCTGCAGTGTGGTTCTAGGGAGGCCTCAGCCACCTGGCCTGGCCTAGCTCACCTGTAGGTAGAGGAGCCCTGCCTACCGGCCTCTCCCCACTAACCACAGTGTTTTCCGCTTAGCTCTTTCCTCACACCAGCTGCCTAAGGCAGAAGCTGGGAAGAGTCATGAGCTGGGAGACTGAGGTTAGATGCAGGTTGGCAAGGCAGCTAGGGCTGCAGAACACTTCTGCCCCTCCCTTCCGCCTCCTCAGAGGCACTGCATGTGTGGACTGTGGCTGCTCTTCTTCCTGGCTACTAGTCTGCAGTTTTCAAAGGCAACGGGATGAACAGGTACTATTTTATAACAAAATGTTGGGGCTTTGATCTTGTTTCTTTTTCTAACTTCTTGTCTTTTTTCTCTTCTTTTTTTTCTTATATATTACATCCCGACTGTTGTTTCATCCCCTCCACTTTTCCCAGTCCTCCCCCACACTGCCTCTTTCCCCCAGATCCACTCCTCTTCTGTTTCCCTTCCAAAAGAGAGAGAGAGAGAGAGAGAGAGAGAGAGAGAGAGAGAGAGAGAGAGAGAGCAGATCCAACAGGGGTATCAACCAAATACCGTAAAACAAGTTACAAGACTGAGCACAAACCCTCATATCAAGGCTGGACGAGATAACCCAGTAGGAGGAAAAGGGTCCCAAGAGCAGGCAAAAGATTCAGAGACACCCCCACTTCCACTGTTGGGGTCCCACCAAAACACCCAGCTACACAACCATATTGTATATGCAGAGGACCTAGCTCAGACCCATACAGGGTCCATGATTGTCACTTCAGACTCTGTGAGCCCCTGTGAGCCCTGCTTAGTTGATTCTGTGGGCCTTGTTCCTGTGATGTCCTTGACCCCTCTGGCTCATACAGTGAAATCCTCTCCTACTTCTTCTGTGGGGTTCCCCTGGCTCTGCCTAGCATTTGGCTGTGGGTCAAAATGATTTGTTTTTTAAAACAAAAAATTGTTTTGAAGTAGGGTCCCATGTAGGCTAGGGTCGCCTCAGATTTCCTGGAGCTGGACTTCTGATCCTGCTGCCTCTACCTCCTGGCTTACAGGTGTCAGCCAGCTTCAGGCTTACTATTGGGCATGGAACGCAGGTCTTCAGGCCCGCTGGGGGAGCACTCTACCAACTCATCTGCACACTACCCCCTTTATGGTTTTCTGAACGATGGTATTGCTATGTAGCCTTGGCTGGCCTTGAACTTACATCACTCTTCCTGCCTCTACCTCCAGACTGTTAAAAGTACAGGTATGTACCTGTGACACATGAGTTTATTTTTAAACCATTTTAATCCTCCTAGCCAGATCATAGGAGAGAGGCAGATTGTACGTGAACTTTCCAACACCTAAATGGAGTCCTTCTCTTCTGTCCCAAGGCATCGATGTGGACAGCGATGGAACAGAGCTCTGAAGGGAAGGGACTTGGAGTTGTGCAGCCCTGGCTTCCAGTCTTGGTTTCTCCATTGACTCCCTGTGTAACTCTGGGCAGAATGCCTAATCTCTCTGGGCCTCAGTTTCCTTGTTGGTAACGTGAAGTCGTGGTAGTTTTTGGAGGTTGGTGATGTCATTGACCAACCATCCCTGCCACATATTGTGACATGCATAAACAGACTTCTAAAGAGCCCATTTCCCCACCTTCCTCCTGCCAGGTGACCCCCACACAGACCCCCACAACCCATCCGTATGACAGCCTCAGTTCTCGTCTTCCCTGGAAGCAGGGGAGCTGCCCCAGAAAGGGCCTTCCCTGCAGATGCTCAGGGGCTATGATTATCTGGGCTTCCCTTCACTCCCCTGCCGAAACCTGCTCTCTTCCTCTGTGCTGTGCTGTCTGCATGGGCCTCTGTTGCCATCCTCCTGCCTCAGTGTGACTGAGGAAGACTCAACCCGAGGAGAGGGGAGGCTGCTGCTGTAAGATGTGGCTACACTCTTGATGGCCTTCACTCCAGTCATGGAGACTAGGCACCTAAGTCACCTCATATTTGAAACCCATGCCTCAGCTGTGGCTGCCCAGTTGTTTACTAGAAATCCCAGCAAGGCTGGTCTATCTCTCTTGGGAAGGGAAAGTAGTCCTTTCCTCAGACTAGAAAAGCCAGCAGGGTACCATGACAACCAAGAGAATAATCTATCCACATGCTGAAAAATGAATTTGGACCCTGCCTCATATCACACACCAAAACCGATTCAAGATGGGTGGAAAGTTCTAGACTAAGATGAGAGAGATAAAACCATAAACCTCCGATCTCAGCACTTGGGAGTCAGAGGCAGGTGGATCTTGGATCTCTGTGAGTTTGAGGCCAGCCTGGTCTACAGAGTGAGCTCCAGGATAGCCAGAGATACATAGATTCTGGCTCAAAAGGAAAAAGAAGAAGAAGAAAGAGAAAGAAAGAGGGGGAGGGAAGGAAGCAGGGAGGGAGGGAGGGAGGGAGAGAGGGAGGGAGGAAGGGAGGGGAAAGAGAGAGAAAGAAAGGGCAAAAAGAAAGTTGGAGTAACTTCTATAACAAAATCTTTTTTAAGATTTATTTTATTTTTAATTATATGTGTGTGTTATATGTGTCTGTTTGGATTATGTGCATGTGAGTGCAAATGCCCTTGAAGGCGAGAACAGGGTTTTTGGATCCCCTGGAGTTGGAGTTACAGATGGTTTTGAGCCATCATGTGGGTGCTGGGAACTGAACTCAGATCCTCTGCAAGAACCATAAGAGCTCTTAGCTGCTGAGCCATCTCTCCAGCCTGTAAAGCCTTCTTATATATGATGCCAGAAGTAAAAATAAAAAATAACAAATTAATATCATCAAGATTCAAAATGTTCATATTTCAGGGGATGCCATTAGAAAAAGCCTGGTGGGTCTCCAGTGCCACAGAGGAAACGTCAGAGGAAAGGAACAGAGTGTGTGGAAAAGCCAACCCATATAGTGAGAAGTGACTGCCACTCATACAGCTGACAAAAGATCTGTGTACAGAACGCCTAAAGAACTCTTACAGCCAGGGAAGGTGATATAGCTCAGCAGTAAAGGTGCTTGCTGCCAAGCCCGACAAACCGAGTTCAATTCTCCAGAATCCAGAAGGTGGAAGAGAGATCCAACCCCAAAAAGTTGTCCTCTGACCTCCACAGCACACTGCACACACACACACACACACACACACACACACACACACACACACACACACACAAACACACATACACACAAACACACACACACCTCTAAATAAATAGATATAAAAAGGACTGCAGTGTCACCAAGAAGGCAGAAGCTCACCCGAGGACAGATTGTCTGCTTTGCCAGGAATGGCTCAGTCAGGAACACTAGCATGATGATGTCAGCAGAGCTCCCCAGGTCATTTCTCCTGGATGGTGACATGCCGAGCTGGATGATGTTTTGCCATGTATCTGCTACTTGCTGTTTCTTCTTTTGCTTGCTACCTACTTAATAAAGTCGCTCATTCAAAACCAAAAGTATGGCTATCATAGATCATTCTCCTGACAGAACAGACCCTGTCTAAAAATATATACAACTTTTTGAGGTTCCTTAAAAGGCAAACCGTAGAATTTCAAGACCCAGCAAGTCCACACCTAGGTATATGCTCAAGAGAAGTTAAGATATGAGCCACACACAAACTTGTACACCAATGTCCATAGCAGCATCACTCAGTAAAGCCCCCAAATAAAACAATCCAAATAACCATCAACATAAACAAAATGTGGGATCCATGCAGCAGAATATTGTTTGATAATAAAAAGGAATGGAGAGATGACAGATCATCTCAGTAAGTAAACATGCCTGCCAGCAAGTCTGATGATTTGAGTTCAATCCTGACTCTCATGATGGACATAGATGCATGCACACACAATGAATGAATGAATGTATGAATATAAAGTAAAAGAAAAAGTTTAAAGGAATGAAATTCTGATATATACTATAATGTAGATAAACTTGAAACCACCATGTTAAGCAGAAGAAGCCAGTCATAAAGGGCCCCACACTGTCTGATTGGCTCCATCTGCATGAAATGTCCACCATAAGCACACCTAGAGAGACAGAAAGAAGACTGTCTGAAGAGCGACAATTGAAAGGCATGAGGCTTCTCTTTGGGGTGATGGAAATATCCTAACGTGAGTGGTGGTGATGGTTGCACAGAACTGTGAATGTGTGAAACTTGATGAACTATTTGCTTTAAATCATATGTGTATGTGAATGGCATATTGACTTTGCTTCCCTGGTGTCAGCGAGCCCATGTGGAGCTGATGACCTAATCCAAAACTTCCTCCAACTCACGTGGCATCTGGTGGTCTGCCCAGCATCCCATGGGCAGACTGAAATCCAAAGGCAGCCCTCCCAAAGTGAGTCTCAGAGAAGGGAGGGCTCAGATGTGCTGAGGAACCACTTTTGATGCATACTTATATGGGCTGGGGACTAGGGGAGAACCCTAAAATTTAGGAAATACCTCCAAATTTTGCACTCTAGGCATCTCCCTGGAGGCCCCATATCTGGTTATGTGTCACACATCCAGTGACTTACTTAGTCCTTATGACATCTCTGCAAGGTTCCATATCAATACTCTACAGATTCAGAGTTCAACAGTGTCTTAGTCACTGTTCTACTGCTGTGAAGAGACACCATGACCAAGGCAACGTATGAAAGAAAGCATTTAATTGGGGGCTTGCTTACAATTTCTGAGCATGAGTCCATGACCATAGTGCCAGGGAGTATGGCAGCAGGCTGGCATGGTGCTGGAGAAGTAATGGGGAGCTTATCTCTGATCCACAAGCAGAAGGCAAAAAGAGAGGGAGACTGGCCTGGCATGGACTTTTGAAACTTCAAAGCCCACCCCTAGTGGCATACCTCCTCCAACAAGGCCCCACCTTTGAATCCTTCCAAAATAGCCCACCAACTGGGAAACCAACATTCAAATACAGCCTATGGAGGCCATTCTCACTCAAATCACCATAGTCAGTAACACACCAGGTCTCTTCTTGTTTGGTTTTTGGGGGAAATGGCCTAGAATTTACTATGTAGTCCAGGCTGGCCTTGAACTCTTAGCTCAGGCTCCCAAGTGCTGGGATTATAGGTATCCGCTACCACTCCCAGCCCAGAGCAGACTCTTGGCTCCAGAGTCTCTTCTTCCAGCAGCTTCCTAGGGAGAGTAAATTGAGGTGCCCCTGGGAATGGGTGTCCTTCGCCACCTCCGGAAGCTCGGCGAGCCTTGGGGTGTCTTGCTCCAGAGGCCTTGCCTGAGTCCATGTGGAAGATGGAAATCCCGGGACTCTTACAACAGTACCTGGAAGTCCGGAACTGCAGCATCACATGGGGCATTAGACCCCTAAGCCCTCACCATCAAATGTTGTTTACTTATTCATTCAACAAGCTGGTGAGTGCTTACTATGTCCCAAGCCCTGTTCCATGGACCTGATTACAAGAGCGAATGTTGCACTCCAATGTAAGAGACAGAAAACACGGATAAGTGATCAAGAAACATTAACCTACTCATGGGCCAAAGAGGAAAACAGAGCAGCCAGCAGCAGCAGTCAGTTTGAGGGGAGATCCTGTCACAGGGAGGAAGAAGTTAATACCGCTCGCTTCCCCAGGAAAGCCTCTGGGTCATACTAATGTTTTCTGACATTGGAGTAAACTTCAAAGTACAAAGAATAGAGTCTTCCAACTCGGACCTTCAAAGGAGAAGCTGGAGCAGCCTGGATGGGAACTCCTCTCCCAGGGTGCCAGCTGGACTATGGGCTGGAACCCAACCCAGAGTCCCGGGGAAAGGGAGAGCCCCTTGGGAAAAGTTCAGGCCAGCCGGCTGCTCCTACACTCCTTCCCTAACACCTCTCCAGAGGCCTCCCAGCTCGCTGTCTGCGGGCACAAAGGAGGCCCACCCAGCATTCCCTCCTTCCTCCTTCCAGCCTAAGTTGCATTTCTAAGTGCAGAGGTAACCTTGGGACCCAAAACCTCCAGACCATTTTCGATGCCTCCAGGCTCTGCCCCTCTCTCTCCAAGCTTAAGCACTCTGTGGTATGCTACTTGTAAGCAAATTACCTCTCCCCTCCCCCCAGCTCAGAACTCCACGGAGGGGTGTTTGGGAGGAGTCCCCAAGAGCCCTACTCCCACCAGTCAGAGATAAAGTCAGGAGTGTGGTCCCTCCTGTAAAGATCAGGGGGGAAATCTAATCGGAGTCTCCTCCCAACAGTCTCCGGCTCTCCCTCTTCCCAATGAGCAAGGTTTGCATCGAGAACCTGGAGCCTGGGAAGAGACTGTCCTGTGGCCTTAGTGACACCAGAAATGAAATGAGCCACGGAGCACCTCTGTGGCTTCCTCTTCTGCCCAGACGCTTCACTCTTGTAGGGGCCCAGCAGGCCCTGCACAGCTGCCTTCTCTTTCTGGGGCCAAGGCTGCAGAACTAGGCTGGGCTGTATCTGGCCATTGGACTAATATCCAGATATTAAGTAAACAATAAATTAGCAAAACTACAAGAAAATTCTACAGCCCTTTGCATTTGGCAATCATTGAGTGTTAATTAGAAATTCATTACAATTAAAACCCTGCCTAAACAGGGCCTGCGCGCCTTAATTACATCTGATTTTTAATTCAGAATACGTGTTTACACAGAAAGCGCTACGTACCCCATGATTATCCCCAATCCTCTTTATACTGTACTAATTATGTAAATTAAACCTAATTAACTGACGAAAACTGCCGTTAATTCAACTGGTAAAAGATATGTGCTTGAGACAGAGGCGCGTCAGCACAGCCCGGCCCAAGCCAGAATCCGAATGGGCGCTAGAAGAGGGGCCGGTGTGGACCCGACGCCCCGATGTAGGGGGCAGCGCGGAGCTGACTAGGGGCTGCGGAGAGCGCAGCCAGGAGCAGATAAAAGAGACAAAATAGTAAGAACTGGAGAGAGATGGGCCAAGGGCAACAACTCCCTCAAACTCCTTCTGCTCTCTGGGCAGGGCCGCAGGACCTAGAGCCGTCACTGAAAAAAAAAGGGGGGGGGGTTTCACGTACTGCATCTGAACCTGGGTTCCAGTCCCAGCTCTGCCCACCCATTGGCCTCCTGAACTTGAGCAGATGACTTGGGCTTATTAGGCGTCTTTCCTCCACACCCAGGCTGAGGTTGCACATTCCTCCCCGTCCCTTCACCCAACCAGACCCCCTCTACAGAGTGTCAGACAGGGCGCGCTGAGTGTAGCTCAGCCTGTGCCTCTGTCTTACAGACTGAGGAACCTGGGGCTTCCCGTGCCTGACTCTTCCCTTCCTGTGAAATGGGAATGCTCGGATGGTGGCTGCTGTGAGAACAGGCTCGCAGATCTTAAAATGTGGGTGGCTGTAGTGTTCCTGTGGAACTCGGCTCGAGCTCGGATCCCCCACACAAGTGCCCCCCCGCCCCGAAACCAGCCCCAAGCAGCAGCGATCCCCCAGCCTCTCCTTCCATAGAGCTGAGCAGGAGCGGCCAGGAGGAAGAACGGGACCGGGCTGGGAGCTGTCCCGAGCTTGGTGCTGAACAGGGAGCAGAAGCGACACTGGTCATCTGCTAGTGCAGTAGCCTAAAGCAGGACCCTTTGTATGAGAGGTCCCCAGGGACTCTGCCTCCTGGCTGCCCGGACGGACTGGAGGCCAGTCCCGGAGGCGTTATTAGCCCTGGCAGTACAATAGAGGCAAATCAGGCGCCCCCTCAGGAGGGGGACTTTCCGTGTCCTCCCCTTCCTACTCCACCACCCTGGGGGCGCCGGACTTCCCGATCGTTGTCACCACCATACCGTAGAGTTCTGAGGTTGCTTTTAAAAAAATCATTAGGAATCTAGGAATAATTACCGAGTGGGATTGTAATTATGGGATGGGGGAGCCTGGGCCGAGCAGGGGGGAGATGAGCAGGGGGTGGGAGTGCTGAGGATAGCCTCTCGTACAGGGACCAAAAGCAGGCTGTTTCCCTCCGAAAGAAGGCGGGGAGGATGAGAGCGCAGAGTTGGAGTGGGACAGAGGTAGCACCGGGGAGAAATGCCGGAAGGGAAGAGCCGAGAAAGAGGGCCTGAGCAGGCTCCAGGCTGGAGAAAGTGAGAGGCGGGGAGAAAGCAAGAGAGAGGGAGACACTGAGGGAGAGGAAAACGAGACCTACATCTAGAAGAAACCTTCAAACTTGCTTAGGAGGCTTCAGAGAACAGGCTAGGAACCTGCCCCAGGCCTGGTACCTCCTTTCTCCGAGGGCAAGGCCTGAGCCATAACTGTACTCCAGGGCCCTTTCGTGGGGTCTCCTCGAGCCAGAGAGAAAAGAGCAGGAAAGGAGCAAGCGAGAAGTGGAAGAGAACGGGAAGTGAACCCACGGGAGCGGAAACACGGGAGAAAAGAGGACCCACAACCCAGAGCCAGGAGGGAAACCAGAGGGCGGGGGCGAGGGCGACCCCGAGCCGCTACCCGCGGAAGATTTATGGAGCCGCTCAGGTTCCAAGGACAGGCTGCACTCGCCGCCGCCGCCGCTGCCAGTAGCCGCTGTGGCCGCTGCGCCCCCTGCCCCCGGCGGCCCGCCGCGCCCCGGGCCATCCTTGCCATTATTAACTTCTGTTTGATTAGGGTAATTGTTCAAACTTGAGTTGGAACAGTATGATTAATTACAGTTTAATTAACGTGTCCATTAAGGACACTTAATGCCGCGGGGGCAGGAAGAGGAGGTGAAAATGGCCGAGGGGGCGCCCGAAAACAGGCGAGGGGTGTGTTACTAGTAACTCGTAGATTAAGACGGTAAGAGACCCGATGGGAGGAAATGAGAGAGAGAGAGAGAGAGAGGAGAGAGAGAGAGAGAGGAGAGAGAGAGAGAGAGAGAGAGAGAGAGAGAGAGAGAGAGAGAGGAGTGTTTGGGGGTATAGAGAAAGTACCAAGGGGTAGTGTCCCCAGAAAACGGACCTCTCCACTAGAAAACAGCAACGTCGACCAGTAGTTGACCCCACGCCTCCCCCAATTATGACTTGGCTCTTGCTTTGGACAAGAGATGATGGGAGATCCTGGGGTTGGGGTCCCCCAGTCCCTTGCCCAGTGAAGAAAGAAGGGTGACTTTCTCTGCAGCGTTTTCCAGCCTGCTCCCGCAGTCAGGAGCGGTGGGGAGATGCGCTGACCCCTTCCCGGCTGCGCTCCCCAGTGCTCAGTACCCTATCCCATTCTTGCCCGCCAGTCCGGGTCTCCAGGGCCACTCACAGTTCCACGGTCCCTGCAGCGGGAGAGTGGTGTGACCTTCTCCACTCTCCTTCCTTTTGAGGTCACCCTCAACTCCATCACCCTGCCCCGGGCCTGCCGAGCTCCGGGTCCTTTGGTGGCAACGGCGAGCGTCGGACCTTCAGCACTTGGTTCTCAGGGGCGAACTTTCGAGTTCCCCGGCCCTCCTTCCCACTCGGCCTCTCGGGCTCGCGCCGGGCCGCAGGTGCGAGCCGCGGGCCGCAGGTGGGCGGCCGCTTACCTGGGGCGCACAGGCCCGGGGGCTGCGGAGAGGCGGCGGGCGCGGCGCGGGGCCAGCGGGCGGGCGCACCCGGGGAGGGCGCGAGGAACTGCGAGGGGTGGTGGGTGTGGCGCCCCGGCTCGCAGCTGTCAGGCGCTCCAGCCCAGCGCCGGCCTCTCCACTCCCGCCAGTGTCCGCCACCGTGCCCGCCGCCGCGCCATGAGCTCAAGGCTTCGGCTGCTTCTTCGGGCCAGTCCCCGGCCTCGGGGGGCATCGGCTCCAAGGACCCGGCTCCGCTCCGGGGACCCCCGGCGCCCCACGCCTGTTGAGAGCGGGAGGGGCCGCGGGGTGGCAGCGCGGGGGAGCGGGGTTGCGCGGCTGTGCGCGCGCGCGGGGGAGGGGCCGCGCCGTCACCCGGAGAGCCCGGCGGATCCCCGACTCCCGCCCGCCGCTCCGCCCGCCGCGCACCTCCGCTCGCCGCTCGCCGGCTCCAGCGGCCGCACGGTGAGTACCCGCGATCGCGAGCCCGCAGCCCCCGCCCCAGCTGCCCCAGCGCTTCTTTCGTTGACTTCTCCTTTAGACTCTGTGGCTGTTGTTTTCTATCCTACCAAACGACTCCACAGCCTCACTGCCACCGCCGCCCGCCTCCCGCCTCCTTACCCTTGCCAGGCTCGCCCCTCAAGCCCCAGGAGCCGACCAGGGGGGTCCCCGGGCCGCCCTGACCGCTGCTTCTTGTGGCTGAGTGCGGCCCTAGGCGGGCGCTTTCTTCTTTGACCCTCGAAATGCTGTTTCGTTCCTAGGGCTCCCCACTTCTCCGGGCTCCAAGGCTGGAAGCCCTCTGGGAAAACCCCTTGGGGACTCAGGACCCCTAGCTTCAGGTGGACGCTCCTGGCTCAGGGTGTCCTCTTCACTGTATGCGGGCCCGGGTACATTTGCTCAGAAAACCAAGAAGCCATCGTCATTTCCCAAAGCTGCACGCCCCCAGCCACCTCCGCAGTCTGAGAACCATTCCTGGGACGCCCGGCTTGCCTTGTTGACCCCTCAGCCAAGGAGTTAGGACAGTGTTTGTTTGCCTCCTAAAATGCTCCCAGGGACTTCAATGAGAAGGGAGGATCAACTTGCTTCGGTTTGACTGGAAGAGATGAAACAGATAATAGATAAATTGCTTGATACTTGAACAAGATGTAAGATAGATGGGGGAAAGAGGAGTGAGCTGGCAGCGACAGACAGCTTAGGGACAGATAAGATCGACAAATAAGGAGCATCTAAGCAAGCAGAGAGGGAGGGAAAGAGACCTCAAAGATTTCAGGTTCTTCGCTGAAGGCTTTGGAATTCGGGCCCCCTATTAGGTTGAAGCTGCCCCCCCCAATGGATTTGCCTTTTCAGCCAAGTTCGGGGGAGGGAGTCCTGAGGATTGGACTGGGCTGAAGAGCACCTGCCGCCACGCACTGGAGCTCTGAGTGTATGAAGACACGTGGGGTGACTAGGCGACCTAAAAGGCCCTAAATATCAATTTCTGGGTCCTCCACCAGGCTAGTCTGTGGACACAGCTTCCTGTCTGCCTCCTCCAGAAACCAAAGCGGGGGACCACCAGCAACTTTTTATGCCTGGAGTTTTACAGTAGCTTCCAAGAGTGACCAAGATTCTTTCTAGTCCATATGAGCTGGGATATCGGGGGCATGGAGAACACTCAAAGAGGAAACACCCCCAGGAAAGGAGCAGCCCAGAGCCTGGGGAGCCTGGGTTTGGCCTGAGGAAATTAGGCATATGTGAAGACTTAGGGAATGTGTTTCCAAGAAGTGACTCTGGAGAAGCCTCTGTGAGAATCTCTCTGTCCCAAGCGCTGACCCAGACGGAAGCCAGCTTTAGTCTGGAATGCAGCTAAAAATGCAGAAAATGTGGTTAAAAACGGTGTGATCCTGGCCCAACTGATGGCTGGCAAGAAAGCTTTTTGTAAATCCAGCTGGACACTTTTTGCTCAAGGAACACGGGGCGCAAGGCGTCAGAAGAGAAGTCCAGGGTTGTGCAAGCCAGTACTGTTGCTCCTGGAAGCCGGTCGTCACGGAGCTAGGTGCAGTGGGGGCCACCCGAGGCCTCCGTGCACTCGACAAGCTTTGGAAAGGGTAGGGTTCAGCACCGCGAACAGCGGTGGCCTCCTCCACCTCCTCGTCACACATTCTTCTTGAACCTCCAGCCCTCCTCCTTCTCCCTGCCCCCACCGCTGCATCCCTCAGTTTGGTGATGGGCAGTGAGTGCCCCTCCCTCGCCTCCCACCTCTCCCCTCCCTGCCCCCCCCCCCGCCCGCACGCGTGCATGCGCGACTGAGCAGAGGGGCCGCTGGTCCCCGAAGTCCGGGCTTCAGGACCCTGTCGGGCAGGGAAGGCTGCGAGGTAGCTGAAAGCAGGCGAACCTGCGTGCGGGCCGGAAAGCCTGGATTTGGCTATGGCATTGCTGTGTGGCCTTGGGCAAGTCACTCTCCGTCTCTGGGTCTCACTTCCTTCCCAATCTGAAAACAGGATTGAGTTCCTGGCAGCCGGGGCTTTCCTGAGGTTTCTATTTTTCCCTTTTCCTCCCTTAGCCCCCGGGTGCTTTTGTTTCAGCGCAGGCACGGGTCTGAATAACAAAAGGGGCCAGTCCAGGGGACGAATGAGCTTGGACTCCTTACAGCCAAGTAACCCCCTCGCACCCCACACGCTGCGCCCCGCTGGGCGGGCCTGAACCGAGGTAGCGTCGCTAAAAATGGCTCATCTGCTCTCTGCTCTCTCTGTTTCTCAGGAGCGGCGGCGGCATGGAGGCTCTCACCACTCAGCTGGGGCCGGGGCGCGAGGGCAGCTCCTCGCCCAACTCCAAGCAAGAGCTGCAGCCCTATTCGGGATCCAGCGCTCTTAAACCCAACCAGGTGGGCGAGACGTCGCTGTACGGGGTGCCTATCGTGTCGCTGGTCATTGATGGGCAGGAGCGCCTGTGCCTAGCCCAGATCTCCAACACCCTGCTCAAAAACTACAGCTACAATGAGATCCACAACCGCCGCGTGGCCCTGGGCATCACGTGCGTGCAGTGCACGCCGGTGCAGCTGGAGATCCTGCGTCGGGCCGGGGCCATGCCCATCTCCTCTCGCCGTTGCGGCATGATCACCAAACGAGAGGCCGAACGCCTGTGCAAATCATTCCTGGGTGAGCACAAGCCGCCCAAACTGCCCGAGAACTTCGCCTTTGACGTGGTGCACGAGTGCGCGTGGGGTTCCCGGGGCAGCTTCATTCCCGCCCGCTACAACAGCTCTCGCGCCAAGTGCATCAAGTGCGGCTACTGCAGCATGTATTTCTCGCCCAACAAGTTCATCTTCCATTCGCACCGTACACCCGACGCCAAGTACACTCAGCCCGACGCCGCCAACTTCAACTCGTGGCGTCGGCACCTCAAACTTAGTGACAAGTCGGCCACCGACGAACTGAGCCACGCTTGGGAGGACGTCAAGGCTATGTTTAATGGCGGGGACGCGCAAGCGGACCTTCTCGCTGCAAGGAGGCGGCGGAGGCGGCGCTAACAGCGGGTCTGGCGGTGCAGGGAAGGGCGGCGCTGGTGGCGGCGGCGGTGGCGGCCCAGGGTGCGGCGGCGCAGAGATGGCCCCAGGCCCACCGCCTCACAAAAGTCTGCGCTGCGGTGACGACGAGGTGGCTGGGCCTCCGGGACCACCTCCACCGCATCCGCAGCGTGCACTAGGCCTGGCGGCCGCAGCTAGTGGCCCTGCAGGACCCGGAGGGCCTGGGGGCAGCGCGGGAGTTCGCAGCTACCCGGTGATTCCAGTGCCCAGCAAAGGCTTCGGCCTCTTGCAGAAGCTGCCCCCGCCTCTTTTCCCACATCCTTACGGTTTCCCCACAGCGTTCGGCCTATGTCCCAAAAAGGACGACCCCAGTGTTGGTCACCGGAGAACCCAAAGGCGGCCCTGGCACCGGGAGTGGTGGGGGCGCCGGCACCGCCGCGGGTGCCGGAGGCCCGGGGGCTGGCCACTTGCCCCCGGGAGCAGGGCCAGGCCCTGGCGGCGGCACTATGTTCTGGGGACATCAACCTTCCGGCGCAGCCAAGGACGCAGCGGCGGTAGCTGCAGCAGCGGCCGCCGCCACTGTGTACCCGACGTTTCCCATGTTCTGGCCAGCTGCCGGGAGCCTCCCGGTGCCGCCTTACCCGGCCGCACAGAGCCAAGCCAAGGCCGTAGCGGCCGCGGTGGCTGCTGCTGCTGCTGCGGCGGCGGCGGTGGCTGGCGGTGGCGGCCCGGAGTCTTTGGACGGTGCCGAGCCAGCCAAGGAGGGCAGCCTGGGTACGGAGGAGCGCTGTCCGAGCGCTCTGTCCCGCGGGCCCCTGGACGAGGACGGCGCGGACGAGGCGCTGCCTCCGACCCTGGCTCCCCTGCCCCCTCCACCACCGCCACCTGCCCGCAAAAGCTCCTACGTGTCAGCCTTCCGACCCGTGGTCAAGGACGCGGAGAGCATCGCTAAGCTCTACGGCAGCGCGCGGGAGGCCTATGGCTCGGGGCCTGCTCGTGGGCCAGTGCCGGGCACAGGGACCGGAGGAGGCTACGTGAGCCCGGACTTTCTGAGCGAGGGCAGCTCTAGCTACCATTCTGCCTCGCCCGACGTGGACACCGCTGACGAACCCGAGGTGGATGTAGAGTCCAACCGCTTCCCCGACGAGGAGGGCGCCCAGGACGACACCGAGCCCAGCGCACCCAGCACGGGAGGTGGCCCAGACGGCGACCAGTCCGCTGGGCCCCCATCTGTCACATCCTCGGGCGCAGACGGTCCCACGGACTCTCCTGATGGCGATAGCCCTCGCCCTCGCCGCCGCCTCGGGCCACCGCCCGCTGGCAGATCCGCATTCGGGGACCTGGTGGCCGATGACGTGGGGCGGAGAACTGAGAGGAGCCCACCCAGCGGCGGCTATGAACTGCGAGAGCCTTGCGGGCCCCTGGGAGGCCCCGCGGCGGCCAAGGTGAGCCCGGCTTCCCACGGGTGGCGCCTCCTCCCTTCCTCCATTCTGCCGGTGTGCACAGCAGCCCCGGCCGAATGCGGGAACAGGGATTTTGTTCTGCTCAGGCGTTGGAGCCGCAGGTCCCAGCTGCTTTTCACAGCCCCAGTTTAGGGTTCGCTGTGGAAGTGGGCTCGCTAGGAACCCCAGGATGAGGGATTCGGAAAATCCGGGGGCAGGCCTAAGAAACAGCGAGTGCATTTTGTTTTTGTTGATGGAGTGGGGGGGGGGAGATTTGCAGAGACCACTAGGCACCCAGAAAGAGAAACAAAAGAGGTCTGAAGGAAGAAAGAGGAGAGGAAGGGACCCCGAAACAGAGGAAGGCGCCCCGGAGGCCAGGCCCAAAGTGTGCCTGCATGCATGAGGATGACACCCGAAGAACTCCAGAGAGTAGGGGGAGAAGAGGGCAGCCTCTTGCTAAGAAGTCTCTAGAACCCTCCATTATCCTAACTGGCAGTTTTCTGAGTCTTTTCAAACTCAGTAACTACACCGCTCTTGGCTGCAAAGCCTAGGCTCGCCGGCTCTCTGCTTGTCAAGGGGAAGTGGATGGAGAGTGAGTTGTGACTAGGCCGGAAGGGTTGGCTGTTTGAAAGGAGGTACGCGGCGCACCTGTACATTCACATTGAGTTCATTAAAACAGGAATTGTTGACTGTGTGAGAAAGGCGTCGTTTATGCAGGGAACGACCTGGGGAGGGAAAGTAGCTAAAACGGAGGTGAGCACTGAACGTGGGGGTGGCTTTGAACAGCCGGTGGCTTGAGAGCCGCTTTGCATTTCAAGCAATTTGTTCGTAGGGACCAAAGATTATCCCGAATCAACTACGGTATGTCACCGCTGCCCTGGGTACCCAGGTCTACAGAGCCCACCAACCTCTGCCATCCCCTCGGCCTTCCTGTTGGCCGCAGGGCATGGTTGTCCCCCCCCCTAATTGCCTGTCATTTTCGGCGGCCGCAGGTGTATGCGCCTGAGAGGGACGAACACGTGAAGAATGCGGCGGCGGCGGCGGCGGCGGCGCTGGGGCCCGCGGCCTCGTACCTCTGCACCCCGGAGGCCCACGGTAATGCCTCCCGAGGCCCCTGGCCCTTGTAACACAGGGAGCACCCCTAGAACCCAGGACCAAGTCAGGCCTTTCAAAGGAGGGGGTGAGGGGGCGGGAGGGGGCGTAAAGAAAAGGAGAGAAAGAGGGAAAAAAAACAATAGAAGAAAAAGGAAACTGTGAACACCCAATGCTCTGGATTTGGCTACTTAACAACAATCACGATGCATCCTCCTCATTTCCACACGCACGCGCGCGCGCTCACATACACACACTCCAGCACACCTCATCGGAGATTTAAACCTTTCAAAAGACTACACTGGGCAGGCATCTCCTTCAGGTCCTTTGATTTATCCAGAAACTTCTTAGCCTTAGACCGCGTGGTGGCGAGGCCAGCTCTGGGAACAGGGTGAGGACTAGTGGCTGAGCGCTTGGGTGTCCTAGAAGCTCGGTGTAGCTGCGGCCCCAATCAAGGAGCAGCCCTGCATTTGCATTTGGGACCAGGTTGCTAGCAGAGGAAGAGCAGGGGTGGGAAGGGCAACAGAAATCCAAGCAGGCCTATACAGCCGGGTGCGGGACAATGCCCCCCCCCCCAGAAAAAACCACCAGCACCCAAAAGGTCGCCCTTGGATTGCGATCTCCGCTGCAGTCGCGCGCGGACAAACCCGGCAGCCACGCGCTCTCCCGGTGCCCCAGTATCCGCGCGCGCAATGTAGGTCGCTTGTCCCTGGTGGGCTCAGCTGCTTGTCTTGATCTTTTCCTGGGGGCCAGAGGCTAGGGCGGGGGCGTGAAGCTGGGATGGAGCAGACCTTGTGCAGGGGAGGGGGTGCGGGGCACAAAGCCTCAGGGCACGCGCCTGGGCGCACAGCCGGGAACCAGAGGCGGCCACGACGTTTTTAATTAGGGCTTGGGCGCCCCAACCGAGGCCGTTCTGTAGTATCCGGGTCACGGTTTCTTTGCCTCTCCTTGAAACTCAGTCTGCCTTTTAGAGCCAGATAAGGAAGACAATCACTCCACGGCCGACGACTTGGAAACTAGGAAATCCTTTTCAGACCAAAGGAGTGTCTCCCAGCCAAGCCCTGCAAATACAGATCGAGGTGAGCCCTAACAGTCCTGGCTTGAGCTGAGGTGGCCTTGAGCTGAGACCCAACTCATCCGGGTCACCACAGGCTTGGAGGAAGGTTTTAATAGTGAGCAAATGATGCCGTTGAACAGACAGTTGATGTTGTGGGGGAGGTGCAGGCCGGGTTTCAGGTCTTGTTTCTTCCTGACTGGCTTTGAGGGTCTTCTGAGAAAGAGGTGGGGGCCCTACTAAAAGGAAAAGGAAGAGGGACCATCTCATTCACCTAGAATAGATCAAAGGGCACTTCCTGCCAGGGTTCATCTTCCTGAGCTTACTTTCCTTCTCCTCAAATTAGTGTCTTGGAAGGTGGGAAGGCTGCAGGTCTGGTAGAGGTCCCTAATTTGGCAAAGTTCCCAGGCTCTCTCCAGGACTGAACCCCTCTTACGGCCCTTGTATCCTAGGTGAAGACGGGCTCACTTTGGATGTCACAGGAACTCAACTGGTGGAGAAAGACATTGAAAACCTGGCCAGAGGTGAGGTTAAATCTGTGAAATGGAGCTATGAGATGCTTCAGGTAGATGGGTCCTTAGAGGAGAGGGTATTCTGGTAGTGGGTGTGTGCCAAAGGCACAACCAGTTTTCATTTCACCTAGTAGAAAAGATAACCCTCTGGACATGTGGCACAGAGGTAGGGTGAGTGGACCAGCAAGTTTATTGGAAGTTTGGGTTCTCAAGAACTGACTTGAAGGGCCCAGTGAAAAAGGAGACTGGGCCTTGATTCTCAGAACTTGTAACTGGTGGACAATTTGAGTCTCTCTAACCCCATGCCGGGCAAAAAACCCACAACTTTGGCTGAAGAACAAGATGGCTGTCTCGGGGAGGTAGGTATTTCTTTCCAGAATGTGTCAAAGGCCACTTTTCCCTCTGAGATTAATGCATAACCCTTCAACAATAATGGAGTAAGATTGGAGCTCATTTGCAGAACAGGACACCCCTCCTCCTGTCACTGTTTAGTCTGATGGGGGAGATAGCTTAAGGCAGGGCAAACAGGGGTTTTGAACCCCTGGCCCTCCATTTTACATTTCTGTGTTGCAAAGGAGCCTTCCTATGGGGGGGGGCCCTAGACACTAGTGGCCTCCTGTGGGGGCAGCTTGTCCTTCTATTTCCCCAAACAGGCTTCCTTCCACACGGGCCAATGGGAGGTCTTAGAAATTGGGCGTGGGATGGGGTGGGGGTGGGGGGGCCGGAGTTTTCCACTCTTCCTAGCTGCAGATTTTACAGGATATGCCACAACTTCAAAGCCACTGGTGTTTTATCTGATAGTTCACCGCATGGATTTGGGGGTCTAAGTACCCCCTTGAAATTGGAAACAAACTTTCTGTGTATGTCTTTTTCTCTAGGAAGGCTGTCCATGGATTTGATCAGATTCTCCCTGATTTGTCTTTAAAGGGGAGATTGGAAGTCTCATTAGAAATGGGGAGTTGTATTTTTTGGGTCATCTTCTGAGGTTGGGGAGTTAGGAGCAACTTAAAGCAGATGTCAGGCTCCAATTATTTCCTGGAGCCACGGTCCAGAAATGCAAAACAGTTTCCACCCTCTTGAATTGGAATATCTTGGGACTACTCCCTAGGCCCCCAGCTTCCATACAAGTCAAAGATAAAAGCCGAAATGCTCAGGTGTCAGGACCGTGGGCCGGGGCAGAACCTTGGCCCCGGTGGGTCCCCTGAATTTCCTCAGTCTCCCCTTTACCTCTCTCCCAACCTCTCACAGAAGAATTGCAGAAATTGCTTCTGGAGCAAATGGAGCTTCGCAAGAAGCTGGAGCGGGAATTCCAGAGTCTCAAAGGTACATCCTTCCTTCCCCACCCCACAGCACCACTTCCCGAACCTGCTCCAGGAACTGGGTGCAGGCAGCCCCTGCCGCTTGCCCCAGGGGAGAGAAGAACTCGAGTTTCCAACGTTTCCAGCTAGATGAAGGACTGGGTAGGGGTGGGAGTAGGGGTGAGGATGGGAGGGAGCGGGAAGTGGAGCTGGGAGAGGAGGCTGTGCTTAACAGCTCTCACTTAATCAATTTGCACAGATAATTTTCAGGATCAAATGAAGAGGGAATTGGCTTATCGGGAAGAAATGGTACAACAGCTGCAAATTGTCAGAGGTAAGACGGGAGTCAGGTGAGCGCGCGCACCGCAGTAACTGCCTCTCGTCTGGCAGGAGCCGCAATGTTGGCTCAGTCATTTGGATTTAAATTGAAGGTAACTTAACAATTATTTTTTTTATTTAATATCCTTTGTATAGTCTGATTAGCCTCAGAATGGCAAGCGAGCCCAGCAAACGGCTTGCAGGCATCATTACGTGGAGTGATTGAACTTCTTAGCGCGGCAATTTCCATGGTTTCTAAATTAAAAATCGAGGCGTAAAATTACCTGGGAAGTAATGCCTAAGTTTGCTTTAATTTTGGTTAGATCCGTCTGCCTTTAAGCGCCATCCCAGGCCATTTCCTCCCCCACCCCCAGCCTGCAGTTTGAAGAGTTAGTGTCCCCTCCTCAGTTTCCGGAGTTAGTTCGGCCTGGGAGAGGCTGTGGCCCTGGCCGTGACCTCTGCCGTCTGGCTGGAGAGCGGTCTGTGTTTCCTCATAGCACATCCATGTCTTCCAGATACCTTGTGTAACGAACTGGACCAGGAGAGGAAAGCGCGCTATGCCATCCAGCAGAAATTAAAAGGTGTGAACCCAGAAACAAAGATGAACGAGTGTGTGTGGGGGGGGGGGGAGTGCTGGTTGTTGGTTATACTGTGGATGGATGGTGGGTGGGTGGATGGGTGGGTGGGTGGATGGGTGGATGGTTGGATGGATGGAGATGTTTGTAAGAAAGGAAGCCCAGGCCCACATGGATCAGAAGGGAACTGAGAACTGAATGAAATGAGGGAAATTTTTCTGTAACTGTGAGGTAGGAAGAAAGAGGCCCTTGAACTCTGAGCATCCGAAAATTTGCTTTCTGGCCTAGCCCTGGCCTTGGACAATTAGACCTCTTTGTGCCTCAGTTTCCCCTTCTGTAAAATGGGGCTAATAGACCTTAGAAATGGTTCTGATTGGCTAGGATCTCACTCTTGCCCTCCTACCACCCTTCTGCTCCATTGAGAATTCGTGTGCCCAAAGGGTTGAATGGGGCCTGAGAGGGGGGACTGGTGAGGGCCAGTGAGGCAGGCTAGGCGGCCAACATGGTTGGTGCGACTTTCTCTCCAGAAGCTCACGACGCCCTCCACCACTTCTCCTGCAAGATGCTGACACCCCGGCACTGCACCGGCAACTGCTCCTTCAAGCCCCCGCTGTTGCCCTAGCGCCGGCTTGGCCGCGCCCACGCGCCCTCAAGCCATGCTGCTCCTTTCTGTAAATACCCGCTGCCGCGGCGGCCCAGAGCGAGGAACAAGCCATTAGGACCCGACCGTTGTAAATACAGCCGCCCGCCCGCCGGTCCCCATCCAGGCCCGGCTCGGTTTCCCACTGTAAATACTGCCTCGCCCCTCCTTTGAACTCCAGGGCATCAAACCCCAAGGGGTAAACTGGACTCACCGGGGAAAGAAACGGGAGAGGGGAGACCTCTTTCACACACACCCCACTCCGGCCTGAGTAGGTCCTGGGACACGGATTGTAAATATAATGTAGCGTCTTCGCTGGCTGCAGCCGGGCACTCCCAGTCCCGTCCACTTCTGAAACTCTTGTTCCTAACGACAACGTGGCTATGTGCAATGGATATAAACGGACTGTGAGTCTCTTGGTTCAGTATTAGGGTCACTTTATTTATGCTGTAAGTTATTTTACTTCCCCCGGGCCCCTTTCCAGTCCTCATTTTGCATTCATGCCTCTTTGGATTTTGCTTTGTGTTTTTTGTTGTTGTGTAACGTAACAGCACTTTAAAAGGGCGACAACTGACTCAACGAGATGGAGACCATCTTGAGCCTGTTCGGGGAGACCTGTATCCGTGACTTTGGTTTTTAATAAAAAGGAAAAAAAAATCTGTCACTTTGGGGCTGCGGAGTTGAGAGTGTGCCCAGGTGATGGTGAAAGATCCTGCCACTCAAAGATGGGGCGCGTGGGGATGCAAGTGCGGGGACGGATGGTCAAGGTTAGAGGGTGGTGCTCTCTCAGGAGACCCCTCTACTGACCCACCTAGACACACCCGATTTCCCCACAGGCCTCTGGAGTAGGACCCTCCTCTGGGAATTAGCTAGGGGAAGAATGCTGCCTGGTCCCTTGAACAGTGGTCCCTTCTTTCCCAAGCCTTTGCTGGTACAGCCGGAAAGTTTAATTTTTCTCCTTTTATGTCCTGTGTGTGAAGTCACCTGTGGGGCTTGGGGTATACTCAGCAAGGCTGCTAGGAATCCCGGGTTCAATCAGAATTGCTCTGCTTGCTGGTGCCGGCTCTGTAGACCTGACCTGGGAGTGCTGGCCAGGTGGAGGTGAGGATGGATCTTGACGGGACAGGTATGGAAAAGATGGGGAGAGTTTGATGCCCTGCCACGGGCCTGCCGCTATCCACTATCCCGAAGGAGGGAGCTCTGTCCTCATTTTAATGATCTCCCCCTCCATGTCCTAGCGGATTGGTGCAACTAGAGGACCCCAGTGAGGAAGGTGGGGCCTGATGACAGCAGGCGAAAAGGCCAGGATGCTCCCCAGCCTGTGGCCCAGGAGTGTGAAGCCTCACCTAGTTTCTGCAAGGCACCTACCTGCTGGTTGGGCCACAGAAAAATAAACTGCAGGAAACACCCTCCCCCCCAAGCCGTGTGGAGGATGGAATGGAGAAAGCGGGTTCTCTTACGAATTTTTCAACCCAGACTGGGTTTCATGCCCTCCTCTGGCTAGCAAAGGTCCTGCGTTGAGTCTTTTATTTTTTCCAGGGCCTCGTTTTCCAATCTCCATTAAATGACATTCGTTTGTGCCCTGAGGCTTAAGGAAGCGCTCCAAGAAGGAAGCCCATCTGCAGGCCGCTGCCAGGACCATCTCCTCCAAGAGCTGGCTCTCAGACTAGCACCCCAGAGCTCCAAGAGCTCTCTGGGGGATCTTGGAGCGAAGTCAGGTCCCGAAATTCTCTGGAGTGTTTTGGGCCATGAGACCTAGCTGCTCGCACCAGGGAGTTTCACTGGAGGCCTCTTGAGGTGCAGGCTAGCTAGGACACAGTCTGGACCATGGAAGAAAGAACCAGATGCTGAGCCCCACGCTCGCTCGGATGAGACAGGAGGCCAGTCCCTGTGTTGGGGTTGCGAACCTTCAAACCTGGGATACTGCCAGAGCCAGTGCAGCAGAGGATAAGATGGAAGTAAGGGCGGTGAGGTCTCCAGGCAAACTGTGAGGCTCTACCTTGCTATTACCCCTCTGGGTCCCTCCAGGGGCCTAAAATAGTTCACCTATGGGTGAGGTGAAGAGGGCGTGCTTATCGGCCCTTTCACGCCTGGGCTGCACACATCTTGAAAGTGAGATCTACATAGGAAGTGATTTGCATTCCCAGAACGCGCCAGGGACAGGACCCACAGCGCACGCAGGCTAGCAGGTTGCTTGCGCGCGTTTCCCACGGCCTAAACACACAGATGGAAGCCGCACAATCCTTTTCTGTAAAATGGGCAGGGCAGTTACCACCTAAGCAGGAAGGCCCGTGGCACACACTAACAAAGGAGACTGGCGAGCATTCCTTTCTCGCCTTTCCCTCCAAACTTCCCCAAAGCGGAGTAAAGTCAACAGGGACCTGGGGCTAGTCAAAAGGGGAGCTTCGGGTGGTACCGAGACTCTGAGGACTGGAGGTGTAGGCGGATCCGACCTAGAAAGTTCCGTCGCGCAAATAAGAAAAAAGCAAAGCACAAAACCAGAAACCCTCCTGGGCTCCACATCACTTCGAAATGGCTTGTTCCCCCCCAAAATGTTAATAACCAAACGATTGGTATGGATGTAATTATCAATAATTATACGAATTATTGCTGATTGCGGGGCTCGTAGCTACTTTAATTAGCTTACCAGATTCTAATTAAGTTAAATGAAACATTAATAGAGAAAATATGCTTTAAAAAACACCCAGGATTTTTAATGTCTATTTCTCGCCACAATGTTGCCACCTTGCGACGAACTCCGGGCATTACAGCCTGCGCTCACGGCCCAGACTCGGATACCTTCGCTCTAGCGGAGAAAGTGGGTTTGCAGAATCAAGGGAGACTGGGCACAGAATGTCTCACAGGAGATTTTTCTCCGGGTGTTTGTTTTGGCACCCCTGTTCCCCCGAGTTCTCTACAAGATTCTGGCGCTGGGATACAGGTCTGGAGGTAAGGAGCCATGTAAAACATGCCCCGTCCACCTCTCCACCGATTTCGCCAGAGGAATTCCATCCCTTATGCCAGCGGTGTGGGGCAGACTGCCTCTCTCCACCAGTGCGGCAAACCCTGCGTGAAAGACTGAGTAGACGGATATTTTCTGCCCTTGAGACACCTGTAAACTGCTTCCCACCTCTGCTTCCTCTGTCAATGGGTTCCTCACCTCCTTGGTCACAGCTCTCTTGTGTGTTCTCGGGGCTCTAGGTTCCTGGACTCACCTCCTTGTTATCCGTGGTAATATGAGTTGTCTACCCAGGAGACTGCAAGTACCTCCACAACTGAGGTCACACCTAATGTTCTTCCTTGCCACCTCCAACGGCACAGCGGAGGCACCGAAGTGCACACGTGGACCGTCCACGTGAAAGGCTATTTCGTCGAGGTGCTGGAAACGTCTGAGGGAAGGAATCCCAGGTGCTTCTGGACAACAGCCACCGAGAAGCAATTATGCTCATTTACATAAGGTTAATTAAACACAAGCTTGCTGCTCACAAAGATCCTTCATCAATAGGATTAGTGTTGGGGTAGGGTGTCAAGTAATTTATTGTCAACCTAGGGAAGGAAAACCTTCCTCGGGTCCCAACTGTGTGTCAAAGACACTACCTCATCCACACATTCCCAGCTACCATATCCTACAGTGCAACCTGGGTCCTTGGCAACTCCCACCTGGAATCCAGATCACCAGAAGAAGCAAAACTGCATTGTACACCTTCTCCCATGCTTCCATTCATTCTAAACAGGCTCACCCCTCCTCCCTCCCCAGAGGCCACAGTGGTGTGGGAAGAGCACAAACGCTGTAACGGGGTTCACTGAGTCTCCACTGCCTCTTTGTGTAATATGGGACCTGTTGGGGGAACTCTGTGTTCCTGCCTCATCCATAACATGACTTCATACAACTGGTTTGTACATGTAGTAAGCCAATACACGTAAAGCCTGGAGGATAGTCCTGGAAAATAGGAGCTGATGTATCTGTGTGTGACAGAATCAGAGCTGGTGTACCTGTGTGTGATAGAGTCAGAGCTGGTGTATCTGTGTGTGATAAGGCCACCTCGCAATCCAGCGCATTTTCCAGTCCGTGGCCCTCCACTCCTCCAGGGCCCACGAAAGGAGACAAGCCAATGCGCCCTCCAGCCTGACCTTCTGGACTTTCTGGAAACACTTAAAAGCAGTCACAAAGACCCGGTTGGAAAGATATCCTAAGGTCCTAACCTTGGTTGGCTACAGGTGGCCAATGAGGCAGTGGATGGGCCCAAGTTTCTTGAGCAAGTTGGAGCAGAGCCAGGAAAGGCAGCCAGAATTTCAGATTTTTCTAGCCCTGAGGATTGCATGCCCCAACAGTTCGTGTCGTGAGGAACGAGGGATTTCCTTGGACAGTTGGGTTCCTATACCATTCCATTCCAGCATAAATGATCCTGCCGGTCCTTACGACAGGAAGAAGCACAATAGTATTGTAGGTGGTGTCTTTGATTGGCAGCACTCCCGGAGAGAATTTAAAACTGTTGACCCCGAGAACCGGACATCTGATCCCAACAGAACTGTCCTCCAGTCGGTTCGTAGAGGAAGGCTGAGCCGAGGTGTAAGGAGTCCCACAGATCTTGATTCGACAATGGGATCAGGAACGGGTCATGTCACCTTCATAGACGAAAACAGAAGGAGTTAGCACAGCCAGTGGCGGCCTGAGGAGTCCGCCCAGTCCACGGTCTTCGGTTCTGATCACAGGTGCCCCCGTGGCGAGCCCAGGAGCCGCTGGCCTGCCCGCGGCTGCAGAGCCCTCGAGCCCTCGCGCAGGCTCAGAACCAGCGAAGCACGTACACCATGTTTCTTTGGGCGGGAATTGGACATTTCAGAAAGCATTGCGTAAGTCAGCCCAGGAAATCTGAACTTGGGGAAGGCGGTCCTTCCTTCTTGATCTTACTAATTAGGATTTCTGTATTATTTATTTATTGGTTATTTGGCAGTTGAATAAATGTGCGGACCAGGAAATTCTGCTTTCACAGTCAGGGTCTCTTCAAAGGTATCAGGCCTAGGTTTCAAATGCTTGCTCGTCTCGCCCCGGTGACTCTATGTCATTGCGATGTGGCACCTGAAGTGACCAGCTTTAGCGAACCATTCCTTCATAGGTTAGTGAGGAGGGAGGCAGAGGCGAGCGGGAGCTGGTGCACGTCTGCAATCCCAGCTATGGGGAGGCGGCGGCAGGAAGATCCAGAGCTGGAGGTTATCCTAGACTGCATGGCAAATTCGAGGCCAGGGTGGGATGTGTGAGACCAGTCTCAAAAAGTAAAATAAGTCACAAACTGCAACTGAAACCCCTGGATAAGGCACACTGCAAAGAGATGGCTCTGTCTAGACCCCTCTTCTTACTTCCTCCTGGAGAACTATGGTTCCATTGAATCAAGCAAAAGATGGAACATGGGAAGATTGTGTGGGGGCTGTTGTGAATGTGGAATTTAAAAATAGAGAAAGAAAAATATGGAACGCTTCACGAATTTGCGTGTCATCCTTGCGCAGGGGCCATGCTAATCTTCTCTGTATCGTTCCAATTTTAGTATATGTGCTGCCGAAGCGAGCACGGTTACGTGTGAGTCTCAGAAGGTATATAAGGGCAAAACTGTCAAAATTTTATCAGTTATGGTGAGGTTCTTATGTACTGTTTTCCAAATCCAATCTCTCTATAAATTCGTACTTTATGAATTCTATATTGCGCATTCGTCATTTTTAGTTTAGATGCAGAGTTAAATTCAGTTATGCCCGCATCTTCGTTTCAACATTGTATATGCAAATGAAGGGACGATGGGAAACAGACCTGTTCCGGGCCGATCTGTGCGCGGCCCCGTAGTCACAGTCCGCCACGTGATGCGCGCTGTGCACGCGCCTGGCCGCGCTGTGCCCGCGCCTGGCCGCGCTGGGCTCCTCCGGCGGCGACGCAGGGCGCCAGTGTAGCCTAGGGACAAGGCGCCAAGGGGTCCACCGGGTCCCACTTGGAAGGGCGGGGCCAAGCTTGCGAGCGGCTCATCAAGCCAGGCTCGGCTCTGAGACTCGCCACCCATGATGCGGCTGCCCAGGGTGGCCTGCTCCGGGTGTAGAGGGTGATGAGCCGCCTCTGCCTCAGTTTCCCCCGGGCTTGTCGAAAACAGCGCGCCACCACTGGAGCCGAGGCAAAGGGGGGTGTCCACGTTGGAGCCCAGACTTGCCGAGTGTGGCCCGCGGCTGGCGGTCGTTGTGGGAGAGGGGCACGCTCGCGCTCCTGCGTTTACTAAGGGCCAGGCCCTTTAATGGGGGTGGTCCCCCCGACTTTGCAAGTTAGGAAATCGAGGCTCTGGCAGGTTAAACCAAGTGGTCCTGCGCGCCGTGAAAGAAGTCGAGATTTGGATGCTAGCCGAGTTCAGAGGCCGCTCTTTTCTCGTGCACAGTAGGACTCTGAAGAAAGAGCAGCCCTCCCCCCCCCCCCCCGTTCCGGGTTAGACTGTACCCCCAAGCTTAGCCTACTCTTCCTCCCTTCCCTTTTTGCTCTGACAGACCCGGAGCGCCGACATGTCGCCACCCGCTCTTTAAGGTGAGAGAGTGAGCAGGAAGCTCGGGTGCCAGACGTGCAGTGAAGAGACTAGATCGGGGTGTGTCTGTCACTGGGTGACCGCCCCTGGGGTGGGCGGCCACAAAAGGAGGCGACCTTGGAACAATGACCTGATACACGGGCGGCCCTGAGAGGACGGGGACAGAGCCTCCCAGGCAAAAGCCACCGGAGCCAGCCAGGGCCACAAGGGAGCCGCCAGCGAGGTACTAGGGGCTCGCACGCAGTGCTCGGCCTGGGTGCGGTAGGACAGGACCGGCCCACAGCCTAGGCAGAGGAGCCCCAGGCCGGGCTTTTGGAGCCGAGGCCTCCCCCTCCCTACCTGTTTTCAATGAGCTGGAAATCGGGCGCACGCTGCCCAGCCCCTCACGTGACCTCTCTCTAAATAAGCAGTAAGCAACTGCAAAACTCAGAATGCTAATAATGGCCTTTACTGAGAGAAAAGAGCTAATTTGGGCAATGATGTTTCCCTCGGATTTACAAAAGGGAATTGCAAATAACCAAACAGTAATAGCATTAATGGGAGATGATGCTAAACTTCTATCAGCATCCGCGTTTGTTATTCACGTATTTAGAAGGGGAGCCTTTTCGACACAGTGGCTGCGCACACGTGTCACGGTGACAGGTACATAACTGCCTTAGTGTGCAAGCCAGCAGGAGACAGACCTGGTTCTTGTTCACCGTTCCTGGCTATTTTAAGCCGGAGGTGGTCTGTTAGGCTTGTTGTTGTCTGTTTGCTTTTTCTGGTCCAGAAGCCAAGGAATCTATTTGGATTCTAGTTCCACTCTTTCTGGCTCTAGCCCTGTTTTAGCTTGAACGAAGACTGTTAACTGCTAATGTCTTGTTCAGCCTTGACGTGGACACTTGTGTAACTGAAGGGCTTTCCTGAGAGAACAGAATTAGCAAGATGTCAAAATTCCAAGATGGTTCAGTGGGTAATCAGGCTGATGACCTGAGTTTGATCCCTGGGACCTACATGATGGAAAGAGAGAACTGATGCTCACATGTTGGCCTCTGACTTCCACACACATGTGCGATGGCACACACCCAGCCACACACATACACAAAACAAAAGGTAATAAAATTCTAAATTCCAACATTATTTTTGTATCCTACAAATATACTGGTCATCGGTGAGGTGTGACGGCCCCTGAAGGATCTGCAGGAGCTATCTTAGACCTAGTTCTCAGGCTGCTGAGGAGAACAGTGCTCCCCTCAGCGGGGAAGGCCCAACATGAAAGAAGGTAGAGGATACTACTATGCTTTGGACCTAAAGCTTCAGTCAGAGGTGGAATCAAACGAAGGTAATTCAGTCAGAGGCACCACTGCTCCTGAAGAAATGAGTGCTTTTCTCCTGGAACTGAATTATTGCTGTGCTGGGACTGGCAAAGAGCTGGGTTATTTACCACGGGAGAAGGTGGTTCTACCAGCCTGGCATCCTTGGCTTCCTCTCACCGTGTAACTTTTATTGCAGACCAGGGAAGCCTGCTAAAGGATGCTGTCCTCTTTGTGGAAATGTACCCAAATACCTTCAGCAAAGACCAAGCAGATGAGGCTACCCAGTCATGGACTTTAATGCTGCAAAACTGTAAGCTGTATAAACCTCTTTTCTGTAGATGCTCAGCCTTATAGCATCAGAAAACAGACTAAGATAGTGGGTGAATGGAGGGAAAGAATGGATGTGGTATGAGGCTGGAGGAGAGAGCTCATGAAAGAACCCCTTAAAGGGAGAACCAAGTGGATCACGACTTCACAGGAAGTCCCATCCCCCAGGACACAGGCACTAAAGCAGAGGAGTGTGGGTGCTATGGCTCTGGCCAGCCATCTCAGAGCTCCAGGGGCAGCAGAGCTCCAGTAACCTTCCGGGTCATTGACTTCTCTCCACTCTGCAGACCTGAGGTGACCTGAATGTGGATAGTCTTCCCTGAGCGTCTTGGGCTGCAGAACCCCAAGAGACAAGATGTGGTGACTTGATTCTCTTGGGGGTGGGGCTTCCCACCACCTGAGTGAGAGAATGTAGACCAGGTTTGGTTTTGATTCTTGTTTTTTGTTGTTTTGTTTGTTTGGGTTTTTTTTTTTTTTTTTTTTTTTTTTGAGACAGCGTTTCGCTGTGTTATAGCCTTGGCTGTCCTGAAACTCACTCTGTAGACCAGGCTGGCCTCCAACTCCCAAAGACCTTCCTACCTCTGCCTCCTGAGTGCTGGGATTAGAGTGGCGCACCACGACGTGTAGCATTATTATTATTAAATTTTAATTATTTAGTGTATAAAGATCATCCTCAGGTACACAAGACCCCGTCTCAAAAGTCAGGGGAAGCCGGGCGGTGGTGGCTCACGCCTTTAATCCCAGCACTCGGGAGGCAGAGCCAGGCGGATCTCTGTGAGTTCGAGGCCAGCCTGGGCTACCAAGTGAGTTCCAGGACAGGCTCAAAGCTATACAGAGAAACCCTGTCTCGAAAAACCAAAAAAAAAAAAAAAAAAAAAAGTCAGGGGAAAAAAATGGTGTGTGGTGGGGTGCTGATGAGGTTGTTCAGCAGGTAATGTGCTTGTCACGTAAGACTGTCAGCCTGTGTTTAAGCTCTGGAAACCACGTGGCAGAGGAGAGACATGACTGACAGAATTGCCCTCTGACTGCCACTATGGAGTTATGCACAAGCCCCCATCCTGTGCACACAGTGACACAGAGGGGGAGGAGGGGCTGAGTCTGGGGGCACCTGCTAGCCTCTCCACCTGTCAGCATGTCTGTTTCATCTGCAGGGCATGAAAGGGGATGCTCCTCCAGATCTTGGCACCATGGACTCTGCTGTCACTCACCCCCTAGGCCACACTGACTGACAGTGACTATGGTTTACGGGGTGTGTGTGTGTGGGGGGGGGGTGGGCAGGGACTTCCTTATATAAGTTCCAGCAGCCTCTCTGCTGACCCTGGATCACCCTGAAGCAAGCCTACCAGGCTTCTGACTTCTCTTCTAGGATGGAAGATGTAATTCTTGCCCTTGCTGTCCAGGGTTGGGGTGGGGGCCAGATGAGAAAGGGCATTGGAAACTCCCAGCCCTCTCCCAGGGAACCACTCCCCTTACCTGGCCAGGAGGCACTGGTCCCATCCCCCACCAGGAAAGACTCGGAAAAACCAGAAAATGAGAGTGCCAAGATGAACCATCACATTGTGTTAATATTTTCACACCACTTAACTCTCATTAAAATGTACTTTGCTGAATTTAATATGTGATTTCAAATGACACAACATATTAAGTGCTTAATATACTAGAAATTATGAAACTATTATAGTCGATGCCATATGAAATAATTAGAGTGAATTAAACTTTAGCAGCCGAGTGAAGGCAGGGCTTCAACTTATAATGTCTGCAAGTCGCTCAAGCCACAGCTGTAATCCCCCAAATAAATGTCCAGAAATGAGGCTCTTTAAATAAAAACCGAATCTCATGTGTACTTACACCACAAGGTCTTCTGGGCTCTAGTGACATGGGACCTGGCTGCTCTGGCAGGAGGGGAGGGGCCTGGGACCCACTCCCAGGAAAGACCCCTGGGGCTTTACCTGGCTTTGCCCAGAGGTACAACTCAAGTGGCGTGTGATGTCAAGAGGCATGGCTCTCCTATGTCAGAACAGTGCGCTGCTGAGTTGAAAATAGAAACACGCCTACTCACCTCGCAGGGCTGTGCCTCCTGCCAGCTGTTTTCTGTGCAGCTGATCACTCAGCCTCACGGCGCATCTGGGTTACAAGTCGCCATTTTCTGCTGAAGAAACTCTGAAAGAGAATCATCAAGGACTTCGGTCAGATCCACTGTGCTGATCCATACTAGTGTATGAGCACATGCACTTGTGTGTTTGTGCACCCCTATCTAGAGTGTGTGTGTGTGTGTGTGTGTGTTAATGATATGCTTGTATATGTGGAAGCCAAAGAAGGATGTCCTCAATTGCTCTCCACCTCATTGTAAAAGCGATTTTTATTTATAGGTATGAATGTGCGTCTGTGTGTGCAGGTATGTGCACATGTGTGCAGATGCTCTCAGAAGCAAGCAGAGAGCCTTGAACCCCTGGAGCTGGAATTACTGTGAGTTACCCACCCTGGGTGCTGGGAACTGAACTGTGTCCTCTGCAAGCAAGAACAGGACTTGCTCTTAACTGCTGAGCCATCTCTTGGGTCCCTCCACTTTATTTATCTGAGGCAGGGTCTCTCACTGAACTGATTTGGCTAACCCAGTCAACCAGCAAGCCCCAGGCATCCTCCTGCCTGCATCTCCTCCACAGTGGGATTCCAGGCACCCTCGGCCTTCCCTGAGTTTTCACACAGCTGCTGGAGGTGGACCAGCAAGCTCTCTATCCACTGTGCTGCCTGAGCATCCTTGATTTTAATCCTGTGGCCAATGACCATGGTGTCAGGACCTCTCCTGTCTTGGAGAATGTCCCTGCTTCAACCCTTCTATTTTCTTACATTTATTTATTTATTCACTTATTTATGTGCACATGTGAAGGTCAGAGGTCACCTGGCCAGAGTCGGTTCTTTCCTTCCAACATGTGGGCTCCATGGCAAGTGCCTTTATCCATGGAGCCATCTTGCTAGCCCTGCCTCAACATTTTATTCACATAGTTTATTATTATCGTACACATCTTCCCTGGATAAATGTACTAATCTTTGAAGAATCCCTGTGGATGTGTCTAGAATAACAGAACAGATATATGGATAAACAACATGATAAAAGGAAGAACTAAGAGGTGACCATGAACATGAAGTAAATAAGAGGGGTCCGGGTACGTGGCTCAGTTTGTAGAATACTTGCCTGGTGTGCACCCCCCACCCCCCACCCCCACACATATGCATTCTGGCATGTTCAACTTCGTGAAAAGATCATTAGCAGAGCCAGGTGTGGTGGTACATACTTGTAATGCCAGCACCTGGGAGGGTGAAGTTAGAGGTTCTCTGAGCATCACACTGAGATTCTTGCTCAGATTAAAAAGAAAAAACAGGGACTTGGGATCTAGCTCTACCGGTAGAGAGCTTATCTAGCATGCATGAAGCCCTGGGTGCCATCCCAGCCCGGGGTGAGATGGTGCACACCTGTAATCCCAGCACTGCCGAGGTGGACGCAGCAGGATCACAAGTTCAGTGTCAGCTGGGAGGTGGTGGTGCACGCCTTTAATCCCAGCACTTGGGAGGCAGAGGCAGGCAGATCTCTGAGTTTGAGGCCAGCCTGGTCTACGAAGCGAGTTCTTGGACAGCCAGGGTTATGCAGAGAAATCCTGTCTTGAAGCCCCCCGCCACCCCCAAAAAGAAAAAGTTGACGAAATTCAGGGTCATCTTGGGATACATAGTGAGTTTGGGGCCATCATGGAATGCATATATGAGACACTTTCTCAAAAAAAAAAAAGATTCACCATAAATCAAACATCAAAAAATAAAACCAAGCCCCCAAACTCCCAAAGCCCCAAAGCAAGGGCAATGACAATCTTCCATAGTTCTGCTTTCCAGTGATAAGAGTTTGGTATGATGACCACATATTGATCTTAGCATGTATTATGATTGCCAATCAAGATCCTACGATGACCGGACGGTGGTGGCGCATGCCTTTAATCCCAGCACTCGGGAGGCAGAGCCAGGCGGATCTCTGTGAGTTCGAGGCCAGCCTGGGCTACCAAGTGAGTTCCAGAAAAGGCGCAAAGCTACACAGAGAAACCCTGTCTCGAAAAAGAAAAAAAAAATCCTATGATGACAGATTGCTTTGAACAATTCCTGGCATGAAGAAGCAGCCCCCTTCCATGACCTCTTCTGCGAATGCTCCTCCTGCAGTCGTCTGGTTAAGGCAGTGTCCAAAATCAGCTGATGTTCTCACCCCTGAAGAGCAAACTGGTTGTGGCAGATAGTAGGGTACAACCTCGTTCTTTGTTCAGATATGCTATTTTTATTTATTATTATCACAATCATTATTATTATTGTATGTATGTGTGTGCATGCATGATGATGTGTGGACCATGTCACAACACCAGGTCAGAGGATGACAGTCAGTTCTCTGTTCTGTCCTTCCATGGATCCCAGGGACCAAACCCAGGTTGCCAAGCTTAAGATGCAGTGAGCACCATTACTGGCTGAGCCATCTTGCTGGCCCCTACTTAAGATATTTTAATCGATGTATACTAAGTGTACTTATTCAGGATCACAACTTTTCTCCGCATAGTGGGTGAGTCCAACCGGAGGTAGAAGTGTTTGGGAATCTACCACAATCAGCCCTGTAGATTTGCCCCTCCCGCGTTAACAGAGGACAGCTCTGCTTTGATTTGTCAGTTTCCATAATCTTTTCTTCGTTTGTGCACGGGGCTGTGTGGTCCGTATGTGTCCTGTACAAGTCTTCGTTAGTGTAAAGGTGTGCATGTGTGTGGAGGCCAGAAATTGACACAAGTGTCTTCCCCAATTGCTTTCCACTTCTTTCTTTCTTCATTTTTCTTTCTTCCTTTCCTTCTTTTTTCTCTCTCTCCCTTCCTCCCACTCTCCTTTTCTTTCTTTCTTTCTTATTTCTTTTTTTTTCTTTTTCCTTCTTTTTTTTGTTTTTGTTTTTGTTTTTTGAGACAGGGTTTCTCTGTATAGCTTTGAAGCCTTTCCTGAAACTCACTCTGTAGCCCAGGCTGGCCTCGAACTCACAGAGATCCACCTGCCTCTGTCTTCCGAGTGCTGGGATTAAAGGTGTGCGCCACCACCTCCCAGTTTCATTTTCAGGTTTTTATGTGAGTTCTGGAAATCTGAACTCAGGCCCTCATTCTTGCATGGCAGTAACTTTCCTAACTGAACCATCCCCCAGCCCCATTAGACATATTTTTGATCCATGTGGGAGTCTATTCTTTCATCCTTGTTTGAATTGTCTGTCACCATGCATGATGTCATGGCAGTCATGAGCTGATCTTTTGGGCAGTAGGACACCAATATGTAAATGCAGTAAGGCTAGAACTGTGTTCCACGTTCATGGAAAAAAGACCGGAAAAGACATATAAGTCTGTTTGATATTTTTCTTATTGTATTTCTGCCAAATCAAAACACTATGGGATGGTACTACTATGTACCCCTCGGCTCACGACTGTCTTACAACATAAAGTGCACTCAACTTTAGAAGTCCTGAGGGTCAGTGATGGAGAGATGCCTCAGAGATTAAGAATCCTTCTTGCAGGGCTGGAGAGATGGCTCAGAGGTTAAGAGCTCGTTCTTCCAAAGGTTGGGAGTTCAATTCCCAGCAACCACATGGTGCCTCACAACCATCTGTAATGAGATCTGGTGCCCTCTTCTGGCCTGCAGAGATATGTGCAGACAAACAAGTAAATAAATCTTAAAAAAATGTGGCTCACATACACGCAAAGAAGCACCCGTGCACATAAAACAAACATTGAAATCTATACATTGTAATACTCTAAGAGTTGGTGAGACAGGCCAGTGAATAAAGCATTTGCCGCTCAGCCTTGAGAACCTGAGATTGTCCCTGGCAACCCAGTGGCCAGGAGATTCTGCCCTGAAAACAAGGTGGAAAATGAGAAGTCTCCCAGATCCTCTGACCTCCACACACCATGAATGCACATGTACACACACACACACACACACACACACACACACACACACACACAGAATAAACAACTTTTTAAGTCTCTTACAAAGTTCAAAGCAAGTTACATACCTGTTGTGGGAAATTCACCATTTGGTCCAATTACCAGTTGGATGGAGTGTTTTGGCCTTATTGGCATGTTTTTCTCTGATATATGTAACCCCTTAAAAACTGTGGGGCAAGGGTCGCATGCTCCCCCGGGTGGTCGGAGCAGGAGCAAGCAGTGGAGAAACGTGGCTTGCAGTCTGGTTCCCATAGCCCTTGGGCA
The DNA here is from genome assembly GCF_007827085.1 of Peromyscus californicus insignis. Classification (NCBI taxonomy): domain Eukaryota; kingdom Metazoa; phylum Chordata; class Mammalia; order Rodentia; family Cricetidae; genus Peromyscus; species Peromyscus californicus. The sequence goes on along the minus strand of NW_026294402.1, from coordinate 57,787,589 downwards.
GAACGGCAGGACAACAGCAGGTGGATCAGCAGCGGCCTTCTGTGTCGTGAGTGTACCTTATAGACTTCATTCCTTAATAAATCTTACCTGGCCGCATACCTCAGTGTCCCATTTTACATACCTCCGACATATAATGGCACAGGGTGGACATTCTTTTTCCTAAAGGGAAGAATCAGCAGCGTATTGAAGGCGTGAGGGGACCAGAGCAAGACCCAAATCCAGCCGGATAGACACCCGATCCTGCAGCTCCGCGTCTGGCATCAGACTTGGAGAGACAGCTATTCCATATGCTAAGGAAGAACGGTCAATAATAAAATGAAGTCTGGACAAGGGGCATTGTGGAGGATGGCACGCTGGCTTCCTCTCCTTGGCTCACCCACACCTCCCTCTTGAGCTTGCACCCCTGCTGCTGAAGCTGAGTAAGAGTGGCTACAAGGGTTTGGGGGAGATGCTATTGCTAGTCTGGCCTCCCAGATTTAGCCTCCTCATCCACCTTGATGGGGCTCCTTCTGACACTTAAACAAAAAAAAGTTTAATTTTTAATTATGGGGCGGGGTATGCATTAGATCATCTGAAGCTGGGGTTACGGGCAGTTGTGAACTTCACCATGTGGGTGCTGGGAACAGAACTCGGGTCCTCTGCAAAGGTAGCGTGTTCTCTTAACCATCTTTTGAGAGTCTCGTGTATCCTACCTCACTGTGTAGCTGAGGGTGACCCGATCTTCCCTCCGACCCTGAGCCCAGGTGTGCAACCACACTTAGGGTTTTATGCATTGCTGGAGATCCAAACCAGGGCTTTGATAAGGTAGGCAAGTGCTCTACCAACTGAGCTACACCCCCAAACTGTCTTCTGGGGCTTCTAGAGGCAGCGGTTCCATCTGGAGTCCTCGTGAGGAGATCATGTAAGCTCAGTCCTCCTGGCCGGCAGGCCTGTGGGCCAGAGGGCGGGTAGAGCAGGATGGCTACCCTGACCGTGGCTGGGCTTGAAATCACATCTGTTAAGAGGGTTTTCAGAGACCCAGGGGAGGCTGTGGGACGGGTCACAGGGGCCATGCCATAGCCAGGTGTGTTGTGGGAAATAGTAAGGAAGATCATCAAAGACACAGTAGCTGAATGACTGGAGGAGGTTTCCCTCTCTGGACAATCGTCGTCTTCCCCACCTCCAGCAATCTAGTGATGCCTCTCTCCAACCCCATGCAACCCCAGCCCTAGGCTCCGCGCTCAGTCTGACTCCTGCCTCAACTTCCGGTGACTAAGCTAGGAATCATCTCCCTTTCACTTAACAGCAGGGACCAGAATTCCTTTTTTCTCCTCCTTTAACATTTTAAAAAAGTAGTGTGTGTGTGTGTGTGTGTGTGTGTGTGTGTGTGTGTGTGTGTGTGTGTGCCCCCACGAAGAGTGGTTGGATCCCCTGGGGCTGGAGTGGTGAGCTGGGTCCTGGGAATTGAACTCCAGTTCATCTGGAAGAGCAGTAAATGCTCCTAACCCCTGAGCCATCAATCATCTCCCCAGCTCCTCCTGCTTCCTCTCATAAATGACAATGTCGTGTTGCCGTTTACAGTGCTGGTGAAGGCAGCTTAATCCGACACTCGAACAGCTAAACCTGGGCTCCAGGAGAAAGCTAAGGAACTGATCACTTTGATGTGCGCGTTCTGAGAAAAGGCCATCTCCACACTCCCTTCCTTCCCATTCCTACGGAGGTCTCTGGTGACTCTCTTTACCTGCCTGTCTAATACTCCAGCCCCTGTCCCTTAAGTTTTAGACATTCCTCATCAACGAATGTTCTCCTTATTGCAACAGCCTGAGCAAATCTTAAGCCTGGGACGTCTATTCCTCATAGCTTCTGGAGGTCGTTGAAAACGTCAGTTGAACGGGAAATTTACCCGGGGTCCCAGGTTCCAGTCCTGGCCCACTCTTTTCTGGCTTCCCCTTTTTAGCAAGTTCAGTTCTGAGAGGAGGTGGACCAGAGGGGAGGTGGGGCCCCGCGAGCAGCTGTACCTTTCTCACGCTGCCACCAGAGGGCGATGGCTCCGCGCAGGAGGCCTGCCGACGCTCCCGCGGGCAGTGGACGCTGGCAAACCAGCTCGTCCCGGGTGCGACGCCCGCGAGACGCCTCCTGCGGCTCTGCACACCGCCAGCCCAGCTTTCCGGAGGCCCTTGAGTGGGTGGGAACACCCCTCCAAGACCATCCTCCTGCCTCTGCTGCTAGCTCTGGTCGAGGATAGGCCCTTCTCTGGCCTATCCTCTCTAACTGGGATTGACCAGGGATGCCCGATTCAGCGGGAAATGGGGAGGAGGGACAGGATGCAGGAGCCTCGGCGACCAACCGGCCGAAAGAGGGGATCAGGAGAACAAGAAGGAAAGATATTAGCCTTTGACAGCAGAGGTAGGGAATGGTGGGTCAGAAGAGGAACTGGGGTTTTCTCCGCCCAACTGCCAGCCCTTGGGCTGGAACCCTCCGGTTTAGAGATAGTTTCCTACTAGGGGAAAAACAAAACAACAAAACAAAACAAAAACAAAAAACCTAGCGCGGGCAAGAGAAAGGGGCCCCTCAGGACAATCAGCTCCACACCAAGTGCACTCTCTTAAAGGACTCCAACTGGGGAGCTCATTGGCTTGGGAGGAGCATAGATAGCACTTGCATAAAAGTGCCTCCGTCCCCAGACGCTTTTTAAAATGTTAAGCAGAGAGCTCGACCTCAGAGCCAGCTCTAGCAATTGGATTAACCTTGGAGGGAAAGGTTTCATTTTCTGTGTGTGGTTCAAATTTCTCCTCGGTAGCATCTGTAAGTACGCGAAAGCAGCGGTTCACTGCGGCTGGAAAAAGTAATACAAAAATGCAAAACGGAAATAACAAAACAGGAAACAAAATATCTAAAAACCACACAGAAACAAAACCCTCAAAACCAATAACTGAAAGCCAAACATCACAGTCAGTCAGGTGGGGTAGCGCACGCCTACAATCCCAGCACTCTGGAGGCAGGGGCAGGTGGATCTCCGAATTCAAGGCCAGCCTGGTCTACAGAGTGAGTTCCAGGACAGCCAGGGCTTCACAGAGAAACAAACCAAACAAAAAGATTGCAAACCAACAAAAATCTCCTCAAACCCAAATAAAACAAAAAAAGTCACCTTCTTCAAGAATTGGAAACCAGGACCTGGAGAGAGGGCTCTGTAGTTAGGAGAGCTGGTTCTTGCAGAGGACCTGGGTTTGATTCCCAGCACCCACAGGACGACTCACAACTTCAGATCCAGGGGATCCGACGCCCTCTTCTGGCCTCATCAAGCAACTGTACGCAAGTGATTCATAGACATACATGCAGGCAAAACACTCATCCATACACATAAAAAAAAATGCTTTTAGGGGCTGCAGAAATGGCTCAGTGGTTAAAAACACTTGCTACTCTTCCAGAGGTCTCGGGTTCAATTCCCAGCACCTACATGGCAGCTCACAACTGTCTGTAATCTAGCTACAAGTGATTGACACTCTCACACAGTCATGCATGCAGGCAAAAACACCGATACACATAAAGTAAAAATAAACAAATCATTTAAAAATTGTTTGAATGCTTTTAGGAAAGAATTGGGAACTACAGAAGAGGATAAAGAAATTATTCCCACGTTCCTCCGCACCCCACAGACATCGATGCTGTTCTTTCTCTACAGAATGAGGATAATGGTGTGAACAGGACAGCAATGTCCCGAGGACTCAGGGAACGTATGTAACAGCAATAGCAGACATTCCAGAAGTGTGAGCTATTTTTATATGGAAAGAAACCAGCCCCACATTGTACAGATCGGTGATGTGCTGTTTTCACTTAGGCAACTTTTCAGTCAACTATTCTTCCAAATGATATTTTTACTGATTGCACGATATTTCGTTCCATTTTAGTACAATTTATTTAAGCTAGCCCCTGCTGCGGAGCCTTTAGATTATTTCCAGTTTTTGCTGTTAAAATAACAGTGAGATTAACATCTTTAAACATCTACCCTTGTCAGCATTTCTGATTATTTCCTTAGGCAGATTTTTTTTTTTTTTTAGAGGTAGGATTACTGGGACAAAGGGCACAAATATTTTTCAGGCTTTTGAGTCAGGTTACAGAATTGCTTCCCAGAGAGATCTTGCCAATTCCCCCTCCCGCCTGCAGTGTGAGAGGGTACCACACAGCACACAAAAGAGGGATGTTGCGGGTGGGTGGGGTCCGAGGATGCCGTTGGACCGAGGAGGAGGGCTTTGGAGAGAGCAGGCTTGGGGTAGGAACAAAGGAGCTACATGGATTTACGGATGTGATGAAGTTTTGTTTGTTTTGGTAGTTTTTAAGAATTATTTATTATTGATTTATGTGTGTGTGTGTGTGGGCACCTGGGTGCATGCAGGAGCTGTGGAGGCCGGAAGAGGTTGTCCGGCCTCCTGGAACTGGAGTTACAGGCAATTGTAAGCCATTGTGTGGGTGCTGGGAACTGAACTTAGATCCTCCACAAGAGCGATGCATGCTCTCAACCAGCAAGCCAATTCTCCGGCCCCAAGACACAAGAAAGAAAGGCAAAAACGAGCTTCCTTCCTTTCTTTCTTTTTTTCATGTGGTGTGTGTGTGTGTGCATGTGTGTGTGTGTGTGTGTGTGTGTGTGTGTGTGTTTTGTTTTTTCAGACAGGGTCTCACCACACTACTCTGGCTGGCCTGGAACTCACAGAGATCCACCTGCCTCTGCCTCCTGAGTGCTGGGATCAAATGAATGCACCAGTACCCCGGTAGGAATATGATGGTTTTAATTCTTGACTTGACACAACCTAGGATCATCTAGGAAAACAAGTCTAATGAGGGATTGTCTGGATCACCTTGGCCCAAGGGCATGTCTGTAGGGGGTTGTCTTTTCGGGCCTTCAATGATGTGGGAAGACCCAGTCTGAAAGTGGGAGCTGCCACTCCCTGGTTTAGGGTCCTGGGATGGATAATAGAGAAAGCTAGCCAGGCACTAAGTACCATCCATTCATTCCCTCCTCACACTGATGGGGATGTGATGTGAATACATGCTTTATGTTCCTGCTTTGACTTCCCACTGGACTGCACCCTGGACTCATGAGCTAAAACAAGCCCATTTCACTAAGATGATTTTTGTGCTTAAGAAGGGAGATTCCCTTAGTCTGAGACTGCTGGAAAGAGGTAAGGCCAGGTGCAGATTTAAAGTCAGTGTAAGTGAGTAGGCGGTACTCAAGAGGTCGATCTCTGGGGGAGGGGGGTTGTGTCTCCCTGGGGATCTACTCTGGAGAGTCTGGGTCATTCGTTTGGAGATAGATGAAGTGAGGGATTGAGGGAGTGAGGAGCGACTCTTCCCTTGATAATGAAAGTGTTGGCAGGCTACTGAGGCCAATGATCTTCAGACCTAGATTTCATTCTGTAAGGTGGAAGGTGCACTTTCTCTTCCATATGCAAGCACCTAAGTCATGTGAACTTGGACCAAGTCTTTCAAAACACGTGGTAAGCAGTCAGAAATAGTGTGGATGGGACAATTCGTTGTGGCGACACGGAAGTGTCCTTCTGCAGCTGGACCACACATGCAGGGAACCAGCGCTCCCTAGCTTATGTCGGTTGTTCTGGAAGGCCACTGTGAACTGCCAGGTCCTTTGGTTCTTTGGTTCTTTGGTTAAACCACTGTATCTCAGTTCTGAAATCAACCAGGCATTAGCCCAGGCTGGCCTCGAACTTACAGAGATCCGCCTGCCTCTGCTAAACAAGGTATCAGTTGTGTTTTCAAAACCACAATCACCATTCAGGTTTACCCCAGGAACTCCATGTTGCCTCAACATTGGAAGGCTATATGACAAGAACCAGCAGCTGATAAAGTTCATCTCCTGTTTATGATTTAAAAGCGTCTTGGTGAACTAGGAGAGGTGTCTTGATTTGTGAAAGGTCAGATGGCAAAGCCTTGAGACAACTGTGATACAGAAGTGCAGATTGTCTCTAAGAGCAGGAACAAAATGAGGAATCGAGCTCCTGCTAGCAGTTAACACACAGTAAGGGAAGCCTTAGACAGAGGTGTGAGGGAGAAAGGACTGGGGGCTGGACGAGGAACGGCTCATTATGACGTTAAAGCTTTTAAAGATTTATCTGATGTGATGACTGTTTGGCCTGCATGTATGTCTGCATACGTGGTGTGTATCTGGTACCAGCAGAAGTCAGAAGAGGACATCTGGTCTCCTAGAACAAGAGTCACAGAGGTTGTGAGCCTCCCTGTGGGTGTTGAGAATCCAATCCAGGTCCCCTATAAGAGCAGCAAGTGTTCTTAACTACTGAGCCATCTCTCCAGCCCCAAGAAAGTTAGAAAAAAAATGATTTATGTATGTGCGTGTCTTTGCACATGTTCACGTATGCATGCATGAATCATGGCACATGTATGGAGGTCAGAGGACAACTTGTGGAAGGTCAGACAATAGGAATTATAACAAAAACGAGTTCCCAAAACCGAATTAAACAATGGACTCGACTATTGGAGAACAGTGAGAGCCACAAATACTAAACATGTCTGAGGGCAAACACTGGGAAGGGAGAAGGAAAAGAAAATGGAACAAGAAACTGAGGGCCTGGGAGAAGGGTCAGTGGGGAGAGTGCTTGCCATGAAAACCTGGTGACCTGGCCAGGCAGAGGCGGCGCACGCCTTTAATCCCACCACTCGGGAGGCAGAGGCAGGAGGATTTCTGTGAGTTCAAGGCCAGCCTGGTCTACAGAGCGAGTTCCAGGACAGCCAGGGCTGCACAGAGAGACCCTGTCTCAGAAAACAAAATGAAGCAAACACTAAGCTGGATAAAAAATACCAAATAAATAGATAAACAAACAAACAAAATCAATATACTCCCAGACACTTATAGTCAAACTCTAGAAAGTCATATTTAGAAAAAAATTGAGGGCTAATGTCATGGTCCTTATCATAATGTCCTCCATAGCCTCGGGCATTTGAATGCTTGGCCCACAGTTGGTGCTGTTTGGTGACTCTTAAGAGATGTGGCCTTGTTGGAGGAAGTGTGTAGATGGAGGCAGGCTTTGAGAGTGTTAAAAACTCCTGCCATTTCTAGCTTGCTCTCTGCTTTGTGCTCGCAGTTGGGATGGGAGCCCTGTTTCTGCTCCAGCCACTGTGCCTGCTGCCTCCACTCCACCATCATAGACTCTGACCCTCTGGAACCATTCACCCAAGTCAACTCTTTCTTCTTTAAGTTACCTTGGTCATGCTTTTTTATTTTTATTTTTTAAAGATTTATTTATTTATTATGTATACAGTGTTCTGCCTGCATGCATGCCTGCACACCAGAAGAGGGCACCAGATCTCATTATAGATGGATGTAAACCACCTTGTGGGTGCTGGGAATTGCTCAGGACCTCTGGAAGAGCAGCCAGTACTCTTAACCTCTGAGCCATCTCTCCAGCCCCAGGTCAGGGTGTTTTATCACGGCAACAGAAAAATAACCGAGACAGCTACAGATGCGGTGCAGTAGCAGGGCTGCAGAGGTGGTGCAGTAGCAGGGCTGCAGAGGTGGTGCAGTAGCAGGGCTGCAGAGGTGGGGCAGTAGCAGGGCTGCAGAGGTGGGGCAGTAGCAGGGCTGCAGAGGTGGGGCAGTAGCAGGGCTGCAGAGGTGGGGCAGTAGCAGGGCTGCAGAGGTGGAGCAGTAGCAGGGCTGCAGAGGTGGGGCAGTAGCAGGGCTGCAGAGGTGGGGCAGTAGCAGGGCTGCAGAGGTGGGGCAGTAGCAGGGCTGCAGAGGTGGGGCAGTAGCAGGGCTGCAGAGGTGGGGCAGTAGCAGGGCTGAAGATGCGGTGCAGTAGCAGGGCTACAGAAGTGGAGCAGTAGCAGGGCTGCAGAGGTGGGGCAGTAGCAGGGCTGCAGAGGTGGGGCAGTGGCAGGGCTGCAGATGCGGTGCAGTAGCAGGGCTGCAGATGCGGTGCAGTAGCAGGGCTGCAGATGCGGTGCAGTAGCAGGGCTACAGAAGTGGAGCAGTAGCAGGGCTGCAGAGGTGGGGCAGTAGCAGGGCTGCCTAGCATGCCAGAGTGTCTAGTTACCCCCAGTACTTCAAAAAGAAGGAAGGAGAAAAATGGAAGGAGGGAAGGAGAGAGGCAGAGAGAGAGGGGACCAAGAAAAAGGATGCACTAGCTGGCCATGACGGTCCACACCTGTGGTCTCAGCTGCCCCAGAGACCAAGGCAGGAAGATCATGAATTCAAGGCCAGACTGGTCTACAGAGCAAGACCCTGTCTCAACAGCACCCCCAAAGTAGCAAAGAACAAAGGAAAGTAGTAGGAAATAGTAATAAATATGGTAAGCATTAATTCAACTGTTTTAACAAGAACGTGGAATGTCAGGCAGTCTAAGTGAAAATGAGACAAAAGTAAGGCCCATGTATATGCTGCTGTCTTTAAGTCCCTCACTTTAAATAAGGACATATGGGGACTAGATGAAGAGGGACAGAAAGAGACACAGACCGCTCGAACACGTATCACAAGGGAATGGGAGTTGGCTGGACTGATGTCAGGCAGAACAGGCTTTGGGGCAAGAGAAACTATCAAGGATAAGGGGGCGTTATAGGATGACAATGAACTCTTCAGGGAGACACGGAAATATTTAACATACAGGTCACAGAAATAGAGCATCAAACTACAGGAGGAAAAGCCGAAAGAGCGGCAAAGACAAAGAGATGACCCCGTGTCACAGCTGGAGACCTCAGCTCCTGCTGTTAGAACAGATCCATGTGTGGGGTGGGGGGCTGGAGATGGTTCAGTGGTTAAGAGCACAGCCTGCTTCCAGCAGACCTGAGTCCTATCCCTGGCACCCACATGGCCCATCTGTAACTCCAGTTCCAGGAGACCCAACACCCTGTTCTGGCCTCTGAGGGTACCAGCCATGCAAGTGGGGCACAGACAGACAAGCAGGCAAAGCAAGAGTGCACATGATTTTTTTCATTATTATTAGTATTTAAAACAAAACAAAACAGATCCAGCAGCCAGCAGACAGTAAGGACGTTGCTGAACTCAACAACATCATCAATCAAGCAGACATCTGTAGACAACTCTATCCAACAACCATGTAATCGACATTTTGCTTAAGCAAAATGGACCGTTCACCCAAATAGACTACAACCGGGGCTATAAAACACATCTAACAAGTCTCCAAGAATTCAAATCATAGTGTCTGCTTTCAGAACATGACGGAGTTACACGGAAGGAGAGCCAGGAGATTCAGATACTGGGGAATTGAACAGCAGATTTTGAAATAAAGCCCTAGTTAAAAGAAGAAATCTCAAGTGTAATTAGAAAATATTTGCAACTAAGTGAAAATAAAAACAAAACTTAGGAAGATTTGTGAGCTGTAACAGAGCTGTGCTTGGAGGGAGATTTACGACGCTGAATACATGCGTTTGGAAAGAAGAAAGTCTAAATCAATAATTCAAGCTGTTCTCTTAGGAAACCAGAGGGGGAAAAAAATGGAAAAAACAAAAAAAAAAAAATCCAGCAAACTAAATGCAAGGTAAGGGAGCCCGAGGAGATGGCTCAGCAGGAGGAGGGGCTTGCCTCACCTGAGGTCTGGTGACCGGAAGTCAATCCCTAGGACCCCTATAAAGGTAGGAGAGAGCTGACTCCACCAAGTTGTACTCTGACCTTCATGGGTGCGCTGTGGTGGTTTGAATGACACTTGTCCCTCCAAGGCTCAGGCACTGGAACGTTTGGTCCCACGTTGAGGGTGCTGTTTGGGGAGGGTTAGGAGAAGCAGCCTTGCTGGGGTCAGTCGTCACCGAGGGCAAGTTACTCTCTGGCCTCCACAGTGCGAATCTGTGCACAACCACCCACATCACATAGATAAACGGACAAACAAACGAACCAATGAATGTAATATTGAAAAGGAATCACCTAAGAGTAAAATGAGGAAGATGCAGACAGACCTCCCAGGCGTCCAAGTCCTTTGTAAGCCCCGTGATTGGAGCGGTGCAGCCATCAGTTGTGAAGGATGGGGGGTTCTAGCCACTAGCTGGGGGAGGAAAAACGAACTCGGCCCATGTGAGACCCGGGAAGCTCACAGGACCCAGCAGCCCTATTTCTGCTTCTCACAAACACAGACATCCTTCATCAGGGAAGATGACCTCTCAAGGGAGGCCACTTATATCTTGCTTGTCTCTTTCTTTCCTGTTCTGACAAAATGTACCCGACACAGCAACTTCAGTAGGAAAGGTAGATTTTGGGCTCTCAGGCCAAGGGCGCAGAAGGGGAGTCAGGATGGCTGGAGCATGAGGCAGAGGGTCAACATGGCGTCCATAATGAGGAAGCAGACAGAGATGGACGCTGGCACTCAGCTCTCTTTCTCCTTTCTACTCAGTCCAGCAAGACCCCAGGCCACAGGGTGGTGCTGCCCACATTTAAGGTGGGTCTCCCCATCTCAATTAACCTAATCTAGATAACATCTCACAGGCATGCCCAGGGGCTTATCTCCCAGTGATTCTAGCTCTTGTCAAGGGGACAATCAATATGAGCCCTCACAGGACCTTAATGATTCTGTCTTGTTTTTTTAAATTTATTTTATGTGTATGAGTGCTCTGACTGTATGTACAACTTTATGCCAGAAGAGGGTATCAGGTCCCACTATAGATGGCTGTGAGCCACCATGTGGTTGCTGGAATTTGTAACTTAGGACCTCTGGAAGAACAGCCAGTGCTCCCAACCACTGAGCCATCTCTCCAGCCCCCATGAATTCCATTTTTGTTTTTTTTCAGCTAGATGGGGAATTAATTTTCAGCTCGCAAGTATTTTAGGAAATGAACTAGTACAGTGGGCATGCAGCTTAAAAGGCACAACACTCAATCCTCGCTAAGGCTCCTCTCTGACCGCATGAAAGAAAACAAGCCCCCCAGTCCCATTTTTATTCATGCGTAGACTATAAAATTCATTTGTAACAAGTAATATTTTAAATTCGCCTGTTAAATCAGCAGTCAGATTTATTTTGACCGGCTCTGATGGCCTAGGAAAGCTGCCCCATCATAAGACTGCAGGGGAATATGTTTCTTAAGCCCTTGAGTTTATGAAACATTGTTGCCTGAGTTACTTTTGTATTGCCCTGACAAAATACCAAGACCAAGGCAACTTATAAAAGAAATCATTTAATTTGGGGCTCCTGGTTCCAAAGGGTTAGAGTCCATGACCATCATGGTGGAGAACATGGCAGCCAGCAGGCATGACCCTGGAGCAGCAGCTGAGAGCTTACATCTGATTTGCAAGCACTAGGCAGAAAGAGAGCTAACTTGGAATAGCATAGGCTTTTTAAAAGTCAAAGCCCAACCCCAGTGACACACCTTCTCCAACAAGGCCACACCCCCTAATCCTTCCCAAACAGTTCCACCAACTATGGACCAAGCATTTAAATATATGAACCTACAGGGGTCATTGTCATTCAAACCACCCCAATTATCTTTTGACTATTCCCATTGTATAAGTAATTTTGGGACTGTAAAGACAGCTTATCAGTTAAGAGTGCTTGATTCTCTCCCAGAAGACAAGTTCTTTTTCCAGCTCCCACATTGGGCAACTCATAATCACCTGTTATTCCATCTTCAGGGAATCTGATGCCCTCTTCTGGCCTCCATAAGCACCTGTATGTATGTACTCATACACATTTAAATAAATAATAAAATAAATCTTTAAAGTTATTTAAAATAGTTTATATGTATGGGTGTTTTGCCTGTTTGTATGTCTATGTACCATGTACATGCCTGGAGTCCATGGAGGCCAGAAGGTAGCACTGGATCCCCTGGAACTGGAGTTACAGACAGTTAATGAGCCACCATTTGTGTGCTGAGAATGGAATCTAGGTCCTTTGCAAAAGCAACAAGTGCTCTTAACTGCTGAGTCAGCTCTCCAGGCCCCATAAAATAACTTTTTGTTTGTTTGTTTGCTTTTTGTTTTTCAAGACAGGGTTTCTCTGAGTAACAGCCCTGGCTGTCCTGGAACTCACTGAGATCTACCTGCCTCCTGAGTGCTGGGATTAAAGGTGTGTGCCACCACCACCTGGCAAAATAACATTTTTTTAAAAAGTTATTTCAAAAGTTATTTTCTGTGGTTAGATATATAAATGTGAACAATTCAATATTAAAGAATATATCTCTTGCCCAACCCTATCCTCAAACCATTCATGACTTCTTCCAGGACACAGCTGTGGCTACATTTTCCTGTGCACTCTTCTACACATCACACACACACACACACACACACACACACACACACACACACACACAAACAACTAAAGGTGGCAAGTTCTCCTGGCTTACCCAGGCAGGATCTCCCCGCTGGGAGGTCTGGAGGTGGGCACTCCAGGTGAGAGCAGCCACAGCCAGGACATTCTTCATGCTGTGACTCTTGCCAGCCAGCTCACTGCGCCTCTTGGTCCCAGGTGGCCTGCTCCAGGCTCACCCTCACATTTGAAGTTCAGAAATGAGGAAGCAGGGAGGCAAAGGACAAGGATGGCTAAGCTGAGACACAGGGGCTCTCAGGGATCTCCTGCTGTCTTTATCAGTTTACATCATGTGACCACAATGGCATCATGTGGCTGGTTGGAGAGAGCCTGGGAAGTGGAATATTTTATCTGGGCCTGTTGCTGCGCCAAACAACATTTTTTTTAGAAAAGAGCAACAGTAAATAACTGCACACTACATCTGCCCATCTTACTTCTTATTCATTTATTTATTTATTTTAAGTTTTTTGAGACAGGGTTTCTCTATGTAGCCTTGGTTGTCCTGGATCTCACTCTGTAGACCAGGGTGGCCTCGCACACACAGAGATCTGCCTGCCTCTGCCTCCTGAGTGCTGGGATTAAAGGCGTGGACCACCACCGCCGGCCCCATCTTACTTTTCATAAACCACATTCTCAAAGTACACATTTCCAATGTCAGTTAGATACATTTATTTCCTTCTCTATCTAACCAAACAAGAACATGTTGCTTATTTTTGTGGTAGAGACTAATTGTCTTGCTATATCTGTTTCTAATTTTCTAAAAGCATGGGTTTTTTAGCTGGACATAAAGCCACCCAGAGTAAAACTGCGTTTCCAAGCATGCTTCCAGTTCGACCTGTGGCCGTGTGGCTGAGTTCTGTCCTACGGGTTGAGAGGAAAGGTGACATACGTGCCTCTGTACAGCACACTGTGTCTTCCCTTTTCTCCTTGTCACTCTCCTTCGTTCGTTTAAAATCAAACAGATTTGGAGTTTTTGTACATGGCAGACTACATTAATGGGACTCAGGGTGTGAGCCACCTCATTTCTGAACTCGATGGCTTTTTCTCTCCTTAAATGAAACACAGAGTCCCTAGCCTTGGTGATGCTCTTCCCACAAGTGACACTGTTGGACTCTTCTTTGTAGTTAAGAGGAGTTGACACTCTCTTCTCACTTCCATGAGCATGAGTGCACACACATATACACACAGAGGGAGAGGGAGAGAGGGGAGCAGAGAGAGATCTTTATAAAAGAGGGGGTTTTGGAAAAATCTGAGTGGCCCAAGTAAGCACAGAGATTCATCAAACGTTTACCAACTCCTTCGCTGTCTATGTGCTTTCTTTTTCTTCCCTGTGTAGGGGACCACTTTCATCAAAACAGCAGCAGGCCTCACACACACAGGAAGAAGGTGGTGGTTCTTTAACCCAGGGGAGGCTGGAAAGGCACTCGTGGCTTCCCGGTCCTGTGACAGAAGGATTGTAAGGGGACAGGAACTGTGACAGTAAACAAGTGCCCTTTGGTGGCAGACCTCCTCTATGACCTGCAGCTACCTCTGCCCTCTGCATGCAGACTCAGAGAGAGAGGGAGAGAGAGAGAGAGAGAGAGAGAGAGAGAGAGAGAGAGAGAGAGAGAGTGTTGGGGAGCAGGATTTGATAGGCACAGAGCAGGAGGTGGATGGCTTCCAAGAGAGAGACTCCACAGCTGGTGTGACATGTCATCTGCTACTCATTACACCCTCACAGCTTGAAAGCTCCTCAGATTTCCAGACAAAGTTGGCTCTGGCAGTGTGTGCAGGGAGGAAGGACTGCCCTTCAAGGCTAGCCTGCACCAGCAGTCGCTGGAGGAGGCCCTGTTCCTCAGAATGAAAGCACAGTCAGAGCTGGGGATATAGCCAGGTGGAAAGGCATGCTTGCCTAAAGTGTGCAAGGCCCTGGGTTCAATCTCCAAAGGACACACACACACACTTTATTTATGTAGTATTTTGAGAATGATAACTCTGAATTAGTAGTAACCATCATTCCTTAGTAAGAGTTATTAGTAACAATCCCTCTCTTAGAAGTGCTGTGTAGATAACAATGTCTTTCTCAATTTCTTTCTTTCTTTTTTTTGTTTGTTTGTTTTTATTTTTTGAAACAGGGTTTCTCTGTGTAGTTTTGGTTCCTGTCCTGGATCTCGCTCTGTAGACCAGGCTGGCCTCGAACTCACAGAGATCCGCCTGGCTCTGCCTCCCGAGTGCTGGGATTAAAGGCGTGCGCCACCACCACCTGGCCCTCTTTTTACTTTTTTTTTTTGAGACAGGATGTCACTATATATCTCTGGCTGGCCTGGCCTTGCCATATAGACCAGACTGGCCTAGAACTCACAGAGTTTGGCCTGCCTCTACCTCCCAAGTGCTGGGAGGCCTGTGCCACCACACTGGCTTTATTTAATTTTAATTTTATAAAAATGTATAGGCCGGGCGGTGGTGGCGCACGCCTTTAATCCCAGCACTCGGGAGGCAGAGCCAGGCGGATCTCTGTGAGTTCGAGGCCAGCCTGGACTACCAAGTGAGTTCCAGGAAAGGCGCAAAGCTACACAGAGAAACCCTGTCTCGAAAAACCAAAAAAAAAAAAAAAAAAAAAAAAAAAAAGTATATATTTTCTTTTCATTGTGGTAGTGTGTGCCTTTAATGCCAGCACTTGGGAGGCATGAGCAGGCTGATCTCTGAGTTTCAGACCACACTGCCCTACATAGTAAGTCCCAGGCCAGCTAAGCTATATAGTGAGAGTTTCTCAAAAAAAATAAATAAATGTATTAGTGTACATGTGGAGGTCAGAGGACAACTTTCAGGAGTTGGGTCTTTCCTCCCACCATGGGTTCCTGGGGCAGAACTCAGGTCATCAGGCTTATAGAGCAAGCTCTTTTTGCCTGCTAAGATGCCCACACACTCACTTTTCTTATTTTTAAGACAAGCTCTCACTTTATAGTTCATGATGTACAGTTCATGCTGGTTTTAGACTTCCTGTGTAGCGCAGGCTGGACTCCTACACACGCTCCGCCTGCCTCAGCATCCTGAGTGCTGAGATTACAGGCATGCTCCACCACGCCCAGCCTGCAGGGTCTGGATAAGTACATTTATCCGAACAAACATTTAAAGGGTGACCAGAAACCAGCAGCAAGAAGGCTGTGTTTGCAGTCTAAGAGCTGGAAACCCTCCAGCCGACTGCCTGGGTTTGTGTCAAGACGGCCCCTTGGGAGCTGTGCTATTCCACAAGTGACTTACCTGTCCCTAGCTTCTCTTTCCTCATCTTTAAAGTGAAAATAATAGTACAGAGTTTATTGCTGGGAGGAGGCTGGACCAGCCTTTCCATGACCAGAGCATCTGCGATGTTCAAGGGCTGTGGGCACCCAGGGAGAATTATCCCACTAATAGTATAATTACCTTATTACGTTAACAGCACCTACTTCAAAGAGCTATTGGGAGGTAGGAACTTGCAGAGGACTTTACGGTTGGGCCTGGTAGTGCTTGCTGTCAGCATTATTCAGGTCCCTGTTTTGCAGATGAGGAAATCAAGTCCCTGATACAGAGCATGCAGCTAGTGGGTGGCAAGGCTGGCTCTGGAGTCCAGGCGGGTCCAGTATCCTCCAGCTGCCCAGCTGGGATGCAGACAACCCTCGCCCCCGCCAGAAGACACCCTGGGAACGGAAAGCTGGCTGCCCTCCAAGTCCCAGGGCGCCCTGGAGCCAGGTCCTGCTGCCCCTCCCCCACTCGGGAACAAAGCGCACTTCTGCAGTGAGGGGGCGGGGGCGGGGGGTACATTCCAGCAAACCGAAAGCTCTGCGGTGGTGGCCCAGTGGCTGCTTCCCGCAGAGGGGCGCACGAACACCGTGGGCCGCAGGGACCGCCCGCGCCGGCCAGGGTGTGCACACACAATTGCACGCGCAGAGTCCTCCGTGGGGTCTGTGCGATGCTTAGCCAGGACAGGCACCCCGCCAAGCGCACAACTGGCTCCTGCTCCCACTCTCTCCCCTAGTCCTTCCTGTTCTGGAAAATAAGGACAGGGAGAGCCTGCAGAGCGAGCTCCTGTGATCCCACTGGAGACGACAGCCATTCATTTTGGTTGTACCTCCCTTTCCCCATACTTCCCCCAGTTCCTGCACACATGGCCACATAGATGGACAGTGCGTTAACAATGGGGTCCCTCCATTGTGCAGTTGGTCTTTAATTCACTTTTCAGAGCAGTGTTAGGTTTACAGAAACTTGTAGGATTCCCCCACCGGCCTCTTTCCCAGCATCCCCAGCTCCCCTAGTTTGGCCTTTTCCGTTTCTAACCCCTGATCAACAGAAGCCGTCCATTTCTACTCACTACTCACATTGAAGGCCGCTCTGTACAGGAAAGGCATTGGCTTTTGGCAAACGCAATGTCATGATGTCATGCAGCCATCACTGCGGAATCCTCCTTTGCTTTCAGCCTGTGCTGGCTAGTGTTAACTGTCAGCTTGATGAGATCTGGAATTACCCGAAGATGGGCCTCTGGACATGCCTGTGGAGGATTATCTTGACTTCTTTAAAAGGAGATGGTGGGAAGACTCAGGACTGTTTCTGGGCTGGGATCCTGGCCTTCGTAAGTGGAGAGAGGAAGCTAGGTAGAGATGAGTTCATCTTCTTCTGCTTCCTTATTGTGGATGTGATGTGAACTGCTTTATCTCAAGCTCTTGTGTCTTGACTTCTCACCTTGACCTGTGAGCTAAAACACACCTTTCCCCTCTCAAATCGCTCTCGTCGGGGCAAAAAATAACTAAGACACGGACCAGAGCATCACTGTGGGGTTTTTGCTCTTGTTTGTTTTTCTTTTCTTTTTTTTTTTTTTTTTTAGATTTATTTTATTTATTATGTATACAGTGTTCTGCCTGCATGTGTCTTTGCAGGCCAGAAGAGGGCACCAGATCTAATTGCAGGTGGTTGTGAGCCACCATGTGGTTGCTGGGAATTGAACTCAGGACCTCTGGAAGAGCAGTCAGTGCTCTTAACCACTGAGCCATCTCTCCAGCCCTTGTTTGTTTTTCTTATTTATTTTTTTCCCCATCTCTGTGTGGTTTTGCTTTTTCCAGATTGCCCTATGTGATTTTTCCAGAATGGTTTCCTTCACTAAGCAGTATGCATGCTCTTAAGTTTCTGTCTGTGTCTTCATAGCTGACAGCTCATTTATTGTTTATAGCTGAATAATATTCCACAGTATCGTTGTACCACAGTGTACTCATTCACTTTTGAATTGTCTACAGCTTTTGGCAATCATGGTATTTTTGTTTGTTTTGATTTTTTTTTTGTTTTGTTTTGTTTTTTTTTGTTTTTCGAGACAGGGTTTCTTCTGTGTAGCTTTGCGCCTTTCCTGGAACTCACTTGGTAGTCCAGGTTGGCCTCGAACTCACAGAGATCCGCCTGGCTCTGCCTCCCGAGTGCTGGGATTAAAGGCGTGCGCCACCATCGCCCGGCTTGTTTTGATTTTTTTTTTTTTTTTTTTTAGGTTTTTCGAGACAGGGTTTCTCTGTGCAGCTTTGCGCCTTTCCTGGATCTCGCTCTCTAGACCAGGCTGGCCTCGAACTCACAAAGATCTGCCTGGCTCTGCCTCCCAAATGCTGGGATTAAAGGCGTGCGCCACCACCGCCCGGCTTGTTTTGATTTTTTTAACTAAATTTATGTGCTGTCTAATTTTTATGCCAATTTGTCCAAAGCTAGAGTAATTTTGGAAGAGCAAACCTCAATGGAAAGAGCGCCCCCACCAGGTTGACTAGTAGACTGTACACTTTTTTTTTAAAGATGTATTTATTTATTATATATACAGTGTTCTGTCTGCATGTGTGCCAGATCTCATTATGGATGGTTGTGAGCCACCATGTGGTTGCCGGGAATTGAACTCAGGACCTCTGGAAGAACAGCTACTGCTCTTAACCCCTGAGCCATCTTTCCAGCCCCCACACTTTCTGGTTTAATGATTGATATGAGTGGATCCAGCCCATTGTGGATGGTGCCACCCCCGGGCTGATGATCCTGGGCATAGGAAAGCAGGCTGAGCAAGCCATGAGGGGCAATCCAGTGATCAGTGTTCCTGCATGGCCTCTGTATCAGCCCCGCCTCCAGGTTCCTGCACTGTTTTTGAGTTCCTGCCCTGACATCTCTGTCTTGGTGGACCTTGATGTGGAACTGTAAGCTGAAATAAACCCTTTCCTCCCAAGTTGTTTTTGGTCGTGGTGTTTTGTCACAGCAATAGAAACCCTGAGAAAACTTAATTGACTTATGTGAGGAGAAGGTGTGGACACACCATTACTGCATGTGTGGAGGTCAGAGACCAACTGGCAGGAGTCAGTTTTTGCCTTCTGCTGTGTAGGTCCCAGGGACAGAACACAGGCTTAGAAGCAAGTGTCCTTCCCTGTGGAAACACCTCGCTGTCCATTTTTGACAATTATGAATGAAACTTTTTGTTGTTTTGAGACAGGGTCTCATGAGGCTCAGGCTGGTCTTGAACTCACTATGTAGTCAAGGATGACTTTGAACTTCCGATCTCCCACCTCTGTCACCCAAAGGCTGGAGTTTGCCACCATGCCTGGTTTATGTGGTGCTGCGGATTGAAACAGGGCTTCGTGTATGCTAGGGAAGAGTTCCAACAGAGCCACATCCCCAGCCACAACCAGGAACAAAATGTCTACAAACATTTGTGTGCAGGATTGTGTTAATGTTTTCTAGCCTGTTTCTTTCAATTATGCTACAAATGGCTTGCAGTCTACAGATCCTTGTCATCGTTTTAACTACTTCAGAAGATACTGTCATGGTTTCTTTATTGTCAACACTTAGTGTGGTGGTTTGAATGAGAACGGCCCCCATAGGCTCAAATGTGTGGTCCACAGCTGGTGGAACTGTTTGGATTAGGCCTTGTTGGAGGAGGTGTGTCATTGGGGGTGAGTTCTGAGTTGTAAAAAGCCCTTGCCAGGCCCAGGTATCTGTCTTTCCGGTCATCTGACGCTCTCAGCTACTGCTCCAGCATCTTTTCTCCCTGCCTCCATCTAACTCCTGCCGTGCTCCCTGCTGATAGTCATGGACTGACCTCTGAAACTGTAAGCAAGCCCCCAGTTAAGTGCTTTCCTTTTTAAGTTGCTTTGGTCGTGGTGTCTCTTTGCAGCAATAGAACACTGACTAAGACACGTAGATAGCTATCTTTTTTATTCTGACCTTATAAACTTATACCAGCTGGCTGGTCTACACTTGATGGTTGGTATCTTAGACTTGCTAAGGCCTTCGAGTGCCTACTATGTGTTCTGAAGCAGGCATGGTGGAACTTAGCAATGACTAAGTGCAAGTTGATATTAAGTCCAGTGGGACTTGCTCTTTGTGTTGTTTTCGGGGTTAGGCTGTGTGGACCTCAGAAGCATCAGGACAAAAATCCAAACATGGGGTCTGCACCACACTGTCTCTCTGTACAAGTATTCCCAGTTCAAAACACAAAGCAAGATGGGTCTCAGCTAATGAATTAGAAGAGCTTTGAGAAGTCAAGGGACCCAGTGACGGCATACAGCTGGGCAGACCAGGGAAAGCAGTGTTAAAAAAGCATCCATGGAGCTTTTGTGCATCGGGCACAGCCTTAAGCATTGAACAAATAAAGACACAAACCAAATTAATGAAGATCATCTGACCCAGCCAGAGAGACAGGAAACAGACACAGTGAGAAAAGTGTTTGTGGGAGGCTGTGGCCCAAACTGCAAGGAAACACAGGCTTCTGTGATGGGTGACATTCTGGGATGTGGGGCAGGGTGGGGTGCCACCACCTGAGTCAGGATAGCCTTGAAGAAGGTGACTTTGAAGCCTTGAGAATCTTGGCATGAGGACCAGCTATGATGGGAGCTATGTGGAATATTCTAGAAGCTAGAACAAGCAAAAGCTTGTAAGAACAGGTTTGTGCAGTGTTCTAAATGTTATTGGAAGCCAGTGTGGGAGGCCTCAGGAAGTGAGGGGAAAGCAGTTGAAGGGAAGGTGCAGGAAGGTATGGTGGCACATGCCTGTAACCACCGTGCTAGGGAGGCAGGGGTAAGAGGAACGGACACAAGTTCCAGTCTAGGACTACATAGTGAGACCCTGTTTCAAAACACCAGCCACAACAACAAAATAACAATAAATAAAACAAAAGAGATGAAGTTGAAGTTACAAAGTAGACACATCTTGTTTCCAGGAACTGTCTAATTTCAAAGAACTTTCTCTGGCGCTGGTGGGGAAGGCTGGGAAGCAAGGTCAAGGGTGCCTGCTCTGGGTCCACCTGGTACCATTTGGTACCAGTTCTCCCACAACTTACGTCACAGATGAAGGGACCGAGGCTTGGGTGTTATTGAAGTGCAAAGGGAAAGTTCCATTGTTAGCTCACCCCAGTCCAGCATCACCTAGGAAGACAGTCTCAGGGAGGGACTGTCTAGGCTGGGCACACCCATGGGGAAGAGTCTTAATTGTGCTGATTGATGTGGGAAGTCCCACCCCATTTCCTGCGTTTGGGTCCTGGACTGTGTAAAGGTGGAGAAGGTGGGCTGAGGGGTGGACATGCATCCATCTCTCTCTCTGCTCTTGACTGGGGGTGTGACTAGCTGCCCCAAGTCCCTGCTTCAACTTCCTCCCAATGGAGGTCTGCGACCTGACACCGGAAGCCTAGCAAACCCGTTTCTAGCCCACACTGCCCTTTGCCGAGGTATTTGTCACAGCCACAGAAATGAACCAAGGACCAGAGTACATGCCTGGACCAGTACTGTAAAAACTATCCAGCTGGCACTGGGGATGTTGCTCAGTGGTGGAGCACTTGATGAGCGTGAACTGGCCCTGGATTTGATCTCAGCACTAAAAGCACGAGAAGAAGGATGGAGGGTTGACTGGAATGGTGGCGGTAAACACAGGGATTGCTGGGTAGCGTTGAATTTTTATCTGGCCGGGCGGTAGTGGTGCACGCCTTTAATCCCAGCACTCGGGAGGCAGAGCCAGGCGGATCTTTGTGAGTTCGAGGCCAGCCTGGTCTACAAAGTGAGTTCCAGGAAAGGCGCAAAACTACAGAGAAACCCTGTCTCGAAAAACCAAAAAAAAAAAAAAAAAAAAAAGAATTTTTATCTGAAAGGATGCTCAGAAGAACCACTGATGGATGCCAGGGTACGGAGAGGAAGGAAATGGATACACATCCACTTTATTTATTTGGGGGACCATGTACTAGGTTTCCAAACCAGGGCCTCACATATGCTAGGCAAGTGACCTGAGGTTTCCATATGAAAGAAAATACAGATTGAACAGTTCTGGACTGGCTAGGGTGAATGGTGTCAGAGGGCTGTGGGAGACAGGTTTGTCCCTGGTACCTAGCCCTGGGTTGGGTTAGAACCAGAAGGATATTGCTTGGGTCTAGGAAGATTAGAAGGTAGTTCAAAGTATGAACTCCAGTTGCAAGGGAAACATAAACACCTAGGCCATGAGTTTGACCCAGTAATTACTGAGTGCCATAGAGGTCCAGAATCTCAGGAGACTCAGGTAGAGCAGCATCACAGTCCTTCAAGGTGAGGTCATCACAGAGCAGAAGTAGATATCTCGATGTGCTCTGCTGAAGGGGCTCCGTGGGTTCAGGGAATCAGTGGGCACTGGGCGGCTACAACAATACAGACGGGCTGAGTTTAGACATATTTCTTTTGTACACACAGGAGAACAAAACACCAGTATGTGCCCATCTGTCTGCCAACGAGAGAGATAGAGACTCAGATGGTATGTAATAGACTCCTGGGACAAGGCCCTCACGGCTGGCAAGGGGGACTGATGCCTAGATTGTCAGGGCTATAAATGGGTTCTGAAAGGAACAGGCACTTACTCTGGACTGGCCTTTGCATGCTTGGTGGGAGCATGCCCAGGGTTTGAGAAAAGGATGGGGGCAGAAGAAGGCATTGTATTAATGTTGTCTTTCCAAGGCTTATCCATTCAGACTAAGGAATGTACTTCCAGCACATAGGGGCCAACAAGAGATACCTCCTCACAGTAAAGGTTTAGTAAGGAGGGTTTTTGTTTTGTTTTGTTTTTTTTTTTGCTTGTTGGTTGTTTGGTTTGTTGGTTTTTTGAGATGAGGTTTCTCTATGTAACAGCTCTAGCTGTCCTGGAACTCACTTTGTAGACCAGGCTGGTCTCAGACTCAAAGGGATCTGCCTGCCTCTGCTTCCTAAGTGCTGGGATTAAAGGCGTGCACCACCACTGACCGGCTTGGTTTGATTCCCCCCCCCCCCACGCCCCCAGACAGGTTTTCTTTGTGTAGCCTTGACTGTCCTGGAACTCACTCTGTAAACCAGGTTGGCCTCGAACTCACAGAGATCCACCTGCTTCTGCCTCCCGAGTTCTAGGGGATTAAAGGTGTGTGCCACCACCGCCTGGCTAGGATTGATTTTTTTTTAATGTGTGTGTGTTAGTTACTTTTGGTTGCTGTGATAAATCACCATGAGCAAGAAAGAATTTATTTTGGCTTATGGTTCCAGAGGAATGAGAATCCATTATGCATAGCGGCAGGACCAGAAGCTAAGAATGGTGAATGGCAAGCATGAAGCAGGGTGAGCAAACTGGAAATGGCAGTAGGCTTTGAATCTCCAAGCCTGTTCCCAGTGATGTGCTTCTTCCAGGAAGGCTGGCTGCCGAAAGCTCCCCAAACAGTGCCACCAACTGGCAACTAACTGTTCAAATGCCCAAGACTATGGGGAGCATTTCTCATTCAAACCACCTCTCTCTCTCTCTCTGTCTGTGTGTCTCTCTCTGTGTATAGGTATGTAGTTGTGGGGTGTCTTCTTCCATTGCTCCCTGCCCTATTCTGGTGAGTCAGGGTCTCTTACTGAACCCAAAGATTGTTGGGAGCATACAAATTCTGTGGACTAATCCTTCTGTACACTATGAAGATGCGTTGCTCTCATGGTTAATAAAAAGCTGATTGGCTAATGGCTAGGCAGGATTTTCAGGGCAGAGAGAATGCTGGGAAGATGGAGGGTATGAATTGGAGGAGTCACAAGCCAGATGCAGAAGAAGCAACATGGGAAGTTCATAGAGGAAGTAAACGAGTCTTGGGGCAGCACACAGATGAATAGAAATGGGTTAATTTAAGTTGTAAGAGCTGGTTGGAGCCTAAGCTATTGGCCAAACATTTATGATTAATAATAAGTCTCTGTATGGTTATTTGGGGAGCAGCTGGTAGGACAGAGCTGATCTGCGGTCTAGACAGAAAACTCCAGCCTACACACGAAGGTCCTTACACCTGTGTGTAGGTGCTTGTGGGGGCCAGAAAAGGGTGTTGAATCCCTGGAGGGAGAGTTACACAGTAGTGAGCTGTACAACATAGGTGCTAGGAACCAAACTATTGTCCTCTGCAGGAGCAACAAATGCTCTTAACTGATGAGCCGTCTCTGTAACCCCTTGTTTTAGTATTTTTGAGGCAAGGACTTACTGAGTAGCCCAGGCTGGCCTTGAACTTGAGCTCCTCCTGTCTCAGCCTCCTGAGTGCTGGGATTCCACACCCAGCTCTAAAGAAGAACTGGAATGAATAATCAAAACATTGGTTGTTTAAATCAATGGGCATGCAGCTGTGCTTGCTGGCTTTTTGATGTGTGCCCACAGTGAGCACAGAGACAGTACCAGGCATGTGGTAGAGTCTTCTGCTGTTTGGTGAATGCAAGAAGTCTGAGTTGGAGAAGGTACTGGAATGGCCATGCAGTTCTTTCCAATGAGCATGGGAAGCAACTACTGAAGAGGAAAAGTATTGGGGTGAGCATAACTGCTTTCTTCCCTACATCCTCTCAGTTTCTTTCTCCTTGATGTGGTGGCCCCCAGGGGCAGGGGTTCCACAAGCTTCACCTAGATAATTCATAGCTACCATTTTGGGGCGTTTATGTGAGAATCCCCAAGGGTCTGAAGTTACAGTTATTAGTCCCAGACATAGGTGCTGAGAATTGAACCTGGGTCCTCTGCAAGAGCAGCAAGTGCTCTAACCACTGAGAAATCCCTCTAGCCTGGGTCACAGCAATAGATTGCATTCTACCCTGTCATGCAGCTCTTGCAGTTGAGCTAAGAGACTGGTGGACTGGAAGTGGAAGCCCGCTGCACAGCCTCATCCTCCTTCTGACTCTGGGTGGATTTCTCGTCAGTGGGCTAATTTGTGCTTCAGTGTGCCAGTCAGGTGCTTTTCATAGTCTCTCCAGATTTTTCTAATTGTCCTCAGAGGAAAGTTTGGTTTGAAACATCCAGCTTACCCTCAACAGAAACATAAGCATCTCTTCTCAAAGATTTGTTTCATGGTGGTTAAATATATATAACATAAAATTTGTCAGCTAAAAACCCTTTTATAGGGCCAGTGAGATGGCTCAGCGGGTCAGGACACTTGCGGCCAGCTCGAGGATCTGAGTTCGCTCTCCAGAGCCCACATGCTAAAGGAAGAGAATCAAGTCCTGCAAGTTGACCTCTGACCTCCACACATGTGCCATGTCCCCACACTCATACCCACCCAGACACAAATAAATAAATAAATGTAGAAATAAATAAATAAAACCATAAAGCCATTTTATAGTGTAGCTTTCTGTGGTATGTGGTGCTTTCTGTGTTTGTTTGAAAATCCCCACTAACTAGATCCAGAACATTTCCACCAACCCAAAAGGAAGCTTCAGATCCACTAAGTTCTTCCCTGTTCCTCTCCCTTCCACCATGGTAACCCACCGCTAGTCTGCCCTCTCTAATGAACTTGCCTCTCTAGATAACTCATAATGGTGGGATCTGCATTAAGTGGCCTTTTGTATCTGGATTCTTTTTTTGTTGTTGTTGTTTTGTTTTATTTTTGGTTTTTTCGAGACAGGGTTTCTCTGTGTAGTTTTTGGTGCCTGTCCTGGGTCTCATTCTGTAGACCAGGCTGGCCTCGAACTCACAGAGATCCACTTGGTTCTGTCTCCTGAGTGCTGGGATTAAAGGCATGTATCACCACTGCACGGCTGTATCTGTATTTTTTCACTTAGCATGTTTTTAAGGACATAGTTTATTTATTTATGCTTGTTTGTGGGTTGGTAGGGTGTGTCTGTGTGTGTGTGTGTGTGTGTGTGTGTGTGTGTGTGTGTGTATGTCTGCTTATCAGTATGTGCACTATGATTGTGCAATGCCTTCAGAGGCCGGAAGAGGGCATCTGATCCCCTATATCAGAAGTTACAGAAGGTTGTAAGCCAATTGATATGGGTGCTGGGAACTGAAATTAGGTCCTCTGAAAGAGCAGCAAGCCCTCTTATCTACTGAGCCATCTCTCCAGCCCCTCCCCCACATATAATATATATGCCTTTCAAAAAGTAACACACACACACACACACACACACACACACACACACACACACACACACCACTGTTGTAATCCCAGCACTTAGGCTGGTCTGAAATACACTGTGAAATCTTATCTCAAAAAAACTAAGACAAAAATCCACAATGAGACACACACTCACATATCTCAACTAGGACTCAAGATGTCGGCAGCTGTTGCCTCTCTGCCCTCTGAAACTGCTGCCCTATAGCAGGGACACAGAGTCAAGATCACAATAAACACGACGCTGGCATGTGACAGTCCATTACACTCCTCTGCGAGAGCAGGATGTACTCTTAACTGCTGAGCCATCTCCCCAGCCTCCAGTGTGATAGTTCAATGCATACATACAATGTGTACCGATCAAATCAGGATAATTACCGTTTCTCTCTCCTTGTCGCTACTTTGTGTTTGGAGCCTTTGAACTCTCTTCTAGTTATTCATAAAATATAGCGCAAGTTATTGTGAATTACAGTCACCCCATGAGCCTGTTACTATTCCTAGGCTCTTGCTCACTTTTTGTTTAAATCTGTCTGCAATGTGTCGGCTCCTCCATTAATTTCAACCTCCCTGGCTTCTTTGCTTTGTGCCTCTTGATAATAACATAACTGGTTTTCATTTTCTTTTACAAAGTGTGTTTACATCAGCTTTACTCATGCTCAGAACAAGTTTAGCGCTGTTCCAGTTTGATTTCTGTGGCTGTGATAAACACCAGAACCAAAAGCAACTTGTGGGAGGAAGGGGCGTCTTGGCTGTAGGCTCCAGCTCCTCAGCGACAGAAGCCGCGGCAGAACTGAAGCAGGGACCACGGAGGAGTGCTGCTCACTGGCCTGCTTCTCCTGACTCCCTCAGCTACCTTTCTTGTACTTCTGGCAGGCTCACCTGCCTGGGGATGGCGTCACCCATGGTGGGCTGGACTCCCTCCCCAACATCAACTGACAACTTAGAAAATGCCTCAAGACATGCCCACGAGCCAATCTGACGGAGGCCTTTCCTTAGCTGAGGTTCCCTCTTCTTCAGGTGTGTCAAGGTGTGACAACTGAAGCCACACATGACAAGTACACTTCTGTCTTCTTTGGTCCTCCCACATTTATCTATTTATTTATTTGTGTGTGTGTGTGTGTGTGTGTGTGTGTGTGTGTGTGTGTGTCTGTGTGTGTCTGTGTACATGCATGCACGTAGAAGTCAGAGGACAACTTGTGGGAGTTGGCTCTCTCTTCTACCATGTGTCCCAGGAATTGAACTCAAGCTGTCACGTTTGACTGCAGGCTCCTTTACCTGATGAGCTGTCTTGCTCACCCTCTGTTTCTGTGTTTCTGTATTTCTTTTCCTTTCATGCAATTTGGAAGCTATTCAGACTATTTTTAGTTCTATTAATAGATAGCTTTTTAATTTTAAGTAATGCATTTAACTAATGTTTCTTTATTTGTTTTTCCTTTTTCTTTCTTTTTTTAGAAAAAGATTTGTTTACTCATGTATTTTTATGTGAGTTGCATGTATGCCTGCATGACAGAAGAGGGCACCAGATCTCATTACAGATGGTTGTGAGCCACCATGTGGTTGCTGGGAATTGAACTCAGGACCTCTGGAAGAGCAGCCAGTGCTCTTAACCACTGAGCCATCTCTCTAGTCCCCAATTGTTTGTTTTTTCAAGACAGGGTTTCTTTGTGTAGCCCTGGCTGCCCTGGAACTTGCTCTGTAGACCAGGCTGGCCTGGAACTCAGAGATTTGCCTGCCTTTGGCTCCTGAGTGCTGGGATTAAAGATGTGCTAACTAATACTTCTTAATTTATCATCTTAGAAAATGATGCCATTTATTCCTTAGAGAAGAAGAAGGCTGAGGGTCCAAGCTGCTCCACAGCCTCAGTGAAAACACAGGCAGGTCCTCAAAAAGTTAGAAATGAATGGTCCTGTGATTTCATCCTGGGAGTATAAAATTAAAGGGAAGCAGGAGCTTAAACAAATATTTGCACATCTATGTTCGTGATAGCCTTATTAATAGTAGCCCAAAGGTGGAAGGAGTCCAAATGTCCATCAACAGACAGGCCAGCTCCGTCAGGTCTATCCATACAATGAAGTATATAGACTCAACTTTAAAAAATGAGATGCCAAACCAGGCTATAACATGGGTGAGCTTTTTGTTGTTGTTGTTTGAAACAGGGTTTCTCTGTGTAGTTTTGGTGCCTGTCCTGGAGCTCACTCTGTAGACCAGGCTAGCCTCGAACTCACAGAGATCCTCCTGGCGTGTGCCACTGCCACCCAGTGGGTGAGCCTTGAGGGTATCAAGCTGAGTGAAATAAGTCACAAGAAGGTAAATGCTTTATGCGTCCACTATATGAGACAGCTAGAGTAGTCAGAAACCTCAACATATAGAAACCAGACTGGTGGTTCTCAGTGCCATAGGACTATACACATGGAATGGTTAAAAGGGCTCAGTGGATGAGGGTGCTTTCTGCCAGCTTGATGAGTTCAATTCCTGGGACCCACAGGGGAAAGAGATATCTAATCCCCAAAAGTTGTCCTCTGACCCCCACAGTTACACCATGGCATGATTATGCCCGCTCCAACCCCCCACAAAACAATAAATGTAAAATTGTAAATGTTATATTTTATGTATTTTCACACACACACACACACACACACACACACACACACACACACACACACACACACAATAGCAGGGGTAGTGGCAATGCCTTTAGTCCCAAATGTGGGAGGCAGAGGCAGGCAGATCTCTGTGAGTTGGAGGCCAGCTGGTCTACATAGTGAGTTCTAGAACAGCCCTGTCTTGAAACAGAACCAGACCAACAACAACAGAAACAAGTAAACAGAATCTCCCTTCGCCTCCAGTCTCTTTCATCTCCTGTTTTACCTGTGTGCGTGCGTGTGCACACTTGGGGTGTGTGTGTGTGTGTGTGTGTGTGTGTGTGTGTGTGTAGGCCAGAGGCTAATGCTGGTTATCTACCTTAGTGGCTGCCCACCTTTTTTGGTTTCATTTTTAAGATAAAACGTTAATGTATCTTTGAAAGTTTCATACCTGTGCACAAAGTATTCTGACCGTAAGTCTCCACACTCCTTCCTCCAACTCCCCTACTTTCATCCCCTCCCCCCCCATGTCTTCTCTCCTCCTCTTTTGTCTTCCCTTTTTTAGAATAGCTCACCAAGTCCAGTTAGCGCTGCCTGTATACACACGGGTGTGGGGCGATCCATTAGAGCACTCGCGATCTAGCAGTGGCCATGCATCCGAAGAAAAACGACCTCCCTCTTCCAGCATCCATCAAAAAGTCACTATCTCCTGCTTGGGGAGGAGGAGCTGCTGAGCCCCTCCCCCGTCCATACTAGAATTCAGATTGGCTTGATCTTGTGCAGACAACCTCAGACGCAGTGAATTTGTGAGCTCCATACCCATGCCAAGTCCAAAAGACACTTCACAGCATCTTCCCGTCCTCAGGATCTTACCTTCTTTCTGTCCCTTCTGAGATGCTCCCTGGACTTTTTGAGGGGCACAGGGGACTTATCTGGATCTCTGGAGCACCCATGCTCATTTATTCTGAGCACTCTGACCAGTTATGAGTCTCTGCATTAGCCACTGCTCACTGCCAAAGAAGCTCCTCTGACCATGGTTGAGAGCGGTACAAACCTGTGAACATAAACATAAATATTTAAAAGGCAGTGTGACAACATGGCAATTTAGTGAAAATACTTGGGTCTCTCATCTGCCCAGCCATAGGCTTTTGATCAATCACCTGCTTTTTTGAGACAGGTTGTGGTAGTTTGAATGTAATTGGCTCCCATAATTTCACAGGGAGGGCCACTATTAGGAGGTGTGACTTGGTTGGAGTGAGTGTGGCCTTGTTGGAGGAAGTGTGCCACCATGGGCGCAGGCTTTGAGGTTTCCTATGCTCAGGATACTGCCCAGTGTCTCAGTCAGGTTCCTGTCGCCTGCAAGATGTAGGACTCTCAGCTACTGCTCCAGGACCATGTCTGCCTGCACACTGCCGTCATGCTCCCCATGATGATAATGGGCTGAACTTCTGAAACTGTAAGCAAGCCACCCCAATTAAGTGTTTTCTTTAAAGAGTTGCTGTGGTCGTGGTATTTCTTCACAGCAATAAAAGCCCTCAGACACAGGTTCTCTAACTGAACCTGGAGCACATCGATTTGGCTAGGCTGGCTGACCAGCAAGCCACTGGTCTCTGACTCTCCATGTCTGGGTTTTTGTGTGGTGCTGGGACTAGGAACTCACATCCTGGGAGTAAAACAAGCACTTTACTGACTGCACCCTACACTTACCTATTTTCAACTACAGTTGACAAAGAAACATTTTCCTAGTCTTCTTTTCAATGATAGTCCTAAATTGCCTTCTGCTCTGGTAAATGTAATCACTGTGGCTGATTGTGTGTTTGAATGGATTTGGTGCTTGCCCCCACCCAGCCTGTTCACGACTCAGTGTTTTCTGGTGTTAGTTCCCCTTTCTCTTTTTGAGACAGTGTCTCATATGTAAATCAGGCTAGCCCTCAACTCACAGTCTTCCTAGCTCTGCTTCCAAGTGCTCCTCTCTCCTTTTAAATTATTTTAGTTATTGTTTTTATTTACACATGTGTCAGTGTTAGCATGTATGTGTGGGTGCCCACGGAGGCCAGAAGAGGGAATCAGATTCCCTGGAGTTGGAATTACAGGTGATGTGAGCTGCCTGACATGAGCGTTGAGAACAGAACTTGGGTCCTCTGCAAGAGCAGTATGCCCCCTTAAACACTGAGCCAGCTCTCCAGCTCATACAGCAGGTTTTCTTGTTCTTTCTTTGGGACCGGATCCCACTGTGCAGTTCAGACTAGCCTGGAATTTGTGATCCTCCTGCCTTAGTCTCCCGAGGCCTGGGGTTACAAGTATGTGTATGTTAAAAGTATGCTCCAGGTTTGTGTCAGTTCTTAATTTAGATGTGTTTGTTCAATGTCAATGTGCCTTCAGAGTGATGTATTTCCAGGTGATAAAAATAAATAAGAAGCCGGGCGGTGGTGGCGCACACCTTTAATCCCAGCACTCGGGAGGCAGAGCCAGGCGGATCTCTGTGAGTTCGAGGCCAGCCTGGACTACCAAGTGAGTTCCAGGAAAGGCGCAAAGCTACACAGAGAAACCCTGTCTCGAAAAACCAATAAATAAATAAATAAATAAATAAATAAATAAATAAATAAATAAATAAGAAACCAAGCATGGCCAGGCCTTTAATCCCAGCACTGGGGAGGCAGAGGCAGGTAGATCTCTGAAATGGAGGCCAGTCTGGTCTACAGAGTGGGTTCCAGGACAGTCAGGACTGTTACACAGAGAAATCCTGTCTTGAAAAACAAAACAAAGAAAGGAAAGGAGGAAGGAAGGAAGGAAGGAAGGAAGGAAGGAAGGAAGGAAGGAAGGAAGGAAGGACAGACAGAGGGAACTAAGCATGGTGGTGTGGGCTTGTAACCACAGCACTCAGAAAGCTGATGTAAGAGCTTCAGTTAGAGCCCAGATCCTGTTCTTAAGACACAACACAACAACACACACACACACACACACACACACACACACACACACACACACACACACACACGAGCTGGAGGATGGCTCAGTGGCTGAAGTACTTGTTGAGCAATCACGAGGACGGGAGTTGGGATCACCACCCTCATGTATGAAGCTGGGAGTCCCACACATGAGCTTGTACCCTCGCTCAGGGTGGGGCAGGGTTAAAAGGCTAGCTCATGCTTGCTGGCTTCCAGCCTCACCCCAGACAGGCAAGCCCCAGGTTCAGGGAGGAAACCTGCCAAAAAAGGACTAAAGCTGAGGTTGATAGCACCTGACATCTTCTTCTGGCCTCTGCATGCACACAGACACACACACTTGTGTGCACACACATGTGCACGCATATTCACATACAGGGACATACACAAGATTAATTAATTAAACAAACAAAAAAGAATGTTAGAGGGTGCTTCCCTGGGGTCTTTAGAGGTGGACCTTCCTGCTTGGGCTCAGGGACAGCTCCTTCCTGCCTTAGGCTCTAAGGCCAGTCTCTCCCTTCTATTCGCCTTCCCTCCTGCTCACACCTCCTCAATAGTGCCTTTAATAAACCCTCCTCGATTATCCAGTTTAGAGTGGCTTCTGTTTCCAGCTGGGACTATTGCAGCGGGAAGACAGCCTGCCCCCCACCTCCATCCCTCCCTCTCTTTCTCCTTCCTCCTGTGAGCCGGGAGGCAGGGTAGGCTCTCCTATCGCACTCCTCATCTGCTCTGTGGCTGGCCTTGTCCCTGGGTGGTCAGGAACAGAATATTCCTTCTTTCGGAGCCGCTAGAGTCCTGGCTGCTTTTCAGAGTGGGCTGCCCATCCCCCCACCCTCTCAGCCGCTCCTCCCCGGCCTGCAGCCCACACAGCTCCCTCCGGTCCTCCTACACTTTCTTCCTTATAGAAGACCAGTTTCATTTCCCAGTCTGACATCTTGAGACGGTGGAAGAGAGCGAATCTGTTCCATCAGTGTCTAGAAGGAGCATTTACCCATGCGGGCCAACACATTAGGAGCTGGGTTTTACTGCTTTCTCAATCTGTGTGTGCACATTTTCTTGTGTTAGTAGTTAAAAATGTAATAAACAAGGATAAAGAAGAAGAAGGACAACAAAAAACCCCAAAAAACAAAAACCCAAACCTCAAATCTCTCTTGCTTAACAACAACGAAAGATTCCTTAACAGACCCTTGTAAGTCGCATTGCTGAGTAATTTTGGTCCAACGGACCTGGAACGGTTTGAAAAAGGAGTGGAGAGTTTGGTTCACATTAAAGAAACACAATGACTCTTCATCTGGCTCTGGGGGAGACCAGAGCCACAGCGGGAACGGGAAAGAAAGGGAAGGGGTTGAACATTTTTGCAAACAAATGATAAAACTGCCTTTTAAAGGAGGTGGGGGGGGGGGACCCTTGTCCAAACAAGACATTCGCAGAGGTAGGAAATCGGTTCAGCAATTGTTTACAATGTGCAGGCGGTCCGTCCAAAGTCAACAGAGCCCGGGAGCGTTGCCCTGGAGCCTCCAGCTCTCTGCCAGCCGCCTGCCATCTCGCGCTCAGCTATTTCTGGGACATAGTTCCCTCCCTTGAAAAACAAACTTTGTCCCCACTGTCGTCCCCAATTAAAAAAAAAAAAAAGAAAAAAGAAAAAAAAAAAAACCCAAAAAACAAAAAACAGTTTCTGCAACCTCAATCGTGTTTTCCAGAATGGTTATACAAATGTGGGCCTGGATGCAAAGTGTCTGGGGGAGGGGTTTCATCTGCCAGGTGCCAAGGTGGAAATTTCCATTGCATTCCAAGATCGGTTCACCTGTGGCCAAGGAAACCTAGGCCCTCTCATAGGGAAGATTTTGACTAATGAACAGCCGGTGACTTATGTTCTCTCCTACAGTTAGTTGGCTCTGTAAATCCCAAGCGAAGTTTGCTTTTACTAAAAAGCTGCAGTGATTCACATCTGGCTATCACCAGTGGCCTAGAAGTCAATCCTCTTGGCTTATTTGTTCCCCACCATGAGAACCGCATTACTAATCCCGCTTTTCAGTTCATCCATCCATTTGCCTCTCTAGTTTGTGTTAATAATGCAGTCACGTGGTTTGAAACATTTAAAAGCACAGGGAAGGGGCTGGAAACGGAGCTCAGTTGGTAAAGCGCTTGCCTCACGTGCACAAGGAACTGGGTTCAACCCCCAACAGAGACACACATAGACACATGGACACACACACACACACACACACACACACACACACACACACACGAGAGACAGAGAGAGAGAGACAGAGAGACACAGAGAGACACAGAGACACAGAGACACAGAGAGACAGAGACGGAGACAGAGACAAGCACACAGAGACACAGAGATAGAGAGACAGAGAACAGCACAGTAGACACTTTCTTCTCTGTCTCCATCCTCCCTTTCATCACCTGCCCACTGTTGTTAATTTGCATTATCTGTCCAAAGATGCTAAACATTGGGAAGAGGTTCAAGGGGGTATTATTGCCAGGAGACAGAAGAGTCCCAGGCACCAGTCCTAGCCAACTCTAATCTGCATGTGACATTGTGCATACCACTTTCCCTGCCTGGACCTCATCTAAGACATCTGTGACAAATGAAAATCATAGCTGACATTCACTGGGCCACTGTGCAATGTGTTCATGTTTGCTTGCAGAAGAAAGCTTGCTACAGCCCTGTATAAGGAGGTGCGATTAATCCCCATTTA
This sequence comes from Peromyscus californicus insignis, assembly GCF_007827085.1. NCBI lineage: Eukaryota > Metazoa > Chordata > Mammalia > Rodentia > Cricetidae > Peromyscus > Peromyscus californicus. The sequence continues at coordinate 57,753,782 of NW_026294402.1, read as the reverse complement.
ACCAACAACAAAAGTGAGAGACAGAGACATTAAATAACGTGTGCAGGTCATACCTAATTCCAGGAACTGTTGGATTTTATGAAGCAAGGCCGTCCAACAGTGTCACTCGCAGCCACCAAAGCCACTCTGCTGTCGTACTGGGCCTCTGGATGATGCGTACAGTGTCCAGGGTGGCTTGAGACAGGATGCTGACCCACATGGCTCCCTCTAAATTTGGGGTCTATGGCCCCATGTCTAGTGCCTGTAAAACCCTGGCCAAGCACTTCTGACTCACTCAGCCCCATTTAGATGGTAGGGTGACAGCTGGCAAGAGGGGACAGCCGAGCATGGTACAGTGCCAGCTCTGATGCTAGACTAGTGCCTCCCTCGTCAGAGCAACTGCATGAAAGGATTTATTTGTAACAAAATAGCAATGCATGTAATTTCAAAAGTCAACTAACATTGGTCTTGTTTGTTTTGAGACAAGATCTTACTGTGTAGCCCAGGCTGGCGTTGAACCGGTGATCCTTCCAAGTGCGGTTACAGACCATGCCATATTTTTAAAAAGCTAGCTGGGGCTAGGGAGATGGCTTTGTTGGGAAAATGCTCTTCAGACAAGCTTGAGGGCCCGAGTTTGACCCCCTCACTCACATAAAAGATCAGGTGTGGGGGCAGGTTTCTGTGATCCCAGCACTGCAGGAGATACGGGAGATCCCTAAGGGCTCACTGGCCAGCCAGCCTAGCCTATCAGATGAGCCCGACGACCCAGTGAGAGCTAAGAGATGGCTCAGAGGTTGAAGCGCTTGCTGTATAAGCTTGAACCCCTGATGTTGGATGGCTAGCCCCATGTAAGAGCTGAAGACCTGATGTTAGCTGGCTAGCCCCATGTAAGAGCTGAAGACCTGATGTTAGCTGGCTAGCCCCATGTAAGAGCTGAAGACCTGATGTTAGCTGGCTAGCCCCATGTAAGAGCTGAAGACCTGATGTTAGCTGGCTAGCCCCATGTAAGAGCTGAAGGCCTGATGTTAGCTGGCTAGCCCCATGTAAGAGCTGAAGACCTGATGCTAGCTGGCTAGCCCCATGTAAGAGCTGAAGACCTGATGTTAGCTGGCTAGCCCCATGTAAGAGCTGAAGACCTGATGTTAGCTGGCTAGCCCCATGTAAGAGCTGAAGACCTGATGTTGGATGGCTAGCCCCATGTAAGAGCTGAAGACCTGATGTTGGATGGCTAGCCCCATGTAAGAGCTGAAGACCTGATGTTAGCTGGCTAGCCCCATGTAAGAGCTGAAGACCTGATGTTAGCTGGCTAGCCCCATGTAAGAGCTGAAGACCTGATGTTAGCTGGCTAGCCCCATGTAAGAGCTGAAGACCTGATGTTAGCTGGCTAGCCCCATGTAAGAGCTGAAGACCTGATGTTGGATGGCTAGCCCCATGTAAGAGCTGAAGACCTGATGTTGGATGGCTAGCCCCATGTAAGAGCTGAAGACCTGATGTTGGATGGCTAGCCCCATGTAAGAGCTGAAGACCTGATGTTGGATGGCTAGCCCCATGTAAGAGCTGAAGACCTGATGTTAGCTGGCTAGCCCCATGTAAGAGCTGAAGACCTGATGTTAGCTGGCTAGCCCCATGTAAGAGCTGAAGACCTGATGTTGGATGGCTAGCCCCATGTAAGAGCTGAAGACCTGATGTTGGATGGCTAGCCCCATGTAAGAGCTGAAGACCTGATGTTAGCTGGCTAGCCCCATGTAAGAGCTGAAGACCTGATGTTGGATGGCTAGCCCCATGTAAGAGCTGAAGACCTGATGTTAGATGACTAGCCCCATGTAATCTGGAACACTACAATTGGGTAAGGAGGCAGAAATAGGCAGATTCTGGGGTTTTGCTGTTAAAAGACAGGTGTGGCTGTGTCCCAGTAAAACTTTATCTACGAAGAAATTTATTTACGAAAATAAGCTTAGTCTCCGGGCAGTGGTGGCCCATGCCTTTAATTCTAGCACTCGGGAGGCATAGCCAGGTGGACCTCTGTGAGTTCGAGGCCAGCCTGGTCTACAGAGCAAGATCCAGGACAGGCACCAAAACTACACAGAGAAACTCTGTCTCGAAAAAACAAACAAACAACAACAACAACAAAAAAAAGTTTAGCCATGGATATAGTTTGCTGATACTTGTTCCAAATATTACTTGAATTTCTAGCCCTCCATTTTTCAAGTTTTCAATTTTTCTGTTTTTTGGGGGGTTTTCTTTGTTTTTCAGTCAGGGTTTCTCTGTGTAACTGCCTTGCTCTGTAGACCAGGCTGGCCTCAAACTCACAGAGATCCACCTGTCTCTGCCTCCCAAGTGCTGGGATTAAAGGCATGCCCCACCATAGCACACGCTCAATTTTCGAATTTTAATTTGATTTTCTATTGTATGGGTAAGCATATACTCTTCTTCAAAGTTAGCTCCCCTCTGTAACTGTTTGTTCTATAATTCATCTTCATGGAGTTACATGATGATCATCAGTTAAATGAATAGTCAATGTTTATGTGCCAATGACTGGGTAGGTGTTGTTATCTACAGAGTCAAGTAGACACTTGTGACATTTCTTAAATGGCCTTTACTTTACCCTGACATTGTTTTCTACTGCTATAACAAAACATCTCAGACTGGGGTGATATCAACAGTACAGGTTTCCTTATCACTCACTTCTAGAGATTGGGAAATTCAAGAACTTGATACTGGATCTGGTGAGGTAACACAGAGGAGAGCATTCTTTGGCTGAGAAGAGCAACATGCCTCAACATGTCTCAGAGGCCAATCCATCCCAGGGGCCACGCTGATAACCACATTTAACCTCTGTCACCTCTGTTGGTTTTAAATAATGAGCAGCGTTGTTACCGTGAGAGGAAAGGTCATGAGCTAGGACAAAACCCAGTATCAGAGCTTTATGGGGGGGGTGGGAGGTGGGGACAGAAGAGAGTAACTAGGTCTGGGAAGAGACTCATACAGAGAGAGGGGGGGAGAGGGAGGAGCAGGCTTACAGAGCTATGCCACGCATGTGCAGATTTCGTGACCGTGCTGAGCGCATTTGCGCAATCACGAAGTGCACTCATGGTGTAAGACCTAAGACCCCTTACTTAGCTATGGAACTGCGCATGTGCAGTCATATAGCTGGCGTGGCAGAATCCTAACAACCTCCAGAAGACATACCATCAACATGTACTTTGAGAGACACATCCAAACCATATATTGTCATATTATTTTTTTAATTTTAGTTTTCCTTGACTTTCCCTAGCCTCCCTCAGACAGTTTTCTACATAAATAAACAGACAGCATATCAAAGTTGCTGTTCCCTTCCCACCTCAACCCTCAGCCCCTGTTTCCTCCTCCTCTCCTCTCTCTTCCCCTCCCTTCCCCAGTCTGTTCCACTGTGGACAGGTCATGCTACGTATATTTTAAGACTTTTTCTTTTTTTTTTTTTTAATCTGTTATCCTGAAAATCCATGTGATCTGTTTTCTGCACTTAATTTCTTTTTCCTGGGTTCCATGTCTCCCCCAATTTACCTCACCATTCTGTTGAGTGCACTTTCCAGCAGCTACCACAGAAAAGGTACGTGGGAGGCAAGATTCTGATACTCAACAAATCTGAAGACATCATTTTTACTTTTTGTTTTTTCGAGACAGGGTTTCTCTGTGTAGTTTTGATGCCTGTCCTGGATCTCCCTCTGTAGACCAGGCTGGCCTTGAACTCTTGAGATCTGCCTGGATCTGCCTCCTGAGTGCTAGGGTTAAAGGCGTGTGCCACCACCGCTCGGCCTGAAAAGATCTTTAACATTCTATCGCTCTAAAGTTTTAACAGTGTTTAGTTTTGGTAGAATTATAGACTAGAAGTTATTCTTTTCAACATTTTCAGGCATCTGATATCTTTTCAGTTCTGAAATTTTGGTATGTAATCTGTTTTCTTCTCTAAAAGCTTTTATGATCTTATATTTGCTCTTAATGTACTGGAGTCTCAGCATGATGTGCCTTGGCAAGGCCTAACTTCTGGTTCAAGAGCCAGGCACGCAGTGGACCCTCTCAGTTTGAACATCACATTCTTCAGTTCTGAGAGATTTCTTAGTACTCTTCCTTCCCTAACGTCTTCCTTACCACTTTCTCTGTTCTCTCTTGACCACAACTTAAAGACTTTTGGAACACTTATTTTAAAATGTTTTCTTTTTGGAAGAAATGTTATTTATTTCTTTTGTCTGTGTGTGGGGGGAGGGGAATTGCACATGCCATCACACACATGTGGTGGTCAGAAGACAACCGGTTCTCTCCTTCCACCCTGTGGGCCCGGGGTGGGGGGTGGGGGTGGGGGGGGAGCAGACTCACACCGTCAGGTGTGGCGGCAGCTTCGCTCACCTGGTAACCATCTTGCCAGCCCTAAGAAGTATTTTCTAACGTCTCTCTTTCTCTTTTTGATCTGTTTTCAAAGGAATTTCCTAGAGTGTATCTTCTGGTCTATTTAAATTATTTTTATTCTGGTGACCCACACTTTTGGTGTCTCAGATCTCTGTCCCACTGGGTTGCTTTTCTTAGCATTCTGTTCTTTTTCTACATTCACGGTGCCTCCTCTTGATCTTTTGAGGACATTAAACATGGTGGGACTTCATTTATTTGTAGGGATTTATTTATTATTTATTTATTTTTAGTTTTTTGAGACAGGGTTTCTCTGTATAGTCCTGGCTATCCTGGAAGTCGCTCTGTAGACCAGGCTGGCCTCGAACTCACTGAGATCCGCCTGCCTCTGCAGGGATCAAAGATGTGTGTCACCACTGCCCAGCTTATTCGTCGGTTTTAGTCTACTTCCCGCCTGGGTTTTGTTTCCTCGGGGTTCCTGTTTCCTGTTTGTTTTTCCTCTTATGTTAGAAGCTCTCCTCAACTCTTATTAAAAAATGAGATGTTTAAAGCTTTGTGGAAGTTCCGTGTTTACAGAGAGTGGCCAACTGAAGGAGACACAGCTTTGAGAGGCTGGGGGACAGCCTCGGTGTCATTATCAGGCAGACCCCTGTTGTCAGCCTCCTGCTCACCAGATGCCACCCACTACAGAAGTTGATTCAAAGACTGCTTACAAACACATTCGACAGTGGGCCAGGACCGATGCAGATTCTAAGGGAAATGGGATTTCCCAACTCTTCTGAGGAAAGGAGTTGTAAGTAAGCAGCCTTTCCAGGGCTGGAGAGATGGCTCAGCAGTTAAGAGCCCTGGCTGCTCTTCTAGAGGTCCTGACTTCTATTCCTAGCACCTACATGGTGGCTCACAACTATCTGTAACTCCAGTTCCAGGGCATCCAATGCCCTCTTCCGGCTTTTGAGGATACCAGGTATACACATGGTGCACATAACATACATGTAGGCAAACATTTATATATGCAAAATAAAAAAATATAAATCAAATAAAGTAGTCTTTTCTTCAGAACATTATGTGGTACTGAAATATGTGCTTTGATTCTATTAACAGTTGGTTTGCAGTGCTGGGGAGTTGGTTCAGTTGGTAAAGTGTTTGCCTTGCAAGCATAAGGATCCAAGTTCAATCCCCAGGACCCACATTAAAAGAAAGCCTGTTGTGGACTGGGCATGGTGGTGCATGCCTTTAAATCAGCACTCATGAGGCAGAGGCAGGTGGATCTCTGTAAATTTGAGGCTCCAGGACAACCAGGACTACATAAACTCTATATGGTCACATGTCAGACTCTCTATCTCATGTCTCAAAAAACAAACAAACAAACAAACAAAACAAAAGAGAAAGAAACCTTATTGTGGTGGTCTGTGCCTGGAATCCCAGCTCTGAAGAGGTGGAAACAGATCCCTAGGGCTTGTTAGCCAGACAACCTAGCTACATGGCAAGCTCTGGACCAGTAAGAGACTTTGTCCCATAAGAGTATACTCTGGTCTCCACACGAATGTGTTTATGTGCATGTGTAATGTGGAGTCTAGGGTGTGGCTCTAGAGGGTTCCTGCTAGGCAACTGTATCATAGTCTGAAAGGACACAAGATCCTTCGATGCCATCATCCTCAGGTCCCAGGCCAACCTTTCCTGGGGTAACACAGGAAGTCCTAGGAAGCCCCACCTCCCCTCCACCTCCCTCCAGCAGGAAAGACAGTCAGTATCTTGCCTTTCTTCTTTATCCTGTCCCCAGCTTGTGTTCTTAGACCACCACCCAATCTTCAGAAGGAATTTCTGGGTAACAAGAAAGGGGTGCCTGAGTCAGGTGACACATGTTGTTCCCAGACACAGGAGAGAACTACAGATAGCCTGTCTCAGCTGAGAGGCAGGTGGGGTCGTCTGAAGAGGAGGGGGTGAGCTGCAGATGTAGTGCAGTGCTAAGGGTATCGTTAGAAGGTGAAAGGCTGTGGATTTAATCCCTAGTACTAGGAAGGAAGTGAGAGAGGAGGGGCTGGGAAGAGAAGGGAGGAAGGGAGAGAGGGAGGGAGGGAGGAAGGGAGGGAGGGAGGGACGAAAGAAGGAAGGAAGGAGGAAAGAAGGCTAGTTGAAGAGGAACCAGAAAGCAGACTGGCTGGTGTTGGCTGCTTCACTTCCCAGCTAGATTGACATGCAGGAGACCCACAGTGCTGTGGACTCTGAGCCAAACAATTATAAAACTATATAGCATTATAGATACATCAAGAGCCTATGCACTATCCCCCACCCCCACCCCTACCCCGGCCTCCATTACAGGAACAATCCCCAGCGGCGGCGGCAGAGGAGTGCTGCATTAGACTAGGAGCCCAGGCTGCCCTGCAGCTGCCCAAGATAAACGCTGCAGTCTGGCTCTAAATGCCAATGTCTTTAGCTAATCTAAGCAGAGCATGAGCAGGGAGAATTCATGGCTGGGAGCCGGGGTGGAGTCACAGAGAGAAACTCTTAAGAGCAGGAGGCCCAAGTGCACGATGGGAAATATAACGTTTAATTAACCAGCGCATCAACTCTGAGGGGCTTCTAATGATCGGGTAGGTGGGACGAGAGTGTGGAAGAGTCTTCGAAACAGGCAAGCTATTAAGGGGCCTCTGGCGGGGCACAGGTGTTTTCCCACCCGCTCTGGTTCATCTAGGTAGGGCAAGAGCAGTCTTTGAAGTCCGGACACCAGGTTAGAAGTCCACCACACTTATTAACAAAGCCAGGAAGGGCTTGCTCTGAAATTGAGGAGGAAAGATATCACTCCGGCTCAGCAGGGAGGCCGGCCTATGACATGCAGGAGTTTGTGAACTGGCAGTCCCCAGAGAGAATTTCATCTCCCCTTCCTCACCCCCACCTCCACCTTCAGGAACTTGAGGCCGGGGTGGTAAGGCAGAGGAGCAAAGGTCCCACAACACTGAAGATATTTGGATTTCAAGAAAACACTTAAAAATCAATAATAGTCTCCGTGGAACTTCACTGACTGCTTTAAAAAATTATCTGCAGCCGGGCGGTGGTGGCGCACGCCTTTAATCCCAGCACTCGGGAGGCAGAGGCCGGCGGATCTCTGTGAGTTCGAGGCCAGCCTGGGCTACCAAGTGAGTTCCAGGAAAGGCACAAAGCTACACAGAGAAACCCTGTCTCGAAAAAACCAAAAAAAAAAAAAAAAAAAAAAAAAAAATTATCTGCATTATCTTTTTCTTGGGTAGTTTGCTGACTGATTAAAAAAAGCATTTGTTTGTTTTTATTTTATGTATATGGTCATTTTGCCTGCATGTATGTCTGTGCCCTATATACATCTAGTGCCAGAGGAGGCAGAAGAGGTTGTTAAGATCCCCTGGAACTGGGCTCATGGATGGTTGTGAGCTGCTATGTGGATGCTGGGAATGGAACCCTAGTCCTTTGCAAGGACTGCAAGTGTTCCTAACTGCTGAATCATCTTTCATCCTCATTAATTGCTCTTATCAGATTAAACTGTATAAAATTGCTGTATCTATGGCTCAAACATGGTGTGCTGGCTAGATTTATGTCAACTTGACACAAACGACAGTCATCTGATTGGAGGAACCTTGATTGAGAAAATGTCTGCATAAGATTGGGCTGTGGGCCAGCCTGTAGAGCATTTTCTTAATTAGTGATTGATGGCAGAGGACCTAGTCCATGTAGGTGGGCCATCCCTGGGTCGGTGTTCTATAAGAAAGCAGGCTAAGCGAGTCATGTGGAACAAGCCAGTAAGCAGCACCCCTCCATGGCCTCTGCATGAGCTCCTGCCTCCAGGTTCCAGCCCTGTGTGTGTTTCTGTCCTGACTTCTTTCAATGATGAACAGTAATGTGAAAGTGCAAGCCGAATAAACCCTTTCCTCCCCAACTTGCCTTTGGTCATAGTGTTAGTCACAGCAATAGAAATCCTAACCAGGACACATGGTTCAATGTTAACAGCTTAGGACAGCTTGATTAAAATTTATTGCACAAATCACAGCTACTGTTATTGTCACACAACAGTCACTTAATGACAGGGTTTGTTCTGAATAGTATTCCCCGAGGTGATTCAGTTGGGTGAATGTCATAGAGTATGCTTGCCCACACCTGGAAGCAATAGCCTATTCCACACCTGGGCTCTGGCATGGCTTACTGCCTCTAGGGTAGAGGCCTGGGCACCATGCCCCTGTACTGAATCCTCTATGCGGTTGTAATACCGCTGCAAGTCACTGTGTAGCTCAACACATCTAAACACAGGAACGGTCCTATAAAAAGACCAGGTGTGGAGCTGGGCCAACAGCGCAGTCTGCAAATGCTTGACACACAAGGATAAGAACCGAGTTCCACCCACAGCACCCTTGTGAAAATGCAAGGCGTGGTGGTACACACTTGTAATCTCGAGGAACCAGAGACAAAAGATCCCTGAGGGTCTCTGGCCAGCCAGCCTAGCCTAAGCCTCAAGCCCCAGGTCCCAGTGAGAGATCTTGTTAAAAAAAAAAAAAAAAAGTTAGCTCCAGAGGAATACTATGTAACCCACACTGGCCTTGAACTTGCCTGCCTCTGTCTCCTGAGGGCCCGGACTGAGGCTACTGAATTCTGAACACATTTTATCTCTTTCGGTTCTCACAAGGCTTTGATGAGATGGGCACATTCTGGATGTAACAATGCTTCCTTTGCATTCCTGTTTTTGTATCCAGTTCCTCATTTGCCTGGAGCTCACAGCCTGGAGCTGCTGTACAGGACGGCACAAAGCTCACACAGCATCTGCTCCTTCTGGGCTCCGGCTTCAGGATTGGAGCTGTGGTTGGAATTTTCTCCTTTTGCTGAAAACTGGGGGGGGGGGGGGGGGGGGGGGGGGGGTAGAGCAGGGACCTGGGAGTTCCTTAAATCAGGCCCTTGTGGTGGTTTTTTTTTAAATTTATAATGTTTATTTTATGTTTTTTTTTAAATGTATTTATTTTTATTTTATTGGTGCTTTGGCTTTGTCTGTATGTATGTCTGTGAGGGTGTTGAATCCTGGAGTTACAGACAGTTGTGAGCTGTCATGTGGGTGCTGAGAATTGAACCCAGGTCCTCTGGAAGAGCAATCAGTGCTCTTAACTGCTGAGCCATCTTTCCAGCCCCTATTTTATGTTTATTTATTTATTGAAATAATGTGGCCTGGAACTTACTTTGTAGACGAGGCTGACCTTGAACTTAGAAGTGGTTCTCGCCGGGCGGTGGTGGCACATGCCTTTAATCCCAGCACTTGGGAGGCAGAGCCAGGTGGATCTCTGTGAGTTCGAGGCCAGCCTGGGCTACCAAGTGAGCTCCAGGAAAGGCACAAAGCTACACAGAGAAACCCTGTCTCAAAAAACAAAACAAAACAAACAAACAAACAAAAAAGTGGTTCTCAACCTTCCTATGCTGTGATCCTTCAACACAGCTCCTCATGTTGTGGTGACCCCTCAACCATAAAATTATTTCGTTGCTACTTCACAATTGTAATTTTGTTACTGTTATGAATCGTAATGTAAGTTTCTGACCCCCTGTGAGGGTCTCAAGCCACAGGTTGAGAATCACTGACTTACAGAGATCCACCTGTGCATAGACCACCATATCCCACCAGAAGTCATCCAGTGCTCTGGACTTGAAGGTGCAGGCAGTTGTGAAACGCCAGATGCGGGTGCTGGGAACTGAGCTTGAATCTCCTACAAAAGCAGTAAGTGCTCTTTTTTTCTTTTTGGTAGTATCCAGATGTGTTTTTATTTTATGTGCACAAGTGTTTTGCCTACATATATGGGTATGTACTATGTGTGTGCCTGAAGTGGTTGTTGGATCCCTTGGAATTAGAGTTACAGATGGTTGTGAGCTGCCTTGTGGGTGCTGAGAACTGAACCCAGGTCTCTGCAGGGCAGTGTGTGCTCTTAATCATGGAGGCTTTTGAAGCTCACTTTGTAACTCAATTCTCGGTCCTCCTGCCTCGGTCTCCCAGTGCTGGGATGACAGGCACAAGCCACACCAGATGTCTACAGTCTCTATTTAGTCCTATACTACTTAATGTTTGATGGCAGTGCCTTGTGGATTCCGTATCTAGTGGTTGCTGTGCTAGGGTTTCTGTTTTGTTTGTTTCCCTGAATATTTGCTCTTCCTCTTTACCTTCTCTTTGAGGTGAGAGACGTTGAATACAGGGCTCTTGCATGCCAAGCCCATGCTCTACTGCTGAGCTACACCCCTGGCCTCTCTGGGCTTTTTTGGACATTTGGAGACTTCACCTGGCTGATGGGACATCTTAGAGTGATGTCCCTGGGTCAGCACCTGCCCTCGGCAGAACTGTTCTTGTCTCATGGGTTTCAGTAGAGTACTGTATTAGGTCTTTCCTTGTTGCTATGACAAAATACATGAGAAAAACAATGTAATGAAGGAAGGGTTTGCTGCGGCTCTAGTGGAGGGCACCGTCTATCAGACGAGGAAGTCGGGTGGACAGTCGAGACAGCCACAGTGAGGAAGTGGATGAATGCTGGTGCTGTGCTTTCTCCTTTTGGTTTAGTCCAGGATCCCAGCTCATGGAGTAGTGCTGCCCACAGCTAGGGTGGGTCTTTCCATCTCTATGAACCTAGAGCATCCCTCACAAATACCCAGAGATTTGTCTCCAGTGTGGTTCTAACTCAAGGTGACCACTGAGAGAAGCCACCACAAGTCTGCTTTTCTTGGTTGCCACCCAAGATCCTGACTAATACAATGTCCATGTCATTGAGATCGTTGAAGTGCCCCCAAATAGCTTGGACTTTTGCCAAAGTTGTGTGAGTGAGTGCACATGTAGGGTGTGTGTGTGTGTGTGTGTGTGTGTGTGTGTGTGTGTGTGTGTGTGTGTTGGGGGTAGGGGGATTGCTAACCCTGGAGGTGTGTTATTTACACCCCTTATGCTGTGTCTGTGTAGTGGGCAGCCAGTGTAAGGGATTGGGGGAGATGGGAACTGTGAGTCAAATCCTGTTGCTGGCAAGCTGGCAAGGATGCATACAGCCTTGGAAGGGGGAGAAAGGCAGAGTCCAGGCAGAGGGGAAGCCAAGGTTGAACACACTACATCTCCTGGAGGTGAGTTGAAACTTTTTGTGGCAATTGAGACATGGTGGTTTTGTTTTACGTTTTCAATTTAAAATTAAATTTGTATATTTAGCAATCAAATATAAGAATCTGCAAAAAATTTTAAGAGAACACAGCATAGTGTAAGAAATCCCCAACTGGCAGAGCACTAACCCTGCACACCCATTTAGACCTCTGGGCAGGATACATTTCTCTCTTTAACTAGAAGGAGTCTGATGGAAATGTAGACGAACACGGAGCCTGGTGTTGGAAGCGGCTTCAAGTGAGGATGTCAGGATCCTGAACTTAGGTTCCTCTTAGGGCTAGGCTAGCATGAGCCCTTTCTGTCTTTGCACAGATTCTAAATGCTGCTATCACCACAGTCAACTTGGTCTTTAAAAACTTCCCTCACCACGGAAGCAGCCCCTGGTGCTGTAAGTAAATACAGGAAGCTTAAAACCAATGTGGTGGTTCTCAGGATGGCGGAAGAGGAAATCAGTACAGAAGATCTAAATTCCAGGCCAGTGGGATGGTTTGGCAGGTAGAGGTAGCCGCTGCCAAGCCTGACCCGAGTTCAAGCCTCAGAACCCTCGTGGTGGAAGGGAGAAGCTACCGCAAATTGTCCTCTGTCTGACCTCCACATGCATACTGTGGCATGCCTGCCCCCACTCCCCAATTAAAAAAAAAATGTTTAAAAAGAAAGACAGCCTAGTGTCGCTTTTGCTGTGCTGGAGAATCTAAGGTAAGGATTCTTACAAGCTAAGCATGATAAAGGTTGATGACTGCAATCCTCGTAGGAGCCATGGCTCATATTTGCAATTCCAGTACTCAGGAAGCTGAGGCAGGAGGATTGCTGTGTTCAAGGCCAGCTGGGGGTACATAGCAAGGATCTGTCTCAAACACACTAAAAGGGAAAAAAATGATTTTGATATCAAGACAAGGATGCTATTACAATCCCATGATATGACCCTAGGGTTGGCATGTCTACAGAATTCTTACGTTGAAGTCCTTACCCCAGTGGGATGGATCGCAAATTCGAGACCTTTGGGAGGTCATTAGGTGGTGAGGGTGGGGTCCTCATGAGTCTGAAGACACGGCTCAGTGGTTAAGAGCACTTTCTGCTCTTGCAGAGGGCCCAGATTTGATTCCCAGCACCCACACGGTGGCTCACAACCATCTGCATCTCCAGTTCCAGAGGATCTGACGCCCTTTTATGGTCTCCTTGGGCACCAGGCATGCACACAGTGCACCTACATACCTAAGACAAGAGACTCATACACATAAAATGACAAATGAATGTTAAAAGGGAAGGGAGTCCCAACCAGGTGTGGTTCCCCCACAACCAGTCTCCCGGGTGAATTCTGATCTCATCAAGTAGACAATTGAGATTAGCTGTCACATTGAGACAAAGAGAGAGATTGGGCCTCACTGATAGGAAGTACCGAAGCATGACACACCTTGCTAGGCTGTTTATCTAGGTATTCACCTACTTCTTTTTGTCGCAGTTTGCTTAGGTTGCTTTTGTCTGTCCACTTTGTTTTTGAGATGATGTCTCCCTTATCCCTGACCAGCCTAGAACTTGAGATCTTCTTAGTGCTTGGACCCCACCTCCTGACCTGAGTGGGGATCACACTAAATTTCCATACCTTCAGCTTGAGGATGTCTGTAGTCTGCTTTGTCCATCACGAGTGCTTTTGATTACCTGAGCCTGGGACTCTGGGAGAAAAGCAGAGAGAGGAGGGGCCTAAAGCCACCACCCAATCCATAACGCTGTACTGAGGGTTCAAATCACGGACTTTGAGGACTGTGAGACTCTGTTACCTGGAAGTTCCAGTATTAAGGGCTGTCAAGCTACTGAGAGGTGAATGGATCAGGAAGGCACCATCCTCATCAATGGTTCATTGATTAATTCATAGCTGAATGGACTATAAGAGGTGGAGACTGGCTAGATCACTATTAGTGTGCCTTTGAAGACTCTAACTTGTCCCTAGCTCTATCCTCTCTCTGTCTGTGCCTCCTGGCAGCCAGCTTCCGGCCACCGTGATGCACCTCACCAACAGGACAGGACTTGACCGCTGAGTGAGGGTGCACTGAGATCTCTGGAACCATGAGCCCAGGTCTTTCCTCTCCTTGCTCTCAGGTCTTTTGCCATGGTTAAGTGGCCAACACGAGAGCAGAGCTAGGACCGGGGGGTGACTCAGTTGGTAGAAGGCTTGCCTGGCACACGCAAAGCTGTGGGTTTCATCTCCAGCACTGCATACACTGGCCATAGTGGCACAGCCTGTGATCTTAGCACTTGGGAAGTGGCGACAGGAGGATCAGAAGTTCAAGGTCATCCATGGAGTTTGAAAGCAATTGAGATACCTGAGACCCCATCTAAAAACACAGCAAGGAAGAGATCGAGGGAAGGAAGGAAGGAAAGGAGAAAGGAAGGAAGGAAGGAAGGAAGGAAGGAAGGAAGGAAGGAAGGAAGGAAGGAAGGAAGGAAAGAAGGAAGGAAGGAAGGAAGGAGGAAGAAGACCAGGTTAGAAACTCGGTTCGGCTCTACTCAGCATAGAGTGAAGGACAGATGAGGGACATGGCAGATGGGGAGGAAAGTCATTCAATCACCAGGCTCTGGGTCCCAAACCAGCTGTGTCCCCAGTATCTTTTCAAAGAGGAGCAGCAGCTGCCCCCACCTCCTACGTTTGACCAAGTATTCCGTGGGATGTCACAGACCACAGAGAAGCTGCGGGCAGGGGGGCTGCAGATGGGCCTGGCATCCTGGCCCTGGCCAAAGCCCCTGCTCAACCACTCGCTCTCATGACCAACTCCTCATCCAAGCGTTTGACTCACAGACTCACCAGACTCTCCGCTAACACCCTAGAACAGGAACCCAGCACAGGCTAGGATCACTCACAACCTTTCCTTGATGCCTGGCTTGAAGTCTGTTGGTGACTGCTCCTGCTGAGGTCCCTTTGGTGGCAAGTGTCACTGCCTGCCTCTAGCCTTCCTGGGACGTCCTGTGCAGCCTGAAGCTGATAAGACTGTGTGCGTGCAGGCCTGTGGGCCAGAGGCCTTCTTGTTGCTAGGCACCGGATGCTCTGATCTGGAGCCTAGGACAGGCCTGTGGGATAAGGCAGGGAAGAGGCCTCTGGGCACAGAGCTGAGGATCCTATTGCCTCTACAGGGAGGATCTGGGTCTGCTTCTTCAGTTTTATTTGTTTGTTGTTTAACTTCCTTTCTATCATATGCTTCTCTGAAGAGAAGATCCACTAACTACAGTGACAGGGAACACTCCTGCCCCTCAGAGAGTCGGTCCCACGGGATGCAGCCACCCCCACATGAACACGGAAAAGAAAAAAAAACCTTCAAACTTGAGAGGCAAGCTGATGCGTTAAATTTTTAGTTGATTTGAGACAGGATCTTACTATGTAGTCCTGGATGGTCCTTAGCTCACAGAGGTCCACCTGCCTCTGTCTCCCAAGTTCTGGAATTAAAGATCTGCCCAGCTCATTTATCCCTTTCATCATCCCATTTGCATATCCAATAAAGCTCTGGGAGGTATCTGTCTTGCCTAGGCATGATGCAAAAATTAGGGGAGAAGCTGGGCAGTGGTGGCTCATGCCTTTAATCCCTGCGCTCAGGTGGCAGAGGCAGGCGGATCTCTGAGTTCGAGGCCAGCCTGGTCCACAGAGCAAGTTCCAGGAAAGCCAGGGCTAGTCAGAGAAACCCTGTCTTGAAAAACAAAAACAAACAAACAAAATTGGGGAGAAAGAGGTTGTCTGTCTGTGATCCTGGCCTTGAGAACCTCACTGCTGTTGGAAGGCAGATGTGGGAGTAGGTGCTGAGAGTCATTTGTTGGTTCTTACCATCATGGGGTTTTTCAGTCTTCCTAGGAGAAAGCACATGCCCCCGAAAAGCACTCGGAGGAGCTGGTGAGGGTATTGCTAGGGTAGGGGTGGGGCCTGAGGCTGGGCTTTAGCAGCTCCTGTGTGCACATATGGGTGTGGGGGTGTGTGTGTGCCTAAGCACATGTTCTCAGGGACTGGAATCCCTCCCACTGCATTCCCCAGGGCGTCTCCCCAGCCACTGGGACTATAATCACAGCCAGCCCGGGACTTTAACCAAACACTACATTCCACCACCCTGGACAACCTCTTTGTTTGATCTTCTCTCTAGAGACACGGGTCAGGAGGAAGGGGGGAGGGGCAGAGTGCAGGAGCATGCGGGACACTTCCCTTCCATCTTCTCTTGATTTAGAAGCTGCAAAACACGATGGTGGTTCTCAAGCTCTCTACCCCCAGTTACACTGCCTCAAATCTAAGGAACTCGGTCACACAATTCCAAGGGTCAAGGGCCATCTTAAAGTCACTAATCCTACTGATTACAGAACCCTGGGACACTGATTTCTTTCATGTTACACACAGAGAGGGACAGCTTTGAAGAAGCCCAGGGAAGAGCCTTCTGCCACATCACAGCATTCTCCACCAGTGAGCTGTTCAGCGACCCCTCAGTTAGGAGCTGCAGACCCAGCCTTCTTTTGCCTGTGATCAGTTAGCCTAACAACTAAATGCAAACAGTGTGGTAGTGGAGGCTTGTTTACGCTAGGGTGTAGGTGACTGACATCAGGGTCTTTAAGCCAAGGAGATTTAGGTTGGAAGCAGAGAAGAAATCAGAAGGGTACCAGCTTAGGTAAAAGCCAAAGGTGACTGGGTTTAGCCAGTGGGAGGAGGCCATGGAGCCAGGAGGCTGCAAGCACCAACGAGAAACTTAGTATTAATAGATGGTTCATGGCTCCTGGTCTCCATTCTCTTTCCTCTGCACGGGGAGCTGTGGGAATTTGAAAGTGTCAGATCCCTCTATGCATCGAATCCCGTTGCCCTCTAGAGAGAATGTGTTTTAGATTTATCTTCAGACTGCCTCGGAGAGGATCAGTGGGTCATTCATTTCGGCCACCTGGGGCTGGTAGATGCCTGGGCTTCGGCTTAGGACAACTTCCTTCCTGGAGCACAGTGGGAGATGAGCGATTCCTCCCTGGTTAAGGCTTTTGTTTTGTTTTGTTTTAATAATTTAAGTTCCCTGTTTTATGTATCTAATCTCTTCATATTTTCAAGATAAAATTAGTTCTACAGGGCATGTTACATTCTCTGGGTATATTGGAACTGTTGTTTATCATTTAAATTTAATTTAACCTTTTTCTTTCTTTAGTGTTTTTAATTACTTAAGAAATGCACACCGTTGTAAGGACTCACAAAACAGCAAACTGATGTGAGGGTGACACCTGATCTCCTCTGCTGCTGATCCTCTTAGCACTTGGGTGATCATATCAAACTTTTTCCAATTATTTATTTAATTTTTGAGACAGGGTCTCACATAGCTCAGGCTGGCATCAAACTCAACATATAGCTAAGGATGACCTTGAGCTCCTGAACCCCGTGCCTCTACCTGCCAAGAACTGGGGATTTATAGGTGTGCAAGGGGTCCATGAGGCTATTTTTTATTTGTTTGGGTTTTTTGTTGTTGTGGTGGTGGGTTTTTGTTGTTTGTTTGTTTTTTTGAGACAGGGTTTCTCTCTATGTTTGTGGCTGTCCTGGAACTCACTCTGTAGACCAGACTGCCCTGGAACTCACAAAGATCCTCCTGCCTCTGCCTCCCAGAGTGCTTTGAAGGCATGCAGCACCACTGCCCAGCAGGATATTTAAAAACAACATAAAGCTATCATTTACTGCACACAGTGTGATATTCATACTGCTATTGAAAGTATTATTCCCTGGGAATGCCTGAGATCCAGACACTGGCACCATCTAGCCCACTAAGCATTGTACCACCTCACTGCCCAGTCACAGAAACGTCAGGTTCTTGAAGAAAGCCCTTTGCTGGGTGTTGGGGCACAGACCTGAAATCCCAGCACTCGGGAGGCTGAGGCAAGAAGATAGTGAGTTTGAGACCCACCTGGGCAACATATCGAGATCCACAAGACAAAGAAGGAAACAGAAAACAAAAAGTCCTTAGTAAGTGGTGTAGATGGTTAGTTTTATTAATGTCAACCCTAGGGTATCTGTGTTTAAGATTCTGTGCCCTGGGCAGGGGATATAGCTAGGAGTAGAGAGCTGTCTAGTATGCACAGAGCCCTGGCATCCATCCCCATCATTGCAACAATACACTGTATTCACTGCCATGAGCAGGGCAACAAAGGCCCCCTCCCATATCCCAGGGCACACGATCCTCTGAACCATCAGAAAGGAGGCCTTGCGTATCCCAACTACAAACTGAACACCATATTTTATTTAAAGTAACTACTGACGGATATACTATGGTTGTTCAGATTTGGTCATTTTTTTTTTCTTGAAAAAAGAATAACACATGGCTGCAGATGTAGCTTGGTCAGTATTGTATGTGCTGGCCTAGCACTCGTGAAGAAACCCTGGGTGCCATCCCCAACCTTGCATAAACAGGGCATGGTGGCAGAGGCCTGTAATCCTAGGCTGGAGGTAGAGGCAGGAGGAACAACAGCCCAAGTCTTCCTCCAGGCATTATATGTTGAGTTTGAGGCCAGCCTGTGCTACATGAGACACTATCTCAAAAAAATAGAATAAATGAATATACCATGAGTTTATCACTGCAGGGGAAATTGACAATGCTTATTACCAATGATGAAATCCAATCTTTCAAGCAAAAAAGTTAGAATTTCAAAGCTTTAATTAGCTAGCGGGGAGCAGGATAGTTTCCAGCTCATAGAAACAATGAGATTAGTAACGGTATTAACAACTGTGGTTGTGTGTGTGTGTGTGTGTGTGTGTG